>NW_026606579.1:5287500-5465000 GCF_029890125.1 Rhinichthys klamathensis goyatoka
ACCATGCACAGATAAACTACATCAATCTTATAATACCATAAAAAAAGTTAAGTTATAAAGTTCATATTATCAATCAACATGCGCCAATGCATAATCATGTCAACAAACAAGTATTCATTACTTTCAATGAGCTCATTGTTTCTGCCTTAAATTATTACATAATTTAAATTAATACAATTTTTGTATATGTACATTTCTGAAATACATAACTTACACAGTTACCTCTGATAACAGATCACTCTGAATTGTAACGTGGACGCATTTTCTGTAAAGCTGCTTTGAAACGATGTGTATTGTGAATAAACGTGAATTGAATATTAAAGATACATAAAGATTAAAAGTAAACGCACCACGCCCAGGAAGAACACCATGCAGGAGAGAGAGAAGCCGCTGGTGTAGCCGAGATACCCTGTGAGACGAGAACCGAGTGAGAAACACACACACACACACACTTCCCCACATCACAAACGGTCTGACACTTAAAACAGTCTTACCGAGGTTTTTCAGCATGGACAGCGGGAGAATGATGCCGATGGACACAAACAGCACCACGTAATTCCCGTTCAGGTACCATTCGCTGCACAATAACGGGTGTAATAAATCAGGGTTATTATCAATACGCTTTAATCTACACAGGTGAAACTCGAAAAATTAGAATATCGTGCAAAAGTTCATTTATTTCAGTAATTCAACTTAAAAGGTGAAACTAATATATTATATAGACGCATTACATGCAAAGTGAGATATTTCAAGCCTTTATTTATTATAATTTTGATGATTATGGCTTACAGCTTATGAAAACCTTTTCACAATATTCTAATTTTGAATTTGGGGTTTTCATAAGCTGTAAGCCATAATCATCACAATTATAACAAATAAAGGCTTGAAATATCTCACTTTGCATGTAATGAGTCTATATAATATATTAGTTTCACCTTTTAAGTTGAATTACTGAAATAAATGAACTTTTGCTCGATATTTTCGAGTTTCACCTGTACATGGTTCGTACAGATACTGTAAAATGTAATTCCAGGGCTTTCAAGAACTATTCACGCACTACTTCTTTGGTTTTCAAGGACTACAATCCGAGATCTCACCTATCAAACAATATCTTTATTATCTTTCAACTTCTAAAAAAGGGTAAATAGATCAATAAAAATAAACTAAATAAAACAAAATGGTACAAATAAAGTGCAGCACATGCAATGACTGAGGTATCTTTAACCATTGAAAGATACTATGACAAAGATATTGCCTTGTTCAAACTAATTTTTCTCTCTTATGAATGACCTGAATAATGAAAGCTGTATCATATACTGGAAATATGAGCAATTTCACGCTCATAGCCATTCGAAATGGCTCTATAAATATATATCAGATAGGCAGATAAGTTAAACACTAATTTTGCATATATTGTCTTTCAATAATTCATGCACTTTTCGAAGTACCTTTTCATAAATATGTCTGTTTTCAAGGGTTTTCCAGGACTTAAATTTCAAAAAGTCACTTCAAGTACTTTGTACGAACCCTGTATAAAGACACAAACACTCATTCAACATCACTGAGACTTACCCAGAGCTCTCCTCCAGCCCGAGGAACGCACGGATCACCTCTGGCAGCTCGTATTTGACTATGAACAGGTAGCTGGACATGGCTGAAGACAAACCAAACACATTCATGTAAGCCTTGATGTTGTTGTTTCTCTACTAGAACAGGTTTTCCTGCTTGAATGTTGATTATTCTCCTCATATCCTCCATTGTTGCGGCTCCTCTCTTCCCAGTCTGTCAGTAACGCTCTGTTTACTTCCTGTCTCTATGAAGCCCCTCCTTCTGAAAAGCACACTGTGCTCTGATTGGTCGGCTGGAGCAGTGTGTTGTGATTGGTCGAGTGCTTCAAGTGTGTTTGGGAAATGTCCCGCCCCTTCCCATAACCGCCCGTTTCAACCATAGACCTTAAAAAAATATGTTCGTAGTGTGTGTGAGTCACCCGTAGTGTTTCTAAGGAGCATTTTTGAAGCCCAAAGTGGGCGGAGCCGGCCGTCGCCATCTTAGCGTCACGTCACCTCAGCTAATCCGCCTCGCTGCGCATTTTCGTTTATCCGGGAGTGACGCACGGGCGTCACTCCCGGATAAACGAAAATGCGCAGCGAGGCGGATTAGCTGAGGTGACGTGACGCTAACAGACAGCTGACAAACGGCTAGTAGTGACATCAGCGGCAATCCACCTGTCACTCAAGTAGCCACGCCCTTAATTATGCAGAACTTTAAGGCTTAATATAATTTAAACGGATGAGTTATAAAAAAATTCACCCCCCTCACAGTCGTCATGAAGGGCAAAATTAGCTATATAGACCAAAACCACTTTTTGCACCAGACTGTAAACTATTTTTTTTCTGCTGTAAAGTTGGGCATTTTAACATGGAGGTCTATGGGATTGACTCTCTTTTGCAGCCGGTCTCTAGTGGCCAGTCGATGAACTGCAGTTTACGTCACTTCAGTGTTGGTTTCAAGAGAGAGAGGAAGGTTTCGGCTTGGTTTCAACACACTACTAACTAACTCAACCAGGCCCCGCCCCTTTATTCTGCGTATTAATTATTATAATGAGGAATATTGTGAAACTCAAGACTACAATGGAGGCGTTTCAGGGAGTTCAGAAACAGTGACACTGATATAGAGAATAACTCCCGCTGGAGGGACGTTTTCATGCTCAAACAGCAACAACACACACTAAAGAACGATTAAGACGGAAAACAGCACAATAGGTGCTCTTTAAAGATAACAACTTTACCTCCTATGTTCTGCAGAGTTATAGATCCAAATGCTGCCATTTTTCCCGGCCATCCAAACGCTCTTTCTCCGAGCTTCTCGTAGATCAGCGATCCTGCAGCCAGAGGATATTACCGCATCAACTGCATGTTTCATATGTAAACGTGTGTTTTTCAATCTCTCGACACACTCACCTCCTTCTTTGGCCGTCACGAGTAACAGGTGAACGGAGTACAGCGACAGGATAGCGATTCCCAGCAGGAGGATTCTGGGAAAACATCGAGAAAAGTCAGCACTCTTCCTGTAACCTTTACTAAAAATCATGAGTTAAAACTTGTGCAAGTCAGGCGATATATATCATCTTATATCGCCTGTTAAGGAACATGCTGCGACATTAACTGAGGTTTATTTTTGAAAGGTTTCTAAAAGCAGAGTGCACATATACATGTCTGACTGACCGCACACACAGCTAATGCTAACGAGCCCGTGCTAAAGGTCCTCTCAAAATAAGGTCAGTGGTCAAAAGAAAAACATGTTATCTATGGATGTTTTATTTTTGAATTGTTGTGCATTCCATTATCTTTTATTAATCTTTTATCAAACTGACCCTAACTGGTTTTAATGGTAATAAAAAAACGGAATATACTGCATTTAGTTTTGCGTTTATGAAAACACTATTTCTGAATGTTGAAAATATTTTTTAAATGTTTTAAAATGTGTTTTCTTGGTTATAAGAACGTTAAAGGAACATTAATAATTCTTCAAACATTATGAAACGTTACTTTTGAATGTTCTCTGAATGTTCTGAAACAAGTAGTAACATTTAAAAAAAATGTTAGACGAACATCAAACTACAACAATGTATATTGTTTTTGTGAATATTAATAAAGCAGGGTAACTTTGGTAACCAGCAGGGCTTTTGTGAAGTGTAGGTGCTGTAAAACTACTAGGCGTGTAACAATCCCCTCAATGTCACGATTCGATACATATCACGATACTGAAGTCACGATACAATATTATTGCGATACTCCAAGACATATGATAAAAGTTTAACAAAAAATTAAATTTGGTATTACATTGTGATTGTAAATGAATAGGCTTGGACTTGGTGCTGGTGACACCAGAATACAAACATTCATGATTCTGGAGCTTTTATGCTTGCACTCTTTCACTGACTAGATATATTTAAAATAATGTAGGCCACTTTTTACGGGTAACATAAGACATTCCCCCATTGCATTATTCAACATTATATATAGTAGTTTAATGTCGTACTGACACTAAAACTCTGTAAACTTGTTTTTCACACAGTAATTTTCACTTTGTGTGAACTATACACGATACATTTTGTTGCATTTTTGTATTGCGATATATTGTCACACCCCTAAAAACTACTGTCACATCTAATTCACGCACAGCTGGAGCTGTAGACACACTGAAAGATAGAGAGAGGGATCTTCAGATTGGGTTAATGGTGGTTGGGTCACACGACACCAGCCTCACCGAACAGAAATAACCGTCTGACATGAGCAGCAGAGAATGAAGAGAGATGCGGGTCGAGAGACACTCAGGTGACCGTTAGCGCTGAAGGTGTGTGTTCGACTTTCCTCAAGCTGTGGCGGGTCAGTGGGACAGCTGACTGCTGTCAGTCTCACACACACACACACACTTTAACCCCTCACTGAACAGCAGACGTGAGCCGTTGAGCTAAATATAGCCATATAGTTCATTTGCGATGCGTGCGGTGTAGCATGTCACAGACACCAGCTCTGGCCCTGAGAAACCCTGCTGTCCCGACACCGAGATCGCCAGAACATTCTTTGATAAGATCCTCTCAACGGGTTTCTGGAAGCACCACATTTGCTACAAACAAGGCCGTAGCACGTATTACTTTTGAAACCATCATAATAAGTAAATTTAGATAAGTAGATAAATAAGTACATAAACAATGGTTTCAAAAGTTTAAGTGTGGCCTTACTGTAAAAAAAAAATAATCACAAAAAGTGTGATATTATTGATATAATATATATATGTTATATATTAAAAACAACACTTTTAGTTGTTGTTTTGTATAATATTGTTTTGTTGTGTATAACACACATATATACACATACATATATATATATATTAGGGCTGTCAAATGATTAATCACATCCAAAATAAAAGTTATTTTTACATAATATATGTGGGTGCACTGTGTATAATTATTTTATATATATAAATACACACACATGCTTGTATATATTTAAGAAATATTTTCATGTATATACTGTATATAGATTTATATATAATTTATATTATATATAAATAATATTTTTTTCTTAAATATACATGCATGTGTGTGTATTTATATATATACAAAATAATTATACACAGTGCACCCACATATATTATGTAAAAAAAACTTTTATTTTGGATGTGATTAATCGTGATTAATCATTTGACAGCCCTAATATATATATATATATATATATATATATATATATATATATATATATATATATATATATATATATATATATATATATATATATATATATATATATATATATTAAATATATCCGGTATTTCCAGTTGTATGTACATCATTTTTGGGTGGGTATTTATATATATATATATATATATATTAAATATATCCAGTATTTCCAGTTGTATGTACATCATTTTTGGGTGGGTATTTGCATATATATATATATATATATATCTAGCGCCTACTTTATAACATCTACATTTTAGTGGTTGAAAGTTCCATCACCTAATTAATATTCAAGAGCCAATTTATTATTATCATTATTTAATATTCATGAGCAAAGCTGATAAATTCAACAACACGTCCCTCCCACTTCTCAGATGACAGGGCACAAACACTCACATGAACAGTACGATGCCGGTGTTGGCCATGGCGAAGGACAGTCCCAGAATCCCACTGCCCATGATGGCGTTACTGAGGTTAAAGACGGACATCCCAAACGACGCGTGACCCGGGTGCTGCGAAACAGAGGGAAAAGAGGGTTAATCAACAGCTCGAGAGACAGAATCAATATATGCTAATGTGTTTCAGAACTAGAATATTACATATTCTTCATGATATTCCTCATATTTCTTCTTCTTCATCATCCCGTTGGTGAGAAACTTCTGACTCTCTGCGTCCTCTTCATCCAGAAACTGGCTGTAATCGGCAACACAAACACGTTACGTCAAGACAACATTATATAGGATCTCATTTCAGAATCAGTATCAGCTTTTATTGCCAAGTACAACATGTACAAGGAACTTGTCCTGGTGCACAGGTGCATAAAAAATAAATTAAAACAAGGGATAAAAATATTAATAAAAATAGACTTTAACTGTACATTAAACTGTAGTATTTCTTTACTGTTACATGATGAATCAGTGCACGAGTTTGTCCACATACTGTCATCATTTCCCATCAGACTGTGTGTCACAACGTTCTACATCTGGACATCAAACAGCGTCAGGGTTAAACACACACAACGGCGACTCTGACCTGTTGATAGTGGCTTTCTCTGAATCGATGGGCTCTGTGTCTCGATCATCCACACTGCTCTCGTCGTCCGCCTCAGTGTTCACGTTCTTCAGCTCCATGCGGTCCATGTCTACAGCCGTGAGGAACGATTCGTCTCCGGGAAAAGAGCTGGAAACACAACCGGGGAAGTTTGGTTAGAGCTGGAATCTACAGCAAGCTGGCGAAAATGTTCATTTTGAGCTAACGTTCCCATTAAGTTATTTTAAGTCCCTGTAAAGGCAATTCAATTTTTTTTTTTAGAAATGTTAGAAATGTATTGCTAAAACACATTACAACGACTGTGAACTGTGAAGTACTGAATTGTGGAGTTAGACCGTTAAACAGTTTTTCAACGTTGCTGTGTTCAGGATTTTTGGGCGGGGCTAAAACGGTAGCTCCACCCCTCCTGTAGATGATGCACTGGAGCCACTGAGGCTGGCCCCGCCCCTAACAATGAGCACATTCGCATCAGTTCGCCTCTCAATCGCGTTACTACAGCCTACAGTTTGCAAGCTAGCTTTGCCTTTGTCACGGAAATGAGTATTCCCTGGATGCGATCACTTACAAAACAGATCCGTGTCCTTATTTAAATTTCCGAAAAACGATCCTATCAAGAAGAGATGGATTAATATTGTGAAGAGCCACCTTGATGGAGAGCTGAGGATCACCGCCAACACCCGCCTCTGTAGTGATCATTTTACACGGGATAGTTATATAAACTTTCGTCGGAGACAACTGGGATTCACTGATTACTGGTACTGTTACTGGTGAATGGGCCGAACTGACTATCTCCCGTCCCGAAAGCAGTTTCACCTGATATCAGCGTCGACAGCTTTCCCGCGAGTGGGCGTGGTTTCAGCACAGCTGTGGACACGCCCCCAGTGGGCACGCCCCCCCCCCAGTGGACACGCCCCCAGTGGACACCCCCCCAGTGGACACACCCCCAGCGTTTGAGAGCAGAGAATAATGCTAATTTTTTCAAGGTTTTGATAGCTTATTTTATTTACTTGGCGGCTTTTTTATCATTCAAATTTGTCTGGGTGGCTAATAACACATTTTTCTGTGGCGTGACAAACTCAGAACACGTACTTTTTTAATGTTTTCTGAACATGTTCTGTTGGTTATGTGAACGCTCTATCTTATCATTCCTCAAACATAATGGGAACGTTACTTTTTACTATTTAATGTTCTCTGAACGTTCAAAAACAAGCAGTAACACTTAAAAAATGTTAAACAAAAAACGTTCAGAAAAAACGTTCCATGTATAAATGTTTTAGTGCTAACGTTTTGAGAACATTATTAAAGACCAGATAACTTAAAGTAACTGGAAGAACGTTTGTTCATAACTTTGAGAGAGCCTTTCCAGAACGTTCCCTGTTAACCGGGAAGAAGCTCTACACATCATTCCCTTTAGTCTTTATGACTTTTTTAAATCATAAAGAATTAGTAAATGTTCCTAAACTCCTTAGTTTATGACAAGTGACCATGAACTGATCCTGCTAAACAAGTCAATATAACAACATTCAGAGCCAAATGTATTGATTTAATCCCTGAACTTGAGATAAATCCATCCTGGTGTTTTCTTCCCAACAGTTTAAAGGTTGGTTGGATTTAAATGTATCGCCACATCAGCTTCACAGACTGATTCAACAAACATCAATCATAAAAAAAGACTAAAAATTATGTATATCAACTCAATTGAAGATACTTTAAGAGTATTTTGAGACAAATTGAGTCCATCATACAAAATAAGTCCTTTAAAGTTTGTCCTGATAAAAACTGGACAGCCAAAAAACACATTTGTGATTTTCATGCAAAACATCTTCCAAAAAGCCCAAATAAACCCATGCATTTGGGCCATTTTGCATTTTTATGGACACAATAGTGGATATTGATAAGACGGTAGTACAGGTACAATAATCCTGGAAACCGCAGTACACAAATTGGCCTGTTGACGGGTTTGAACCTACAGTTTTTAGATATTTATCACTGCGATCGCACACGTCACTGTGGCCCGATTCAGGATTTATTCCCTGTTGAGAGTTGCTGTAGTTCTCAGTGTTTTGCTCCAGGTCCACATAAAGGGTGTGTTTGTTCAATGTTTGGGTTGAGGACTCATGTATCTGTGCGTCTGATCCGCTCCATGACGCATGAACTCTGGAATCAGACGCGTTTAGCGCCGTTTCAGCACACACCTGTTATTAGCGCACAACACTCACTGGCCTCAGGTCAGCTATTTCCAGCCCATGTTAGGCACAATCCGTTCTGAAAACCATTTCCAATGAGACGGAGAGCATTGCATAAGACAAGTTCATAAGCCAAAACACAGCCAAAACCATTCTTGAACCCAATTACCCACAACCCCACCAACACAAAGCCCTCATTGATATATTCATAAATGTGGCCAGAGAGACTGAGAACTATAGACTCATGGAAAGCTGAAAATATTCCACAGGTCTCATTCTGGCCCACAGGACTGGGAAGCTTCTCTTGCACACAGATGTGGTACGTTACTGTGTTACTAATGCATATAGACAGTGGCTTACTGCTTTTATAAAACACTGGCAACAGCAAAAATCAGAATAAACACTTCTCCAATGTAATGTACTTTCTTTAATCCAACTATGAATGTGCAAATGTTCTTCCAGTAACGTTAATAGACGTTTGTTCAAAGTTATCTGGTCTTTATTAACGTTCTCAAAACACTAGCACAAAAAAAGTTATTCATACATCGCTTATGGGACGTTTTTTTTCTGAAACATTGTAGTTGCACTTTCGTATAAGAAATTGTATGTTTCTACTTGTTTCAGAACTTCCGATAAAGTTTGAAGAACGATACATTGGAATGTTCTTTAATGTTCTTTTACTTTTCAGAAAAAACATTTTCATAACTTAATGGGAACGTTATATGTTTGTTAGCTGTGGTTGTTTATCTGTATTTTACAACAACGCATCTCATCCAATCAGAAATTAGAGTCTGAACTATCCGTTTTATAGTTTTAGTTTCACTGTTTTGAGTTTCATAACGTGAAGCTGTTTAATTCATTTCATATAAATAATCTGATACTTTGTATCCATCGAGTTCAAAATAAGAACAATCGTTTAAATTAATGGGTTATAAATAATAGGGATTGCCAGATGATTATATTCATATTTCCCTCATTTATGTGTAAAAGATATTGCTAAATGAATAAACAGTAATGTAAATAACATTCCCGTATATTAAAATGACTCATACCATGATAGAAGTTTTTGGTTAAGCATTTAAACTAAGCATTTACATACATTTTATGTGACTTCAGCTGTCAAGACATCAAGAATAACAAACTTCAGCCTCGAAAAACCAGACTAACCAGTAAAAAAAAGGTTGACTCAACCAACATACCCAGCAAGACACTAACTAATGCAACCACTCCTTAAACAGATCTGACATTCTCATAACACACGACTTTACTCGCAGCTCTCGACACAATAAAACACTTTTAGATTTACGACCAGAAGCAGAACTAGAAAAACAGTAGACGGCGCACTTCAATTGTTCGTCCTTGACAGCAAATAAAAGAAAAGGAGAACAAATGGAAACCTCAAATGTTTCTCCTGTAATCTCACGCCTCTCCTCGCCTTCAGAAGCATTTGGAAATAACAACGAAATAAACTAAACCATTTAAACCAGTCTGTTAACATGCAGTCCAAGTGAAACCTGTGAGGAGTGGCTTTAAACCGCTTTGTTCACTGGAGTAGAAAATACCATTTCATTTCGACACTTAATTCAACGACTTAAATTGAATTAACTGCAGTTATAACATTTACTCTAAAACTGTTTCTACGACAATTTGTTTTTCAGTGTCAACAAGCCGTTCTGGTGAATTTCTCCAGCAGCTGGAGTTGACCTGAGCGCTTTACGACACGAGAAACACTCGCTCTTCAAAGAGAATGTCTGTGTTTGTGCTTCAACCAGCCGGCTGGATCTGACACAGACCACACACACACACACACACACACACACACACACAAAACTCCAGCAATGAGCAACCAAATGCAAAAACTCACACTTTTAACAGATCTCCTCTAGCTTTAACCCAGGTTATTATCTATTAATGGTGGTCTGGTTACTCACAATGAGAGCCGGTGGGACGCAGGACACTTGATGTGCTCACAGAACAGGGATGAGCTTCGTTTTAGGAGGTGAGGTGAGTGGCAGCTTTAAAGAGCATTGGGAGGGCCTGACTCGGCCAATCAGGACGCTCCGATTCTCAAGCGCTCCGCGTGAAGCTCCGCCTCCCCCCACTCCCCTCCACCTGCGTCACTGAAGGGCACACGGGGTTCGAGATAAGCGGCAGACGCGTTGCATCAACTTCTGTTTGCACTGGGGCAAGAATCTGGGGTCGCTCGCCCTCGCGGACGCAGACATTGAAAAATCTCGCTCTCGAACGCCAAACCAGCAGCCGCCAATCTGCATTCGCTACTGATGCCATGTGCAAACACACACACACACACCCAGAGATGAACAGTGATGCCATGTGCTAACACACACACACACACACACACACACACACAAACCCAGAGAGGAACAGTAATGCCATGTGCAAACACACACACACACACACACACACACAAACCCAGAGATGAACAGTGATCCCATGTGCTAACACACACACACACACAAACCCAGAGAGGAACAGTGATGCCATGTGCAAACACACACACACACACACACACAAACCCAGAGAGGAACAGTGATGCCATGTGCAAACACACACACACACACACACAAACCCAGAGATGAACAGTGATGCCATGTGCAAACACACACACACACACACACAAACCCAGAGATGAACAGTGATGCCATGTGCAAACACACACACACACACACACACACACACACACACACACACACACAAACCCAGAGATGAACAGTGATGCCATGTGCAAACACACACACACACACACACACACACACACACACACACACACACACACACACACACACACACACACACACACACACACACACACACACACACACACAAACCCAGAGATGAACAGTGATGCCATGTGCAAACACACACACACACACACACACAAACCCAGAGATGAACAGTGATGCCATGTGCAAACACACACACACACAAACCCAGAGATGAACAGTGATGCCATGTGCAAACACACACACACACACACACACACACACACAAACCCAGAGATGAACAGTGATGCCATGTGCAAACACACACACACACACACACACACACACAAACCCAGAGATGAACAGTGATGCCATGTGCAAACACACACACACACACACACAAACTCAGAGATGAACAGTGATGCCATGTGCAAACACACACACACACACAAACCCAGAGATGAACAGTGATGCCATGTGCAAACACACACACACACACACACACACACACACACACCCAGAGATGAACAGTGATGCCATGTGCAAACACACACACACACACACACACACACACACACACACACACACACACACACACACACACACACACACACACACAAACTCAGAGATGAACAGTGATGCCATGTGCAAACACACACACACACACACACACACACACTTACACACACACACACACACACACACACACACACACACACACACACACACACACACACAACCCCAGAGATGAACAGTGATGCCATGTGAAAACACACACACACACACAAAAACCCAGAGATGAACAGTGATGCCATGTGCAAACACACACACACACACACACACACACACAAACCCAGAGATGAACAGTGATGCCATGTGCAAACACACACACACACACACACACACACACACACAAACCCAGAGATGAACAGTGATGCCATGTGCAAACACACACACACACACACACACAAAAACCCAGAGATGAACACTGATGCCATGTGCAAACACACACACAAACCCAGAGATGAACAGTGATGCAATGTGCAAACACAAACACACACACACACACACACACACAAACCCAGAGATGAACTGAAACTACATTCAACTCCGATCAGAAATTCTGAAGCCACAACCAGACCACCTATTGGCCAATTACCAAATCCACTTGACAGATTAAAAGATGTGCAATTATTGGTGAATTTTGTAAATATTGTGTAAAACATAAAAAAAATGTGTAATGTAGTTCTAGATATATCAGATACTAACACACTATATATCTCTAGATATCAATATAGGCCATTGAAAAAATCCATTAGTGCCAATTGAAATACTGAAAACTAACATACATCCAGGTTGTAAAGATTACTGGAGTCCGTTTTACAAGAAAACACCATTTCAGTTTGTCTACCACAACATTTCACGTTTAATTCAATGTATTACTTACATTGTAGTAGCGAAAATTGTTTCTACACCAAATTTCATTGTAGAATTAGTCTTTTAACAGCTGCACAGTGCTAAACTTATAACTGGCGAAATCACCTTGGAGAAACTCTGGGTGTATGATGGTCAAGTCACCTTTATTTCTATAGCGCTTTATACAATACAGATCGTTTCAAAGCAGCTTTACAGTGAAAATAATGCAAACAGAATATTTAGTAGTTTCCATCTCCGGAAAGTCTAACCAACAAACCTTCTGAGTCTTGAGCTATAACCAATGCAGCACGTCACACTACACAAATAATCCCAGTCAATATGATGCATTGGCCACCCAAAAAAAATGACTAATTATTGACATTGACCTGATTCACCCACGAGTAAGAGTCCAATAATCAATCACCTGCGTTTGCGTGTCGTCACCAGTGTTGGGGAAAGTTACGTTTAAAGTAATGCATTACAATATTGCGTTACTCCCCAAAAAAGTTGCTAATTGCGTTACTTAGTTACTTTTTTAATAAAAAGTAATGCGTTAAATGACTTTTGTATTACTTTTTGTCACCTGGGCTGGGCTTGCTTTTTTGTTTTTTAATAACAACAAAAAAAAGATATATTTTTGGCAAATGTTAAGGCCCTTACACACCAAAAGTAATAAATGCAAAGAAATGCATGTTTACTCCTGTACAGTAGAGGGCGCCGCTCAAACAAACCTTTCAGCCGTTCTGGATTAAAGAACAATAGGATACAGGAGAAGGAAGTTCAACACGCTTATTTCTAAATCTAATCTTGAGTACATTTTGCTTGTTAGTAAAGTTGAATTAGATCGTTGAAGGTTAGCAGCATTGATTAATAAAGTGACATAAAATATATGTGTGTAATTTAATATAGTTAATTATAAAAGTTTTGCATAAAATTCTGAGATTGCTTTTTACTGTTTTTATTCGTTTTGAGGAATGCTGAATGTTTTCGTGCAAGTGAGATGAGTTTTGCATGTTCATATTTAGTCTAAAACTACAATAACCATCATGTTATCACCACACACACACACACACACACTTTATTTCTCTCAACATGAGAGTTCTCAGTCAATACATGTGAAAAAGTAACTAGCGTTACTTATTTGAAAAAGTAACTCAGATATTTTGTTGCAAATTGAAAAAGTAATGCGTTACATTACTAGTTGCTTGCAAAAGTAATCTGATTACATAACTGAAGTTACTTGTAATGAGTTACCCCCAACACTGGTCGCCACATATTATTGACTAGTCATAGTAAAAAGTTAATTCTTACTGTCTGGATGCAGGTGCTCCAATCTCAAGGAGAAAGAGTCTTCCTGTGCCGAGAGCTCTTTCCTTATACGGAGACACGTCCACACACACTACACACACTCTACACACACATACTCTACACACACATACTCTACACACACATACTCTACACACACATACTCTACACACACATACTCTACACACACATACTCTACACACACATACTCTACACACACATACTCTACACACACATACTCTACACACTCACACTCTACACACACTCACACTCTACACACACTCACACTCTACACACACTCACACTCTACACACACTCACACTCTACACACACTCACACTCTACACACACTCACACTCTACACACTCTACACACACTCACACTCTACACACACTCACACTCTACACACACTCACACTCTACACACACTCACACTCTACACACACTCACACTCTACACACACTCTACACACACTCTACACACACTCTACACACACTCTACACACACTCTACACACACACTCTACACACACACTCTACACACACACTCTACACACACACTCTACACACACACACTCTACACACACACACTCTACACACACACTCTACACACACACTCTACACACACACTCTACACACACACTCTACACACACACTCTACACACACACTCTACACACTCTACACACACACACTCTACACACACACTCTACACACACACTCTACACACACACAACACCACGAGCCAATCAGCAGCTCTGGCTCAAGGGTTAAACACACAACGGTCCACAGAAACACAACACCTCAACATCACACTCAGAGTATTAGAATATTAAAAAAGTAGAAATAAACTCAAAACTCAAAATAAATCCACATATTTCACCATCAAGCACACAAACACTTTGACAGAGTCTGAAATTACCACTTATCCAGCGCCCCAAAAATTTACCAATATTTACTTATTTAGACATAATTTCTTATCAGATTAAGAGATGACACCAACAGTCTTCAAACTCCATTTTATTTATCCATTGCACATGCATTTTTATTTTTTATACATGTAGTCCAATGGCTTGTTTGCATTATTTAGGCATTATTTTATTTATTTCTAAGGCAATAGATTTTTTTTGATTTTACCATCAGAGTGTAAAATTAATTTGAAAAGTTAAGGAATTTTACACAGGTCAACTACAGGCTACTGTGACTATATGTTTGATTTATTCAAGTGTTCGGAAGTGGCTTTTAATGGTGAGACTTTTGTAATCAGGATTGTAAAAAGGATTGTTTAGATTTATTGCCCAATGTATCGGTTATCGGCTTTCAAATATAAAGAATTATCGGTATCTGTCAAAATGTTCATATCGGTGTATCCCTATATTACCTTGGCATTCGATTATAGAAAACGACTTAATGCTACTGCTCGAGTGTTTCTAATACAGCAATTTGTAATTGTAATACATTTTTTTCCTATTTTGAAAAGTCTTAATGCTACACTCTAAAGAATTATGGGTTGTTTTAACTCAATTGTGGGTCAAATATGGACAAACCCAAACGTTGGATTAAAAATGAAATTTAAAATTGTAACCCAACGGCTGGGTTTGTCCATATTTGACCCAAAATTGGGTTAAACCAGCCCAGCATTTTTTAGAGTGTATCGTCGATTTCTTTCTGTTGCCGTTGGGGAAAATGAGATCGCCAAAAACACTGTTGTCGTTTCCCAACTAAGTTTGCCCAACTATGACAACTTCCTCTTTTTCCGAGAATCCGGAAATGTGAAAAAGGTCAATCAAACGCATCTGATTGATTCACCAGCTTGTTAGTAGAGACTCCAAGACCCGAAATAGACGAGTCTGATAAGTGAGACATCCAAAATGAGCGCTGTTGGTGTGCTTCCAGGAATATGGTTGGGAAACACGGCCCTGAACGCTCAGGGTATTCTTCTAGGACATGCTATCCTGGAGCACCATGTACATGGAAAAAGATGCATTAAAAAACAAAGTTGCCATAGAAACAGAGAAATGATGCGAGAGACCACCAGGGAAAAACCGTCCCAAACAACATATGATTGAGTTCTCAAACCTGCGCAATGATCTTCAGTCTCAGTGCTGTCTGTGATTTCTCCGAACGCTTGCAGCAGGACTCATGTTCTCCTTCAGCGCTAAGATTATCCAGCGTACGGCTCTGGATTACATTACACAAATATATCAACCAGCAGAGAGACAGACGGCAGGAACCTTTACTCCATAAAATCTGAAACCTGACACTCGGACTTGTATTTTCAACAATTATATTCATTTAATGATTATTTATGGTAGAGGATGGCAGTGACGCGATGTAACCGACACTGGCTGATCACATGACGATGACAACATGGGGAATGTACGTCTGGATTACATTCATACTATAGTTTTTAGCAGTTGCTAAGTAAGTATTTATTCTACATAAGTTCTGTGTGATTTCAGACGCAGCCCTAGTTTAGTTTTCAACACAAGTGTTAAATAAATGTCCTTATTTAAAAAAAAAAAAAAAAAAAATTTGTAAAATTATTTCCATATCCTTATTGTTGCATGGCGGCACATGGGTCAAAAAACAATAAAACTTATTTTATTTGTTTATTTTTTTGTATTTTTTTGGTGGGACCAGTGGAAATTTGAACCACTGTCCTGACCCTGGACTATATGGCATGAATATAATAAGATATTATGAACATTAAAATCACAATTTTCTGTAAAGTTCCTTTGAAACAATGTGTATTGTTAAAAAAACACTATATAAATCAAAGTCAAACCATCATTTTCACTGAACTCAGAATCACATTACGAATCACTACGATCCGATATAAATAGAAACGTCAGTGCAGATTTGAGCTGTTGGTGGCGCTAGACGGTTTGTGATAAAGGCCCCAAATTTCCCATAATAGTAGATGGGACGTTTCTCTAGCAGTGTGCCAAATTTCATAACTTTTTAATCACACAATATCTTGGTTGCCATGGATTACCGGCCAGCAAAATGTGAAAAAATGTCGCTACAGACTTTTGGCGCTTGACCTCTACAAAAACTGCTATGCAAGTATAAAATGAATGGCAAGTATAAAACGAGTTTCAAAAGTCTATTTTCCAGCTGTCATGTCCTTGGTTTCATCTCTCTGTCCAACATCTTATCAGTCTATCGATTTGCTCATTGCTTGTGACATCAGTGACGTAGCAGAACACATAATGGACTGACCTGAGCTGAATATAACCAAACATGAGGCAGATCCAATCCTTTAAGTTTTAAGAGAGCACACTGTTCCCCTGATGAAAGCATTCAACTTCCGCTTGTTGAGGAGAGTGTGATGTTACTTTACTAAGTGATAACTGTGTGTGAGTGTGTGAGAGTGAGTGAGTGACAGAGAGTGAGTGAGTGAGAGAGTGTGTGTGTGAGAGTGAGTGAGTGTGAGAGTGTGTGAGAGAGTGAGTGTGTGAGAGAGTGAGTGTGTGAGAGAGTGAGTGTGTGAGAGAGTGAGTGTGTGTGTTTGTGTGTGTGTGTGTGTGTGTGAGAGAGTGTGTGTGAGTGAGAGAGTGAGTGAGTGACAGAGAGTGAGTGACAGAGAGTGAGTGACAGAGAGTGAGTGACAGAGAGTGAGTGACAGAGAGTGTGTGTGTGTGTGAGAGTGAGTGAGTGTGAGAGTGTGTGAGTGAGTGAGTGAGTGTGTGAGAGAGTGAGTGTGTGAGAGAGTGAGTGTGTGTGTGTGTGTGAGAGTGTGAGAGAGTGAGAGTGAGTGTGTGAGTGAGAGTGAGAGAGTGAGTGTGAGAGAGTGAGTGTGTGAGAGTGAGTGTGTGAGAGTGAGAGAGTGAGTGTGTGAGAGTGAGTGTGTGAGAGTGAGAGAGTGAGTGTGTGTGAGTGAGTGAGTGTGAGTGAGTGAGTGTGAGTGAGTGAGTGAGTGAGTGACAGAGAGTGAGTGACAGAGAGTGAGTGAGAGTGAGTGTGAGTGTGTGTGTGTGTGTGTGTGTGTGAGAGTGAGTGAGTGTGTGAGAGTGAGAGAGTGAGTGTGTGAGAATGAGAGAGTGAGTGTGTGAGAGTGAGAGAGTGAGTGTGTGAGAATGAGAGAGTGAGTGTGTGAGAGTGTGAGTGTGTGTGAGTGAGTGACAGAGAGTGAGTGACAGAGAGTGAGTGAGTGACAGAGAGTGAGAGAGTGAGTGTGTGAGAGTGAGTGTGTGAGAGTGAGAGAGTGAGTGACAGAGAGTGAGTGAGAGTGAGAGAGTGAGTGTGTGAGAGAGTGAGTGTGTGAGAGTGAGAAAGTGAGTGTGTGAGAATGAGAGAGTGAGTGTGTGAGAGTGTGAGTGTGTGTGAGTGAGTGACAGAGAGTGAGTGACAGAGAGTGAGTGAGAGTGAGTGTGAGTGTGTGTGTGTGTGTGAGAGTGAGAGAGAGTGAGTGTGTGAGAGTGAGTGTGTGAGAATGAGAGTGTGTGTGTGTGAGTGTGTGAACTCTGTCATGAAAACAGTGAGAAATCACACAGAAACCACCCAGAACACCCTAGCATTGTGCTAACAACCACTAAGCAACCATATATCAACACTATAGAGTTGGGGTGAGTTTTTCACGGACAGTCATATTTCATAACAAAACTTTATTATCATAATTATAATAAATAAAATCAAGTTTTATCATAAACGTCTAATTTTAAGCTGCCAATTAGGTGCCATTGGAAAGGTGAAGTTCTGTGTGTTTCTGATCTGGCTCGGTTTGACAGGAACATTGTGTTTGTTCTCTGAGGTTATTTCGGTCTTTGGGTTTGCGCCATAATTACAGTAGGGTCTAAGAAGAACCAGCTATTACAGAGAACCGCTTCCATTCTTGGACAAATACTGAACCCAATGACTGCCATGACATTAAAACATTCATTCTTTGAATTATTTGAAAGCGACTTAAACAATGCAATTAACGTCAAACAAGCGAAACATGCGTAAAGTTGATAAAATTATTAAATATTGAAAATTAATTAAACTTAAATGTCAGTATTTAAAAAACGTATTATAACATGACGAAAGCACAACAAAATTACTGAAAACTAAACTAAAATTCACATGTAAACTAAAATGATAAAAATAAAAGCTAATTCAAAATATTACTAAAACTAAAATAACACTGGCACACAAGTGCAGTTTTTCCACATTTCCAAGATGCCAGTAGTTTCAGTTTTGCTTAAAACACATTTGTTAAGGCTTGGCTTTTATAATAAATGCCAAGCCTAAACGAATGTTTCATGTTTGTTTTATACTTATATTTTTTTAATTTCTGTTCTGAATACGTCAAATGTAAAGAATTCAGTGTGGAGTGAGGGGAAATAAAATACACGTTTATAATGTTTGTAAATGATATTTTACATTATTTCTGAATTGAATCCGATGCAACTTACCTGTGTGTGTGTGTGTGTGTGTGTGTGTGTGTGTGTGTGTGTGTGTGTGTGTGTGTGTGTGAGACTCCGTCAGGTCAACTTATTTTCTGGAAAATACAGGTTCAGAAAGCGATATAAGACACCACCTCCACGTCACACTTTACATTTTGTGAACATTATCTGAAATGATTGATGGCTATTTTTCATCTCTGACTGAAACCTAACAAACAGGTTATTGCAGTTCACGGAATAATGACTTTGCATATTTAAATTGTGTAAGTGAATGTTTACTTTCACCAGTTTTACTGTGCTGGGCCTCAAACAAACTGGCGTACACGTCCTAACCGTACGTTCACACCGCCGCCGGCGAGAGCGGCAAAATTCGCTCTCGCCGCCCTGTCAGCGACGCCGTGGAAAGATTCGTGGACGCTCTGATGCTCTGACGTAGATCGAATGCTTGGTCTTTTTTAAAACTTTATTTAAAGGGGCCGCGAAGCAAACAAGCATGTCGATCGTTATGTTTGCAGAAAATGTATCGATGGAAAGAACTTAACAATTATAGTGACATGTTTGCTAACGAAATAAACAAATTAAAAGCCATTTGTTTGGTGTGGCTTTTGTGTTCATAGTTAAATGCTATTCTAATTTGCATTCTCGCTGAAAAACAAGCGTTCTTGCACGAATATCTTGCCTATAAATAGTGTTGCGCGCCTTCTTATGAAATTCAAATGATCAACCTCTCCTCTATTTTGCTTGGGAACTAATGTGGTCGGAACCAAAGTTACTTGACTGCGTTCTCTGGAATCCTCTCAAACGGAGCACATCTACATTCCGATTGGTTGCCGCCGAACCGCGTCATAGCTCATTTCCCTAAAGTTGAGCTGATTTCAACTTCTTCTCGCCGCTCCTCGCCGCTCTCACCGTCCAAGACGCGCCGCGCCGCCCTCGCCGGGGCTCGCCGCCGGCTCTCATTGAAAATGAATGACTTCCGGCCACTTTGACGCTCTCGCCGCCGGCGGTGTGAACGCACAGTAACAGTTCAGGAATAAAACTACTCGACGGATAGATTGCATAGTCAGTTCTTTGATGATCATAAACTGTTGTTTCCATCTAAAAGATCCAAAACCTTTTAAGATAATGACAACAAATAAACACATCTATATTAGTCATAACTAGTCCATGGTGTTCTGTTCTGTTAAAGGGTTAGTTCACCCAAAAATGTAAACTGTCAGTAATGACTCGCCCTCATGTTGTTCAACCCCGTAAGACTTTCGTTCATCTTCGGAACACAAATTAAGATATTTTTGATTAAATCTGAGAGCTGGATCACTCCTCCATAGGCTTCTATTGTAATTGAAACTGGCCGGCCCAAAAGTTATGAAAAACATCGTTAAAATAGTCCGAGTGACTACAGTGGCTCAACCTTAAGTTTATCACACGACGAGAATACATTTTGTGCGCAAAAAACAAACAAAAATAACGACTTTATTCAACTATTCATTTGCTTCTCTGTACGCCCATGATATTTCACGTAGTGAAACTACGCAAAGCTTCTAGGTTGTACGTCACACGCATCACACACATGACCAGCGTCGGCCAATAGTGAGCCTACGTGTGACGTACAACACAGAAGCTTTGCGCAATATCACTACGTGAAATATCACGGCCCACAGAGAAGAACATGAATAGTTGAATAAAGTCGTTATTTTTGTTTATTTTTGCGCACAAAAAGTATTCTCGTCGCGTGATAAACTCAAGGTTGAGTCACTGTAGTCACTCGGACTATTTTAACGATGTCTTTCATAACTTTTGGGCCGGTCAGTTTCGATCCCTTAAGAAGCCTATGGAGGAGTGATCCAGCTCTCAGATTTAATCAAAAATATCTTAAAGTAACACCAGGGAACTTTTGCTCTCGGGGTGGGGTCCCCCTACAGTTGGGAAACAGTATTGTCCTCTAGACCTCTACTACTGTCTCGGTCATCCTACATGCACGTGCAATTGTTGACAACCACGATAGCCCTGAACACTGTAGGAGGGTCACATGCAGGTGTTCTGCTTGCGTCGCGTGTGAAATGTCTTCATCCCAGGTACAGTGGCATATATTTCAGCATGTCATATGAATATAATTTCATGGGTTTTATTTTTTTCTAACGACAAATGATCGCGATGATCACGTTTACAAGCCAGCGTCATTATAGTAGCCTAGTCTATTGGTTACCGTTTTACTGGATCTATATGATACTTCAATGCAATGTTTGAGTGGTAGATAATAACCATATATCGTCAATATTATAATATACCATAAATGAATCTTCAAATTTTACAAATCGATTTGCATTATAGCTTGAGGCAAGACAAATAAACAAATATCACACAGACATGTTAGGTATCCTAAAATATGATTTTGTACATCTTATATATTTACTTGCAAGAATGTAGCCCCTACCAAACTTGTACACGCCGTTTAGACACAGGCTTTCATTTGATTTTTTTTTTTTTGGCCAAGTCTGCATCGGTCGGGCACCCCTCCTCCTCCTTCAGCTCACGCCAGCGAGAAAATGCTGGCCCAATGTTGATCCTCGTTCTGCCTTTAACGCGATCACTTTCTCTTTTTCTCTTTTTGCTTTGCTCCGATAAAACCTTTGCTTTCTTGTTTTTCTGTGCTGCTTCGGCCATGACTATAACATTTGGCTCGCACGTCCGATTTTAAGGAAGTGGGGGTGGTGGTGGAAGTGACGTATATGCCGTAAAGCAGTCGAATTTTGTAGTTCTCTTTGTTCGCCGGTTACTACCCGAAACCCGAAGTTTAAAAGTACGATTAAAAACGCTACAGACCCCATCAGGCTATGGCAGACGTGTCATTCAACCTATTGTAAGTCGATGTACCATCACAAGAGACTTGGAAATATGTTATGAAGGCTGAAAAGTTACCTGTTGTTACTTTAATTTGTGTTCCGAAGATGAACGAAAGTCTTACGGGGTTGGAACAACATGAGGGAGAGTCATTACTGACAGAGTTTTCATTTTTGGGTGAACTAACCCTTTAAAACATGTTTTGCATCAAATGTTTGCACTTTAAAAAAAAAAAGCAAACTAACAAAAGCAATGAACCTACTATGTAACTGAAGAGCTTAGAAGTCAGAATCTACATTAGGTGTCAAAGTGTAAAATGCATGCAATCCCATCCCAGTAATTAATGGTTGTGCTCATGAATTTTTAAAGGTCCAATCCCTGTGGAAGTGCAATGCATGTGTGTGTGTGTGTGTGAATGAGTTTAGCATTGGTGGGCGGATCACACATTACAGAATGTTCTGGATTAGCATAAAACTCAATTCAACTGCAACACATGGAGTCAGTCAGATCACTCATTCTCACTCTTTTGCATTGTTACTTGCCAGTTTAGTGTTTAAACATAGTTTGCAAAGCAAAGAAGACAGTGCTATAAAACAGCTCATAAATACTCATCAGCATAAAAATGTGTAGGTGGAGTAAGAACCATATTTTCCTCTGTACACAAATTATAAAGCTCCTGTTTAGATGCTGATTCCTCATTGCAATCGTGCACAAACAAGGAAAGGCATCAGCCAAACATTTATTCCAGACACAGACGTCAAAAAATCATATAAATAAAAAACATATGCTGTTAAACACTTAATATAAGAGCAACACTGAGCTTTGTGTAGCACTTGTAACTAAAATAATAAGCACTATAGCTAATTAATAAGTACTAGTACCTTGTGGAATAGACACTAGTATCTAAAAAAAATAAGTACTTGTAGCATAAAAATAGATACTAGTGTTTTTAAAGGATTAAATGTTAAATCGGCTTGCCATAATGCTCCAGGTTTGATTGACTGAGTGCACGAGCTTCTGCGCGCGCCAAACAACCGCTTTGTGTGCGTGAAACCAACACAATACTGTTCATCAAAATATTCAAAACACACATTTATACCCCAGATTTTTGGAGTATATCGTTCAAATACGACCTATGGTGTTTCAAACATGTTGCTTCAGTGTTTGCAAGCGCCTATACGGAACAAGCTTTAGCAAGTTCATTAGGTGATATATTACACGCACGCAAACGTTACTTTTGTCGTTTAGGAGCCTTGAAACAATTTCTACTTTTAAAAAAACATTCATATAATCTTTAAAGTGCTCGTTCTAGGAATTAAAAACAACTCAAAGCCGTTCCTTTTAGTAGCTACATCCAGTAATGCTTTTAAATGGTTCGTTTCTTCCTCGCGCATAAACAGATCAGTGATGTAGCAAAGGCGCAACATCATCAATCTTTCACTTTCATTCTGGAAATAAATGTGTGTGTGTGTGTGTGTACGAACCCACCTGGATCCTGAAGGAATCAGCGCAAATCTCGCAGGATGAAGAGAAACTGGCGTCGCTCCTCGAGATCAAACCCGTTTCACTGGGAGGAGCGCGTGGAAATTTCCACCATGTGATGGCAAACCCTCCACGAGCATCAAATTACAGCAACAACACACACACACACACACACACACTTACAGAGATCGTCTTCGGGATCAGGGGCTGCGCGAGTGTGTACGGCAGATCGACCGTGTTGCTCTTCGAGAGTGTTTAGGGTGTGTTTGTTCTGTTACGGCTTTATTTTATTTTATTATTTATTTTATTTTATTTATTTATTATTTATTTTATTTCTATTTATTTATTTATTTATTTTTTGTTGTGTTTTATTTATTTATTTATTAGTTTGTTTTGTTTAATTTATTTTATTTTATTAACTTTACTTTACTTTATTATTTAGTTTATTTTATTTTATTACTTGTATTTTATTTTATTATTTTGTTTTGTTTTATTTTATTTTATTTATTTTACTTAACTTTATTATTTTGTTTTATTTTACTTTATTATTTGGTGTATTTTATTTTAGTTTATTTTCACGTTTTTTAATTGTAAGTGCTTTATTTTATTTTGTTTTATTTCTTTTTTGTTTTATTTTATGTAACATGGCTTTTTATTTAACTTCCCTTTTATTATTTATTGTTTTATTACATATTATGCCTACATATATTGTATGTATATGTATTATTATTATTATTTTTAATAACTATGTCCTCTTTTTTTTACTACAGTCCCAGTTAGCAGGAAACATCAAAACGTTCTGACAAGGTTCTCGAAAAATTGATGAACAAACGTTCTTCCAGTAACGTTAGTCAAGTCAGCTTTATTTAGCCCTTAAACAATACAGATTGTTTCAAAGCAGCTTTAGTGATAACAGGGAAATTATGCATTCCTGCTGTTGTTCGGCTGAAGTCAGTTTAGTGTTGATTTAGTTCTGTTGTAAAGATCATCAATTATTCAATTAGTTAATTTCATCAATAAAGCAGTTCTGCAAAAAATGATGTCACCATCCAGCTCAGCTCAGCTCTTATGCAACAGCGTCAGTGCAGTCAGATCAATAATATTTCTGAATATTAAGTGTCCCCAACTGAGCAAGCCAGAGGCGACAGTGGCAAGATCCCAAACTCCATCAGTGACAGAATGGAGGAAGAAAACCTTGGGAGAAATCAGACAGGCCCGGATCCGGCTGACTACGGTAACAGAGAGACTAATATTAGCGTAGATGCCATTCTTATACGAAGTGTCATGGGAAGTGTTCCTGGTTCCGGTTGACTTAAAGGGTTAGTTCACCCAGTTCAGTAATGACTCGCCCTCATGTTGTTCAACCCCGTAAGACTTCCGTTCATCTTCGGAACACAAATTAAGATATTTTTGATTAAATCTGAGAGCTGGATCACTCCATAGGCTGTTATTGAAACTTGCCGGCCCAGAAAGTTAGTAAAGACATCGTTAAAAGTGGCTGAACCTTAAGTTTATCAAGCTACGAGAATACTTTTTGTGCGCAAAAACAAACAAAAATAACGACTTTATTCAACCATCTCTTCTCTTTCATGTCATTTTCCTATAAGATGTTGAGTGTAAAGGCTCGTACACACCGGGACGAATATCCGCGCGCGTTATTCGCCAGCGTTTTTCAACGCGTTTTTTGTGTTCACACCCAAGCGATTTTCGCTGACGATGAGCCGAGTGGACATGCAAATTCATTCCCTGACATTAGATGGCGCCCATTTGCTCTGCAATACCACTCCATAACATTCTCTTTTATTAAGATTTAGATGTAGTCGCTGTCGCGTTTGTCATATAGTTCTTTATGTTCCGACAGCAACGAGACCAGCAGCTCTACATTCATCTTGCCTCGCATCTTCCTCGTCTTATTTCTTCCCGGCAGTGTAGACGCAACTTGGCGTATATCTTCTTCGCCGTCACGTATGTGTGCTCGGCAAGACCGTTTTGTGTTTGAGCGCGCCCAAGTTGTGTTTTACTGTAACTTCAGAAGCTCCAGACACGTGAGCAAACGCGCCAATCTCATTGGTCGGATAGTTTTTGACGCGGCGCGTCAAACTAAAAAAACGAACCCGAGGCGTTTTAAAAAAAATGACGCTTTTACGCGTGGCGTTTTTCGCGTCGGTGTGCACACTCACATTGGCGCCCTTTGTTTAGTCACGAGGCGTTAACGTAGGCTCACTATTGGCCGACGCTGGTCATGTGTGTGATGGTGTGTTATGCGTGTGATGCTGGCCAATAGTGAGCCTACGTTCTGGAGTACAACACAGAAGCGCTGCGCTGTTACACTACGTGAACTCACTCGAGGCCCATACAGAAGAAAATGAATAGTTGAATAAAGTCGTTATTTTTGGGGGGTTTTGCGCACAAAAAGTATTCTCGTCGGCGTCGCTTGATAAACTTAAGGTTGAGCCACTGTAGTCACTCGGATTATTTTAACGATGTCTTTAATAACTTTCTCGGCCGGCAAGTTTCGATCACTTAAGAAGCCTATGGAGGAGTGATCCAGCTCTCAGATTTAACCAAAAATATCTTAATTTGTGTTCCGAAGATGAACGAAAGTCTTACGGGGTTGAACAACATGAGGGAGAGTAATTACTGACAGAGTAATTTACATTTAACCCTTTAATTTACACAGCCTAACAATCCTTCAACGAATTATAGAAATGCGATACTGTGTTAGGTGTATGTCAGGTCAAAGAGAAGTGTTTTTAGTCTAGATTTAAACTGACAGAGTGTGTCTGCTTTCTGAATAATGCTAAGACCGTTCCAGAGTTTAGGTGCTAATTAGGAAAAGGATCTCGATTAGGTATTATCAACTGGCCGGAATTTTGAGATCGCAATAGACATGAAGAACTGATCAAATTAATAAAACGCTCGTACAAAGTTATCCAGACTTTAATAGCGTTCTCAAAATGCTTGCACAAGAAAAAACAAATCAGAAACGTTTGAGTTCGTCTAACGTTATTATGTTTCAGAACGTTCAGAGATCATTCAAAAGTAACATTCCCATAATCTTTGCACAATGATACAATATAAACAATGTATAATGTTTATATAACCAAGGAAAAAACAAAGAGAACATTCATAACGTTTTCGTAACATAATGGGAATGCAAAACGTTCTTAGAACAAATTTTTGTTAGCTTGATATTGGCATTTTTTTCTGTTCAATTTGTTTAGATGCTTTTGCAGTTTAGACTTCTATCATGCTAATAAGTACTTGATTTCTACTTTATTCATTAATAAGTCTTTTACTCTGCACAGCATTTTATCCACGTTGAGTCTCATAAGTAGTAACTCCTGGGAGTGGAATGGTGGTGTCGTATTCAATTGCAATCTTTTTTTAATTGTTAAGCAGTGATCTTATTGTTTTAGTCTGTTAACAGGAGGATATTTACACACTGCCTAGTGAATTCAGATGCACATCTGTGAGTGAACAGATATCCCTGCCAGCTTCACTCGTGTGAATACATGCATATCCTTGAGCGAAATCAAACACACTCATCCCGGCGCTTCTGAAAAGAGATGATGCAAGATATATGCAAAAAAAATGGCAGCATATAAATCATGCTAACGGATCGCCTTCGTCTTGACTCCATTGAAATGCAACGTTTGGCGCATTGCATCATGGGATACAGTATTCAATACAGTGTGCTCTATCTGTACTGCACGTTTTTGGCTAATGCATGTCATGCAAGTTTTCAATGCATACAGAAACACTGTCCAGCAAAACTAGCTGTACAGTATGTGTTATGAACGTTGACATCCATTTGAGAAAGGTCTTCATATTCGTGTAAGGTTTATACAGCACTGGAAGTATTGCATGTATTTTTGGATGGCCAGTTACATTAGCAAGTGACCCACATAGCAGAAATAGATCTTGAGCACGGAGAGGCAGCGGACTGACATGCCTTGTTGTGGAATACATTCAGTATATCTACTAAAATATGATGCATTTTTATCAATGGAAGTCTGAACTGAGACCGAACCTCGTAAGATCACATACTTGTGTCATACAAATGTGTGAACCCAGCTGACAAACAGAACGATCCCATTAAGTTTTTGAAAGTTCTATGAATGTTTCAAATGTTTTTTTCTTGGTCATGTGATCATTGAGGGAACAGACATTACAGGAATGTTGAATGAACGTTCTGAAACAAGTAATAACATTTAAAAAACATTAGAAACTAGAACGTTTCCATGAACGATGTATAGATAACATTTTGAGAACATTATTAAAAACCAGATAACTTTGAACGAACATTCTATTAATGTTACTGGAAGAATATTTGTTCATAACTTTGAGAGAACATTGCCAGAATGTTGGGTGAATCCATGCAGGTAATGCTGAAAAAAAATTAAATATATATATATTAGTAGAAATACAGTATTTTAAATATATTGAACATAATCAGTTCTTGGAGGTATTTTGCAGTGGAAAACGTTCTGGCAAGGTTCTCTCAAAGTTATGAGCAAATGTTCTTCCAGTAACATTAATTGAATGTTTCTTCAACATTATCTGGTCTTTAATAATGTTCAAAATGAGCACAACATTTTTATTTATACATAATTCATGGAGGTTTTCTCTGAAGCGTTTTAGTTGGACGTTTATGTAACGTTTTTTAAATGTTACGACTTGTTTTGGAACGTTCAGAGAACATTCAAAAGTTGCATTCCCATACTTGCAAAATGGAATGTTGCCTTAACGTTTGTATAACCAAACATTGGAATGTTCAGAAAACCATTTTTTAAAAAAAAATATATATTATGTTAGCAAAACTTTCCATATTGTCTACTATGTGAAGGACAGCTGCAATGTTAAAAGAGATGCTTTAAAAAAAATTAAATTTACCCTCCCAAAAGAACCTTTAAGTGATCGGTTCTTAAAAAAACATTATTTTCTTTATAGGTTCTCCAAGGAAAACGATGTCGTGGCTACAATTTATACTTCTGCGTCGAGTACGCTACGCACGTAGGCGACGCCGTCATGAGCATTTACGCCCGTTTCACACATACTCCGTTTGCAGTGCGTATGCGGTGCGTATTTTTTTCCGTACCCATGTTAACAGGTTAGAGCTTTCACACTGCACGCGGATGCGGTCCGTCGATCCGTTCCAGTTGCGGTGCGTATACAGCAGTGCAGAGATCGTTTCCGCACCGAGTCTATTTCTGCTGTGCTGCAAACGCTGAATTAAAGTGACAGCGCACGGTTCGTGGTCAAAATGAACACAGACTGACCTGAATATGTAGTAATTTCACCATAAATGCATTTAATTCAATAAAATGTAGTAATCTCACCATAAATGTATTTAATTAAATAAAATGTAACCATAAATGCATTTAATTAAATACTACTTTGTTCACAGTCATCTTTTTACTTTAAGACCGGGGTAAAGCAAAGAAAGCTACAATTTACTTCAACAAGGCCACATAATGAACGACACTCGTCTCATTCGTTGAGGTGGAAAAACAAGTTATTTGTGACATGCAAGATTTATTGTATACAGATTTGAATTATGCAAAAGAAAAGGTATGAGTCTGCTGTTTTTGTCAATTTTAAGTTTTAATTTAAAATGTTTGCGATTTTAATATAAGTACATGGTTAAATATGTTACCACTTGCTTGAGCAACTTAATATAGCCTATAATCTAGGCCTATATAAAAGTAATGCATTGAATAATACGTCGTTTAAATTGTGTTTTAAACGTGAATAGGCCTACAAAGAGAATTGCACTGGAGGCAAAAACTTTTGCTGCTGATAACTTGATTTGATTGATGATTTTTTGAAATACAAATAGTGAGTAAATGTGTTTGTGGTACAGCCGCGGATCAGTTGCGCACTGCAAACGCACGCAGCATATGTGAAAGCACTATAGCGCGTGCTGCTCCTGTACCGCATACGCACCGCAACACGCACCGCATACGCACTGCACACGGAGTATGTGTGAAACGGGCGTTATACTTCTGCGTTTAGGTCTGCGTTGCTCTGCAGTACAGCGCCGAAACGCTAGTTGGCGGCGGAGGGTTTTAATGTTCCACTGTGTTTAGATTCCTCGCGGCAAGAAGAAGAAGATTCCTCGCGGCTGTTTTGAGTTTAGGTTACTACAAGCAATGTCGACTGAAAGAGAGCAGATCATGTTGGAGTTGGAGCTTATCGAGGTGGAAAAGGTAATTTTTTTGTTGTTTTTTAACAGTTTCGCTGTACTTAGAATTTAAAAATGGCGGGCGGTGCAGAAGAACACGCCGGAAATACATAGGAGGAAACCATAGACAGTAAAAGAAATGGACAGAGCGATCTCATTGGAACTCAGTTGAGACAGTTGAAGCCATAGATATCTATATAAAGGCTAGATGTCTTACGGCGGAGTCACTTCCGGCATCACCGTTCGGCCATCTTGTCACAGGCAGGCTCTGATGTAAAGTGAGTGATCAGCATGAACACAAATCCTCTTATCTCGCTGAAATCTTGACGGATTTACAAACGGTTTGGTTTCTTATTAACGTTATTAATGTGGGTATAATACTAGCCTATATAATGGATGTTAACATAAATAATACATAATTATCCATAAGTGTTCAGTGTCATAACTACGTCTCTGACGTTTATAACGAACCAACCCGTTTGAAAATCGGTAGAAAATTGAGCAAGTTATGGTTATTTAAAAAGTACATGCACCATAAACACAATGTTACGAGTGAGCGAGCAGCCTGTGACAAGATGGCCGCCAGGTGCTGATGTCCACCACCATTGGCCAACAGCGCGGACGAGACATCTAGCCTTTATATAGATATCTATGGTTGAAGCCCACTTTTAGCGATTTTTGAGAACTTCCGTTCCTGACGCGCAGACTCAGACCGACTCAAACTAAGCTTGATGACGTGAGCAACCTGTCTGACAGACGTTAATCTTCTAGTAGCTGTGCGTGAAAACTGCCAACGTTAATCTTGCAGAGACGGGGAACTTGAGCAAAGAGTTCTTTGGCGTGAGTGAGCAGGAGTAAGTATTCAGTTGCTTTTATGGACTCATTATCTATGGGCTTCTCCCTTGACGGGGCGTCCCCCCGATTGCCTGCGAGCTTCTCCTCCTGTCTGTACGGTAACTTCTGTCCAGCGCGACAGAGAGTCGAGTGGTTATGACGCAATCGTTAGCCTATTTTTACTAAATCTGTTTCTACGGGGCCATAGTGTAACATAGAAGGTAATGGAGTCCTTTATACATTGTCGTGTTTCTTTAGAAATAAATAATAGACAAATGGAGTCTTTAAACGCCTCAGATGTAAAGTTATTCGCTGTCAAAGTGACGCAAAAATGAATGGGAGTCAATGGAAATGCTAACGCAAGTGAAGTTCTGCTACAACATGGCGGCACCCGGCCGGCTTCAACTTCCGGTCGATGGATTACCCCCTTGGAGGAAACGCGATGCTCCCAAGCCGACCAATCACAGATCTTGCGGTCCGCGTCGTCGCGACGTGTAGTTACATTTTTGAGGAGGTGCGCGTCAGGTTACGGCGAAGGGTACGGCGTATGGTACGCGTCTGTGCGTATGCTACGCCGTACCTACTGCGCGCACCCGACGCAGAAGTATAAATTGGCCTTAGGTAACGTCACTTCTTGTTGACGTTTAAAGTATTGTCAAACAAAACGGAGGCTAGCTCCTCCTCATCCGCGCACTAACCCCCCAAACCCCGCCCCCAAGTCCTTCTTGTCGGTGATTGGCTGGAACTGTTTGTCATGTTTCGTGGAGCGGGTTAGCCCAGTTTGTTTTTGTTGCTGTTTGTGGAGCCTGGGCTGTCTACAGAGATCGCGTTTCTTGTTCAGGGGACAGGCAGCCAGCGGTTAGTGAGGAGATGTTTGCTGTATGTGACAAAAAATGTTTTGGCCTAAAAAACGCGTGACATCGCAGAAAGCACCTTTAATGTGAGGAACATATTAATAAGAGCCCCGCCCCTTTTCTTCTGTCTTCCGGTCTGGATTTTCACAGCGATCTTGCCTATAACGTTATTTATGAATGAACGGCTCGTTTTAAAAACTTCCCGGTCTACTGACATTTGTTAAGACATCTGCTTTAAACATTACAATCCTCAAGATAACTTTTGTTAACTTTACATAAAGTAAATCCACTTCAAAAGCGAATTACTCATGGACATCAATGCCAGAGATATACAGAGCAAACGCAAAACCGGAAGTTCAAAGACAATATTCTAAAGATGGCGGCGCCCTTGTTTCTCTGGTGCATACAGACCCGGCACCAGACACAAATTCACGGACGGGCAATCATTTTTTTCAGGAGGGCACAAATGAAAACAACCTCATTGCATCATAACAGAATCGATTATGATACTATGCAATGATCGATAGAGCATAATAATTATATAATAGGCTACTGACGCTAAAGTTAGGTTTACACACTGCCTCCGCAAATTTAGAATTAAATTTTTAAGTAGGTTTGAGAGGTGTTTTCAGGTCATCAGTGGGTGCTGTGAATTATTATTGAAAAAAATGTAGGCATGTTGTGTGGACCTCTGTCCCTAGGGGGGTTCGGGGGCATTCTCCCCCGCAAGAATTTTTTTTACATTTTAAGTTTAAATGCATCAATCTGGTGCACATTGAGAGCTCAAAATTAAGAGCTTCAACCGGCTTCGACCCATGAACTGTGCACATTGAACAAAGAAAAAGCATTGACTTGTACCTAAAGAGGGCTCAAACATCTTGTTAATTATATACATTACATCGTATTTTATATTAAGCTATAGAATAGGAAAATTACACTACTTTTGTCCTAATTTCTTCACTTGTAAGAAATAAACCTTTGAGCTTCTATTTAGGAGAAAACACGAGATCACCATGCTGATCGTGTGAGCAAGAGCGCACTTTTCTTTAAATCACGCAGCACAAACAGAATGGCTAACGTTAGCCACTTAATTAAAGTCTTGTGCTGTTTAGCCAAAAAAACGAAATATAATACCGAAAAAACTCGACATGTCAACAAAACATAAAGCAAAACCTTTCTTTAAAGTGAATTTCGTTTTGTATTAATTGTATCTTAATTTTAATCAATATTTCATCAACCAATTGCCTGGATGGATTTAATAAATAAGAAGTAAATATAGCAGACGATAATGACGAACCGGAGGCGCCAGCGCGTGAACTGGAGCTCGTCGCAATTGAACCGAAACTCAGTGTAGGAGTATAAGGTAGCCTACTTGCCTCACAGACATGTCTACTTTTAAACAGAACAATTCAAAACGAAAGAAAACAGACTACAGACTGCTCCCTGCTCATGTAATCCGAATGAAATGTGCATTTCTCTATGGCGTTTGAACGAAACGTTTGAATGAATGACTCAAAGACTCGCTTAAAAAGACCGCTATCACATGCATTTCCGCGCTCTCTATCGACAAACCAATCAATCCGTTTACAATTAAAAAAAAATCAGACCAAACACATTTTTATTTTTATTCAGGAGTTATGTATATTCAAAAGGATAACTTTTGATAACAGTAGCCTATTGATAAAAAAGATATTGTGCAAACAAGCAAGGACTGGTGGGACTTGAAGTGGAGTTGGTGAAGGGAGAGACTCGCTCAGGGCGGGCACTAGTGACTCACAGGGCGGGCCAGGCCCCCCAATGCCCGCCCATGGCGCCGGGACTGGGTGCATAAGGTCTATAACCAAGAGAAAACATTTTTAAAAACATTTAAAAGTTTGAAATGTTCAGAAAAACGTTTATTTTTTATTTTTTTATATTATGTATAATATGTTAAACATTCCATATTGTATGTGAAGGATAGCTGCAATGCTGCCTAAAAGAGATCCTTTCAGAGATTAATTCTTTAAAAAAAACTTTGTTTTCTTAATGTGAGGAACATATTAATAAGAACCTTGTTCCTCTATAAAGAACATTTTGTGCACTGAAAAGCTGTTAAAGGTTCCTCATGAAACCATCGATGTCAATAAAAGTGCTTTCTAGGTATTGGAAGAGTCTGATGACTTTTTATGACCCTTCTCTCTCTTTAAGCGTTTTAAGTTTCACGCTGGGTATAATGACCACAATATCACCATCAGTCTGTTCGAGGTTCTAGTACATTCTGTTCTTATGTGGCTGAAGAACCATCAATCACACACCGCTGACACGCTTTATATGAGCTCATGAGTGTGAATGTGTGTGTGTTGATCTCACTGCACAGGTATGCACTCTCCGCTTCGTCTCAACACACGTTATTCTGCACATTTTTCTTCAGTTCTTACAGAAAAAGAGGTCAAAGTTTGGTGGGTCATTTTGTAAAGGCTCTCTTATATAATGAGATCAATCTTCAACTGGAGCCCTCACATTATTCACTAAAACAAACACTAGATAATCATTTACCCTTTAGATACTTGCATACTGGAAATCAGCAGGGGTTGAGAAAAGCATTTTTAGAGCTTTTAATTGAAAAGCTTTTTTATTATTGTAATAGACCTGATGTAAGTCATTTCCCCTTTATTTAAAGAGCACCTATTCTGCTTTTTTCCCATGTTTATCTTTCTTTAGTGTGTAATGTTGCTGTTTGAGCATGAAAACGTCACTCCAGCGGGAGTTATTCTCTATATCAGTGTCAGTGTTTCTGAACTCCCTGAAAGCTTCCTCCATTGTAGTCTTGAGTTTCTTCCGGGAACGCACACGTCACAATATTCCTCATTATAATAATTAATATGCAGAATAAAGGGGCGGGGCCTGGTTGAGTTAGTTAGTAGTGTGTTAAACTGGTGGTTATGGTAAGGGACGGGACATTTCCCAAACACACTCAAATCACTCGACCAATCACAACACACTGCTCCAGCTGACCAATCAGAGCACAGTGTGCTTTTCAGAAGGAGGGGCTTCATAGAGACAGGAAGTAAACAGAGCGTTACTGACAGACTGGGAAGAGAGGAGCCGCAACAATGCAGAATATGAGGAAAATAATGTTCCGGTGAAGAAGCCGGTGGTTTGCATACATCGTCCAGACATGTTGAGCCGTAGTGCTCATGTTTAAACTGGCCTGTGGTGTGTTTTGATGCCATTCCTGTCTCAATAGCCAAAAATTTCTGTCAAAAGGGTTAAAAATGTAACATGAGCCATATCAGTCCTCTGGCACTTTCTAAAACAGACTTCACTGCAAAAAAATTATGCTCTTCTTCAGTATTTCTGTCTTGTTTTCCAGCACAAATATCTAAGCAAAATTACATCAGATATTAAGTCTTGTTTTTTGTATCATGTATCAAAATTAATTTAATTAAGATTAGAGTTAGGATTTAGTTTTCCCTTTGAATAAAGATTATTTTTCTGACCCCATTGGCACAAACTCACTTAATTTGATACATTTTTCAGTAAACGAGACGTATTGCTTCTCCAGTAAATGTTTCTGGATTTACGAATGTTTAGATATTTGTGCTTGAAAACAAGTCAGAAACACTGAGAAAGAGCATCATTGTTTTGCAGTGTGATCTTGTTTTTGATGAGATGCTTGATTGGATCAGTGTGTGTGTGTGTGTGTTTGCAGGACAGTATGGAATGTGAACAGCAACATTCCCGCTGTGCAGGCCCTGTTTTTACTGTCCAGTGTAATTATTACTGGACATTCAGTCATCCAAACATACAGCAGCAAAAGCAGATTCAATCTCTCATTCAAAATTACCATTCATTGATATTAAACAGAGCCATTCAAAACACATTCTTTAAACTATAGATTTTTGTGTTTCCCCTTGCAAAACCTGCAACCAAGTTCCCAGCGCACAGATAATGTTCTCTTAAAGTTATGAATAAGTTCTTCCAGTAACATTAATAGAACATTCGTTCAACGTTATCTGCATGGGCTTTAATAATGTTCTTAAAACATTAGAACAAAAACATTATTTATACATCATTCATGGAGCGTTTTTTCATGAAACATTGGACAGTTGTTTTTTAAATGTTGAAACTTGTTTTCGGAAAACATTCAAAATTAACGTTCCTATAATGTTTGCAAAATGATAAAAAGGAATTTTCACTTAACATTTGCATAACCAAAAAAAAAAAAAAAACATTGTCAGTGTTTATGTCTTGTTTTCCAGCACAAATATCTAAACATTCGTATTTACCGGAGAAGCAAAATGACTGAAGGTATTAAGTCTTGTTTACTGAATGAATTAATCAAAATTAGGTGAATTTAAGCTTCAAACAAGAACAAATATTCGCCAAAAAGTGAGAACAAGATGTTTTCTCGCTTAGTTGTGACTTTTTGCAGTGTAATTCAAAACCAGATTACATCATTTTTACTGCATTTGCCTGGGTTGATGCAAATTTGGCTTGCTGATTCTGGTTCAGGAGTGAAGCGACTTCATGGGCTCTTGAAGAGCGTGACGAGCTCCACATGGCGATTCCTCACACAGGCTCTTAACGAGCTTCTGTCTGTGACCATTAGACCAAAACACAAGTGCCCTAAACATGTTACATAAGGCGTTACGTAACCGCCATGACGACTATAAAGACATCAGTGGAGCAGAAGAATCTGACAATTACAGACACTTTCAGATGCTCCTCCTTAAATACCAAATTATCTGATGCGTGACCCTCATTCATTACACTGATTTCTATGGAAGCTTGTTTCCGCCACTGAATAAAAAAATAATAATAATTGCGACTTTTTATCTCACAATTGCGAGATATGAAGTCAGAATTGCGAGAAAAAAATATAGAATTGACACTTTTTATCTCACAATTCTGGCTTTTTTTCTCTCAATTGCGAGTTTACATCTCGCAATTCTGACTTTATATCACGCTATTCTGACTTTACAACACGCAATTGCGACTTTATATCAATCAATTCTGACTTTATATCTCACAATTCTGACTTTACAACACGCAATTGCGACTTTATATCACGCAATTCTGACTTTATATCACGCAATTCTGACTTTATAACACGCAATTGCGACTTTATATCTCGCAATTCTGACTTTATATCTCACAATTCTGACTTTACAACACGCAATTGCGACTTTATATCAATCAATTCTGACTTTATATCTCGCAATTCTGACTTTATAACACGCAATTGCGACTTTATATCAATCAATTCTGACTTTATATCTCACATTTCTGACTTTACAACACGCAATTGCGACTTTATATCAATCAATTCTGACTTTATATCTCGCAATTCTGACTTTATAACACGCAATTGCGACTTTACACTCACCGGCCACTTTATTAGGTACACCTGTCCAACTGCTCGTTAACACTTAATTTCTAAGCAGCCAATCACATGGCGGCAACTCAGTGCATTTAGGCATGTAGACATGGTCAAGACAATCTCCTGCAGTTCAAACCGAGCATCAGTATGGGGAAGAAAGTTGATTTGAGTGACTTTGAACGTGGCATGATTGTTGGTGCCAGAAGGGCTGGTCTGAGTATTTCAGAAACTGCTAATCTACTGGGATTTTCACGCACAACCATCTCTAGGGTTTACAGAGAATGGTCCGAAAAAGAAAAAACATCCAGTGAGCGGCAGTTCTGTGGGCGGAAATGCCTTGTTGATGCCAGAGGTCAGAGGAGAATGGCCAGACTGGTTCGAGCTGATAGAAGGGCAACAGTGACTGAAATAACCACTCGTTACAACCGAGGTATGCAGCAAAGCATTTGTGAAGCCACAACACGCACAACCTTGAGGCGGATGGGCTACAACAGCAGAAGACTCCACCGGGTACCACTCATCTCCACTACAAATAGGAAAAAGAGGCTACAATTTGCAAGAGCTCACCAAAATTGAACAGTTGAAGACTGGAAAAATGTTGCCTGGTCTGATGAGTCTCGATTTCTGTTGAGACATTCAGATGTTAGAGTCAGAATTTGGCGTAAACAGAATGAGAACATGGAACCATCATGCCTTGTTACCACTGTGCAGGCTGGTGGTGGTGGTGTAATGGTGTGGGGGATGTTTTCCTGGCACACTTTAGGCCCCTTAGTGCCAATTGGGCATCGTTTAAATGCCACGGCCTACCTGAGCATTGTTTCTGACCATGTCCATCCCTTTATGGCCACCATGTACCCATCCTCTGATGGCTACTTCCACCATGTCACAAAGCTCTAATCATTTCAAATTGGTTTCTTGAACATGACAATGAGTTCACTGCCTCCACAGTCACCAGATCTCAACCCAATAGAGCATCTTTGGGATGTGGTGGAACGGGAGATTCGCATCATGGATGTGCAGCCGACAAATCTGCGGCAACTGTGTGATGCCATCATGTCAATATGGACCAAACTCCCTGAGGAATGCTTCCAGCACCTTGTTGAATCTATGCCACGAAGAATTGAGGCAGTTCTGAAGGCAAAAGGGGGTCCAACCCGTTACTAGCATGGGGTACCTAATAAAGTGGCCGGTGAGTGTATATCTCGCAATTCTGACTTTATATCTCACAATTCTGACTTTACAACACGCAATTGCGACTTTATATCAATCAATTCTGACTTTATATCTCGCAATTCTGACTTTATAACATGCAATTGCGACTTTATATCAACCAATTCTGACTTTATATCTCGCAATTCTGACTTTATAACACGCAATTGCGACTTTATATCAACCAATTCTGACTTTATATCTCGCAATTCTGACTTTATAACACGCAATTGTGACTTTATATCAATCAATTCTGACTTTATATCTCGCAATTCTGACTTAATAACACGCAACTGCAACTTTATATCAATCAATTCTGACTTTATATCTCGCAATTCTGACTTTATAACACGCAATTGCGACTTTATATCAATCAATTCTGACTTTATATCTTACAATTCTGACTTTACAACACGCAATTGCGACTTTATATCAATCAATTCTGACTTTATATCTCGCAATTCTGACTTTACAACACGCAATTGCGACTTTATTTCACGCAATTCTGACTTTATATCTCGCAATTCTGACTTTATAACACGCAATTGCGACTTTATATCAATCAATTCTGACTTTATATCTTACAATTCTGACTTTACAACACGCAATTGCGACTTTATATCAATCAATTCTTACTTTATATCTCGCAATTCTGACTTTACAACACGCAATTGCGACTTTATTTCACGCAATTCTGACTTTATATCTCGCAATTCTGACTTTATAACACGCAATTGCGACTTTATTTCACGCAATTCTGACTTTATATCTCGCAATTCTGACTTTATAACACGCAATTGCGACTTTATATCACGCAATTCTGACTTTATAACACGCAATTGCGACTTTATATCAACCAATTCTGACTTTATATCACGCAATTGCGACTTTATTTCACGCAATTGCGACTTTATATCTCGCAATTCTGACTTTATAACACGCAATTGCGACTTTATATCAACCAATTCTGACTTTATATCACGCAATTGCGACTTTATTTCACGCAATTCTGACTTTATATCTCGCAATTCTGACTTTATAACACGCAATTGCGACTTTATATCACGCAATTCTGACTTTATAACACGCAATTGCGACTTTATATCAACCAATTCTGACTTTATATCACGCAATTCTGACTTTAAATCTCGCAATTCTGACTTTATATCACGCAATTCTGACTTTATAACACGCAATTGCGACTTTATATCAACCAATTCTGACTTTATATCACGCAATTCTGACTTTAAATCTCGCAATTCTGACTTTATATCAACCAATTCTGACTTTATATCTCGCAATTCTGACTTTATAACACGCAATTGTGACTTTATATCACGCAATTGTGACTTTATCCTGTTAACCGTCACCAGTGCGTGGGCGCTCTGAAGCGTTTTTTTTTTTAAATAGTTCAAAGTTACTATCATATTTAATGTGATTAACTTGACAAACTATACATCATTAAAACGATATAAGACTCAAGTTTCAGTATTTGACCACTATTGTATTCTGTGAAACTTATAGTGACAGTTATGTCTTAATTTGTGTCAGGAGTTATGAAATAAAAAAATGAGTCGTTACCTTTAATATGAATTATGAGCGTCAGCTGCTCTCATTCAGAAAAAACTCCCGTGCTCTCATTCAGAAAAAACTCCCGTGCGATCGTCATGACAGCGCTTCACAAAACAACGTCCCTCAGGGCTTTTAGCTCAAACATGTGCAGATTTGGAGAAATATTGATAGATTCTCATAGGTTTACATCAGACTTCTATAGACAGGAATAATATTTATTGAATTTATACCCAAATGCGTCGATGTAATCATTTTGAGCGCTGTATACTCTGATGTACTGTGTTATCAATACTAACAGTCTGGGGCGCTGTTTGCACAGTAAAGTCCATATATGGATCACATGAAGAAGAGCCATAATCATGTGACATTCAGGAAGTCCTGACACATAAACAAAGCTATCCGAGATCGCTGTAAAGTGCAGATAAAGATGTTTTGAAGACAATAAACATGATTGCAATGATATTTGATTTACCTGTGTTCTTCGAGTCATGTCAGGTATTTTCATAATAATAGATTATATGTATAATGTAATGCTAATCGAGATAGACTTTCAAATTGTGCAGAATACAATAAAATAATATATTTTCTATCTGATTTTTTTATCTGAAGCCAAATCAGATTACAGAAAGTTATTTAAAACACTCGACTTGCGCTATAAAGTAAGTTGGAGCACAAACATAGTTTTATTCTCATAAATTGTCGTGTATTGATGGTGTGCTAAGCTAACATGCTAGCTAGTACTGAGCACCTGCTACCTAACTTCGATGTAATTTTTATGATTTTTTTTCTAAATAAGAATGCTTACTGAAATGTTTCGTTTTTCAAAAAGGGCATTTGATACAGTTTCACTGTGAAGTGAAAACTTTTATAAAATAAATGAGGGATTGAAACAGTGTGAATTGCTAGTCGTTAGTGATTATAATGCAGACAAAAGAAAAGCATATTTAGAGCAATAAACAGGCTGGAGAGGTGTGAATATGTGCAGGGGAGCCTGAGACTGAATGGGACTCGTTTTTGCATCACAAAACAATAGAGGCAATAGACTGAATAGATGCTTATAAGATGACAATAAACACCAGTCTAATCAAAATAAAGTCATATGACATGATCTTGAAAAACATTGAACTAAATACAGAGTTTTAGACTTATCATCTTCAGATTTTAAATATAACATGGTTAGACATGTGGCTTTAGCTGCAGTGCATTTCTAGATTGCTACAATGCCAACTTCAATTTTATTTTCATGAAGATGTTTCATAAAAATAAATGTATAATAACTTTACAAAACTTTGAAGCTATTTATAACAATTTTTTTTCATTATGACAATAATTAATTCTACATTTACAATAAACTTCCAGGTGTCAGCTTTCAAATGAGATCTTACTTGTGCTTTTAGTACAAAGGGTTCATGAACTGTATCTGTTTCAGTTTGGGAATGCCATATCTGGGGATTTTTCAAAAATGGGCTTGAAGCTTAACAGGTTAAATCACGCAATTCCGACTTTATATCTCGCAATTCTGACTTTATAACACGCAATTCTGAGAAAAAAAGTCAGAATTGTGAGATAAAAAGTCGCAATAACCTTTTTTATTTTTCATTCTGTGGTGGAAACAAGCTTCCATAGATTTCTGCTGCTTTAATTGGAAAACAAACTACTTATCTGATTTAAATGTGATGGCAAACTCAAAAACCCTGGAGGACATGTGCACAAACACACTGCGTCTCACCTGTGAGAGATATTCACAAACGACCATGAGATAAACCAGCTCTGATAGGAAACGATCACACACATGATTTCTGGGCAAAGAATGGTCAAACTTTTCACATGTGCAGCAGCATTTCATTACTGGAATATGTTTTACAAGAAAATACTATTTCAATTTTTCTACGGTTCTATGGTTTTCTATGGATTTTCGCAAAAAATCCACCTTTAATTCACTGTAACAACTTCTGAGTGTATAGCTACTGTTTATCTATGAATTATTGATTAGTTTGATGGTAACCCCGCTAGCAGATAATGTTCTCAGAACAAGATTCTCTCGCTCAGTTTGATGTTCGTCTAACGTTTGAAATGTTTCAGAACGTTCCGAGAACATTCAAAAGTAACGTTCCCATATTGTTTGAAGAATGATGCAATTCCCTTAATTCGTATAACCAAGAAAATGTTTTTCAAACATTTACAAAACTGGATGGGTTTTCATAACTTAATAGCAAAACGTTTTGGAACGTATTTGCTATATTTATAACATTATACATAAAAATAGTTATATCTTTTTGTTAGTGGAGGCAGCACCGATTCATTAATGAAGTATATTTTCAGTATGTTTCTGTATAGGTGAAGGAACATGGTTTGTCTGTGTGTTTTTCTCCAGTATCGGTGATTGTCTTTATGTTGTGCTAAAGAACATCCATGTTTTGCATCCATCTGTGTCAACACCCACCCGTGAGCGGGACAGGGCATCTCCTCACGCGTACAGATGTTCCTGCACTTGTTATTCTGTCCTAATAAAACAAGGAGCAGGAAAATACATGCAGCTGGAGCATCAGCTCTGGACTCGATCAACACACGTTCACTGCAAATATAATCCATCTTTCATATTCCACGAGCGATCGTTTGATACAACCCAACTAATGTTCTCAGCTCATGATCTGGTCTTCTCAAAACATTAGCACAACAACATTATTTATACATCATTCATTCATGTTTTTTTCCTGAAATGCTTTATATTCAACATTCATAACGTTTTTTTTTTTTTTTTTTATGTCAGAACGTCCAGAGAACTTTCAAAAGTGATATTGAAACTTGGTTTGCAAGATGACAAAATGGAATATTCTCTTAATAACCAAGAAAAGAAAATGTTTCTAAAGTATTTTTTAGAGAACATTCAGAAAGTTTTCTGGACATTTTAACTTTTGGCAGTATTTTCTGGTTGTGATCAAAAGAAAAAAAAGAAAAAACATTATCTCTTAACAAAATGCATTACCTAATCTTCAGATTTCTGTTCTGGAAATGTATGCAAATGAGAGCATGCATATTTAATTAGATAATGCCTTATTTGCATATTTAAATATATCATTTGAGAAAACTTGTAATACAAAAATGTATCTTAAAGACAGCATTATCACTAAATCACTCAATCAAACCTCACACTCATGAAAAAGGTTTCTATGTGGTTCTATAGAACTCATGGCTTGGGTTCTTGGGTTCTTGGCTCAATTTTAAAAAACCCTTTCCAAAAAGGTTCTATAAAAAGAAGAAATGTCTTAAATTATTGCATAATACTTTCATGCTTAATGTGTTATTTCAAGTTTTTTTTTGTGATAAATATGTTAACAATAAATGTTCATAAAATTGTGTTAAAATTAAAAAGGAATTAAAACATAATTAATTAGTTGAAACTAAATCCATAAAATGATTCCATGATGGGAACCCCTAAAAAGTGCCTGACAGAACTTTACAACTATTCTAGTTCTATTTAGAACCTATTTAGAAGTTCTATTTAGAACCTTTTCTTCTTAGAGTGGCAGGACTGAATGAGTTGACAGGATCTCTCTCTCTCTCTCTCTCTCTCTCTCTCTCTCTCTCTCTCTCTCTCTCTCTCTCTCTCTCTCTCTCTCTCTCTCTCTCTCTCTCTCTCTCTCTCTCTCTCTCTCTCTCTCTCTCTCTCTCTCTCTCTCTCTCTCTCTCTCTCTCTCTCTCTCTCTCTCTCTCTCTCTCTCTCTCTCTCTCTCTCTCTCTCTCTCTCTCTCTCTCTCTCTCTCTCTCACACATGCATCCGTCATGTGCCGGTCATTTTCCAAACTGCTCCTGATGCACAAACAACACTGATATGCTGTCCCTGTAGTTTTCCACAGAGCAGCGGAGACTTCATGCTCGTCCACCCACAGTGATTTGAAAACTTTCTGACACTCGGGCTGAGAAATTCTCTGCTTTATTTCCAGCATATCAATCCACACTCACTGCCCTCATTCACCAGTGGGCAGAATCAGAGCCGAGGCGAGCCAACAGATCAGACGACTGAGGAGACGGGCATTTGAATGAAGGAACTCAAGCAATGTTTTGATGGATTTCCTATTGAAATGTGCAGCTACAATGAAGATTTTGTATTTTGCTGGACAAAAACCTAATTTACACCTACTCAGTTGATGTCTTAAATTAAGTACAATCAAATTAGCTGTGCAAGTCATTTCACAAATTAGATTAAACTGACATTAAAAAGGTGATGAATCTTGTATAACTCAGAAAAAAGTTATATTTATGCTGTCCTATTTTACCCATGCATAAATAACATAATGTACATATAATTGTATATAGCCTAAAGTGTGTGTATCTGCATATGCATGTATTATCATAAAATGTGTATCTTGTGTTCATATTAATATGGGATTTTTCAATGCTGCAACAAATTGTGTGTGTGAGTACACTTGGCCAATAAATCTGATTTTGATTAAATTATTTTGAAGAGTTAAAATAATGGAAAAAATGTTTGTCTAAATGTCTAGGCATAGCACATGAAGTTTATATTTGTTTTTGTTTTCTGTCAAAGTTAAATTGATTCGTCAAAGTTTTCAACAAAAATATTTTTGTTCTGAAAATGTGCAATGGAAGCATCATAATGTTCCCAAAGGCTTTGTTTCCACGTGCGTTGATGCGTTTCCTGTTCAGTGTCAGATTGTGTTTGTTTGCAGAGGCTGGATGGTTTTTGAGATGATCTGTATAAATAATCTCATGTATGTCCATGCAGTGATCAGATGGATGAGCAGCTGTGTTTTCCTCAGCATAACCTCGTCCACCTTCATGTCTTCTCTCATGTTCTCTTGGTTGTAGATCTCCAGAAACTCCTGACCCGCATTTCTCAGAAAACACATACGTCATAGACCCCCCAGTAAGCCACTATTTTTGGCTATTTTTCAAGCAATATGTGTATGCAGGTGCTCAATATATATATATATATAAGCTGTTTTCTGGACTGCTTAATTAAAGTGCATCATGATAAGTAAAAGGAAAGACATTAAAATCAGTTGTTGAGTGGTGAGATGTGTCATCAAATGTTTAATAAGATTCAAAACCATCACATAAAGGAGCTAATAGAACTTTTTAACAAACATTATACCAGATGAGATCAAGTTTGACTTTGGAAGAGATGCTTAGAGCAGCATCACAATAGCAGTGACTATACTGCCATCTAGTAGAGATATTAGGATCTAAATAAATACATTTAACATCTAAATGGTCTTTTAAATCGGCACACACAGTGGACCCAAAAACTATTTGTTCAACTCATTCACACTAATAATCATTAGTTCAAGTGCCTGTACCCATAGATATCCATGGATATCTATGCCTGTAGGCTACCTGCACTCAAATGGATCTCCCCTCAGAACTAATTCAATTAACATAATCAGTAAAACGACCTTAGTCAACTGGTTAGGGTACACAGACTGTGCTGGAGACCAGCACTAGACCAGTAGCAAACCATTACTAACTTAAAGGGATATCACCCAAAAATGAAAATGCTGTCATTAACTCACCGTTCCAAAAACGTAATATTTTCGTTCATCTTCGAAACACAAATGAAGATCTTTTTTATGAAATCTGAGAGATTTTTGTCCATTCATTGACTGCTAGCAACTACCAATTTGACACTTGACAAAAAGTTCATAGCCTAAAGAGATCGTAAAATAATAATCCATATGAATTGAGCGGTTTAGTCCAAATTTTCTGAAGACACTCGATCACTCACTTTTGATGGAGCATAAGTTAACACGAGAATGAACCTCATTAGTTTTTGTCAAGTGAACATGCTTGAGCTTGCGTTTCCCACAACTGATGTGTGAGTTGATGGGTGTTTATATGTGAATAAAAGCCTAAATTCACTCATATTAGCGATCGTGTCTCTTCAGAAAATTTGGACTAAACAACTAAATTATATGTCATCAAAAAGATCCTAACGGTTTGGAGCGACATATGGGTAATGAAGGAATTTTCAATTTTGGGTGAACTATCCCTTTAAGACCAGCCAATGGAGCTGTTATTAAAATTCATGTATGAATGTAAAATTGGAATTACGCTAGCATCATAAAACATGTCTTTGTGAATTCGAACGATCTATTCCAGTGTAAATTGTTGTGCAGATTCATCACAAACTACTGTGATTGGACCATCTTGAAAATCGCTGAAAAATGTAATGCATCCCACGTGACAGCACCACTGTTACCAATCACAGTCGTTTCTTTTGTGATGATCAGTTGAGATTCATATGCGGATGTGAAATAGGCTATCTCGCATTTTAATGTATAGATTGGAAAAATAATATTTTGTAGTGTACAAATATCTGCAAAAAACAATAACCGTGCTGATTTGTGTTTGGATTTTCTGAGTCATCACGCGCCCCCTTGAGGATGAGCACGATTGTAACCTAAGGAATCGTAACCATGTGCGCATGCGCAGGCGCGTGCTCGTCGCGGCCGCTGCGGGTTTTGCGCACACGCCGCACAGGGACGCGACGCGACAGTTGCGGGGGAATCCATAGCAACGGCGGATAAACATGAGTTACTACAGCAGGTAAGACACCGATGGAAACATTTCTTAGAAATTATCCAAAAGTGACGTCCGTTTTGGGACCGCGGTGTGCGCGCATGTGTGATTTATCGTGTCTTTCGTAACTTTGGTGTGTTTTTTTGTCGGTGGGATCCTGTTGCGTTTCGAACGCGCGCTGTAACATCAGCCACCAAGCTAAAAACACACAACAACACACACGGATTTAGAATAAAACACACACAAATCTGAATTAAACTGCTGGATGATGAACAGAAGAGAAGGAGAATAAAGCAGGGGAGTGTGAATGAATGCGGTCAGGAGGAGTGTAACGGTTGAGAAGCAGTTACGTTAGCTGGATGATGATAGCAGGGATACAGATGAACATTACAGTCTGAAATATGATGTTCAGCTACTCGTCTGTAAATCACAGAGAACGCCTCGCTGATTAATTTATATTTTTGAATTTGATTAATCTCACAGTGCCTGAATGGATCTAATTCATTAGTCGCCCGAATGCGTTACCGACCGTTACAAATATCCAGTGGTTTCACGTTTCTGATATAGTCATGTGATGTAATATGTACGTCATTACTATATTGAAATGACATCATAATATAGTTGAAGCTGGACTTAAAAAATCTTATACTCCCATCATTAAGATTTTTGACAGTGTAACATTATTTTCAAGACAATTAACCTCCTTCTAATTACTGTAATGCCAAAATAACGATTTGTTATTTTAATCGCAAAGTATGTATTTGTTGTGCTTACTTACATTTGCACTGATTTAAATACAATAAAAAAACACTGTCCAAATATGACTTCATAATACAAAATAACTAGAATTTGAGGGTGAAAATCGCTTAATTGTTATGAAAATAATATCACATTACAGAAGTAGGCTTAATTTTCTTTTATTCGATACATGGGTTCTTGATTTTTTTTTTACTCATTTGATTTTTAGGCGAATTGACTGATTCACCTATAGAAATGTTTCCATAAATATAGTTGAATATGTTTCCATGAGCTGTGATTACTTAATCTAATAAAATCTACACAATATTTTATTTAATTTCACAACTTAAAATATTGCACAGATATTAATTACAGTATATATTTTAAATAGTTCTGTCAAATCGATCAATCGCAATTAATCACATCTAACATAAAAGTTTGTGTTTATATACAATATGAGTGTATATATATAAATAGAGTATACATATACCGGTGTATATATATATATATATATATATATACAGTACACTACCGTTCAAAAGTTTGGGGTCGGTACGATTTTAAATACTTTTAAAAGAATTCTCTTCTGCTAACCATGGCTGCGCTTATTTGATTAAAAATACAACAAAAATCAGTTATAGTATCAAATATTATTCCAGTGTAAATCAGCTGTTTTCTGTGTGAATATATAGTAAAGTGTAATTTATTCCTGTGATCAAAGCTGAATTTTCAGCATCACCAGTGTCAGTGTCTTCAGTGTCAAATGATCCTTCACAAATCAGTATAATATGAGGATTTGATGCTCAAGAAACATTTATTATTATTATCAGTGTTGAAACAGTTGTTGGTCTGTCAGTTGTACAGTTTTTTTTTTTTTTTTTTTTTGGATTCTTTGATGAATAGGAAGTTCAAAAGAACAGCATTTGTTTGAAATAGAATCTTTTGTAACATTATAAATGTCTTTACTGTCCTTGATAAATAAAAGTATTGATTTCTTTCCTCCAAAAAATAAAAATAAAATTCTCACTGACCCCAAACTTTTGAACGGTAGTGTATATATAATATGTGTGTGTGCGTGTGTATGTGTGTGTGTGTAAACTTACACACACAAACTGTATATACTGTATACATACATACATATAGTATATATATATATATACACACACATATAAAAACAAACTTTTATGTTAGATGCGATTAATCGAGTTGACAGCCCTAATTTTAAAATCTGTTTATATATTGATACTTATTTATTTTTAGAAAGGTGAATTAATTCCATTCTATTGGACAAACTCTCGAGTTGTTCTGTTGCTAACACTGGTGATATGAAGACAGGGATTCGTTAGACAGTCTCTGATTATGATCAGTGTTGTGGATGAAGCTCTTCTGACGGCGGTGAGGAAGGACGTCTCTGGCCGGCCTTGACTCTGTCCTGAGTCGAATGTGTTGACAAGACTAAGATCACGTTCAACATCTGCTCTCAGTTTCTTTGTGTATGTTTTGTCCTCCAAACACAACCAGCTCTATCCTATCAGAGCCACACTCCTTCCTTTCCCATGATGCCGTGGGCTGGAATTCGGTGAGGTTTCGCTTAATGCACAAGCACAGGAAGTGGTTTGGATTTATCTGCAGCTTTTGTTTAACATACAGCCTTCTTCTGAGAACAGCTGATGTAGTTTACATCTCTGATAATGACAAACCAGCTTCCACTTTGGCTTGTGCTGTGTGTTCGGCTGTAAGTTTTCTTCAAGGTCTCTCGGACTCGGATTGGAGTAGAGATGCGGGATTAATCGTTAAATGATGGTGATCCCGATTCAAACACCCATGCAATATTATTTCTAAATGACAGCGATTCAGCTCTATATCTATTAAACCTTTGACAAGTACGATTACAGTGAACATTCAGATCCGTGTTCTGATCCAGAGAGAGCCGCTGTCATGATGAAACAGCGAACACTATCAGTCTTTACAACACAGTATCATTATTTACGTCTTATAATAGTTCACATTATCACAGAAGTACTGGGATAGGGTTTATAGTTTAGAAATAAACAGCGATCAAAAGAGAATAAATCACCTGTATCGATTACATCGTCACACCAGTAGAAGTGGCGACAAGTGACTGTGAAAAATGTCATAGTCATTGAATCATTCATTCAACAGATTCGTTCAAAACGCTGATTCATCCAGTAATGAAACAAGTGAAGTCTTTATGAGTGAGTCACTGAATCATTCATTCAAGAGATTTGATTCATCTAGTAATGAAACAAGTCTTTATGAGTGAGTCATTGAATCATTCATTCAACAGATTCGTTCAAAACGCTGATTCATCTAGTAATGAAACAAGTCTTTTTGAGTGAGTCATTGAATCATTCATTCAACAGATTCGTTCAAAACGCTGATTCATCCAGTAATGAAACAAGTGAAGTCTTTATGAGTGAGTCACTGAATCATTCATTCAAGAGATTTGATTCATCCAGTAATGAAACAAGTCTTTATTTATTTATTTATTTATTTGATATGGACATAACAACAGCATTGGACGAACCAGATACCTTGTTTTCAGTGTTATAGCAAAATTGCTAATTTGCAACACTTGTCTATAGGAGACAACACATGTCACCAATCACAACACAAAAAAGTAAAGTAAAAATAAATACAGTAGTTACAAAGATTAGCAATACAAATCATCACTATACATTTTATACAGCATTAGCAAATCTCTTGAATGAATGAACATTATGAGTGAGTCACTGAATCATTCATTCAACAGATTTGATTCATCCAGTAATGAAACAAGTCTTTATGAGTGAGTCACTGAATCATTCATTCAAGAGATTTGATTCATCCAGTAATGAAACAAGTCTTTTTGAGTGAGTCATTGAATCATTCATTCAACAGATTTGTTCAAAACGCTGATTCATCCAGTAATGAAACAAGTGAAGTCTTTATGAGTGAGTCACTGAATCATTCATTCAAGAGATTTGATTCATCTAGTAATGAAACAAGTCTTTATGAGTGAGTCATTGAATCATTCATTCAACAGATTCGTTCAAAACGCTGATTCATCCAGTAATGAAACAAGTGAAGTCTTTATGAGTGAGTCACTGAATCATTCATTCAAGAGATTTGATTCATCTAGTAATGAAACAAGTCTTTATGAGTGAGTCATTGAATCATTCATTCAACAGATTCGTTCAAAACGCTGATTCATCCAGTAATGAAACAAGTGAAGTATTTATAAGTGAGTCACTGAATCATTCATTCAAGAGATTTGATTCATCCAGTAATGAAACAAGTCTTTTTGAGTGAGTCATTGAATCATTCATTCAACAGATTCGTTCAAAACGCTGATTCATCCAGTAATGAAACAAGTGAAGTATTTATGAGTGAGTCACTGAATCATTCATTCAAGAGATTTGATTCATCTAGTAATGAAACAAGTCTTTATGAGTGAGTCATTGAATCATTCATTCAACAGATTCGTTCAAAACGCTGATTCATCCAGTAATGAAACAAGTGAAGTCTTTATGAGTGAGTCACTAAATCATTCCTTCAAGAGATTTGATTCATCCAGTAATGAAACAAGCAAAGTCTTTATGAGTGAGTCATTGAATCATTCATTCAACAGATTCGTTCAAAACGCTGATTCATCCAGTAATGAAACAAGTGAAGTCTTTATGAGTGAGTCACTGAATCATTCCTTCAAGAGATTTGATTCATCTAGTAATGAAACAAGCAAAGTCTTTATAAGTGAGTCATTGAATCATTCATTCGAGAGATTTGATTCATCCAGTAATGAAACAAGTCTTTATGAGTGAGTCATTTAATCATTCATTCAAACTGATATTTTTTTAAATTAAATATATATTTTTTACATACCGTATTCTGCATTAAGTGACGTTTTGTCAGAACCTCTAGTAAATTACATGTAATTTAGTTTAGTTGTCTATTCAGAATTGTGGGAGAATCGTGATCTCTTGTGGTTATTATAAGCAACAGCACAAACACATAATGCATTAGGTTTGTTCTGTATTTGCATGTGTGTGTGTGCTGTGTGTATGTGTGTGCACGTGTGTCTCCCAAATCTTTATGAACGCAGCTGGCCTGGATGCACGTATCGGAGTGTGCGTTTTCAAGGAGTTTATTCACAAAACCAGAAAATAGTCCATCCACTCACAGACCTGATGAATGTATCTGAGAGTCATTATTGTGCAATTATGGTCTGTTCCGGTGGCCATCAGAAGATGTGGAAGAAGTACAGCCTGAGATTGGCATCATTATCAGAGCCGCGAGAAGAAAATTACACGCTACTGATGAGATGATTGCGGTTTGGGTTTACATTTATAATAATTTACATAGCAGACGGTTGCTTGCAAGCCTGGGTTTTGCAGAGTGTTTTCTCTACCTATTCAAAGGGTTCCTAGTGTTAAAAACTAAACTTTTCTTTCAGAACTTCCTCAAAACTAGTTCAAAAAGACAGAAACATCTTGTGTACATGAACACATTCACATTACAATTTGATCAGACGCTTGAATCCAGTCACACCGAGATAACAAGGAGGAACCCAACGTTCTCTCAAAGTTCTGAACAAACTTATCTGCTCTTAAATAATGTAAATAATAATAATAAAAAATCTTAAACATTGTAGTTATATGTTTGTCTAACATTTTTTAAAAGTTACGACTTGTTTCAGAACGTTCCGAGAACATTTAAAAGTAACGTTCCTGTAATGTTTGCAAAACAAAATGGAATATTTCATTCGTATAACCAAGAAAAAAACATTTTACAAACAGACAAAAGTGCTTTTTAGGAATAATGGTCGCCATCCCACTTCCCAGCTAATGGAAATATTTGAAGAATTTTTGGTAACATTCCCGCTAAGTTCCGAAAATTTTATTTCTGAACGTTCAAAATGTCAATTTTATAAATTACATTATATATATATATATATATATATATATATATTTTTTTTTTGAAACGTAAAAAACATTCCATTTTATAATTTTGCAAACATTATGTAAATGTTACTTTTAAGTGTTCTCTCAACATTCCGAAACGGAACTAAGACAAAATCAGTTCCAAACAGTTCCATGAATGATGTATAAATAATGTTTTTGTGCTTTGAGAACATTATTAAAGACCTGGGGCCTCATGTATCAACACTGCGTACGCACAAAAACACGGCGTACGTCAGCTTTCACGTTCACGGCCAGATGTACTAACAGTGAAATTAACGTAAGAATGTGCGTTCCTCCAAGTAAACTTCATGTCTGGCGTACGTACTGTATATTTGTCGTGATTTTTGTCCGTTGGCGACTCATAGAGGCAAAGTGAAGTGGCAAACATTACACTACGAATTGTTCTATCGCACCACCAGCTGTCAGATATTGCTTATAATTTGTAATTGATAAATTATTTGACATATTGTCACACGAGTTTTATTAAAATATTATATTATGCAATTAAGTAAGAACATAGGCTATATAAAGCATGTCTAAATTGATACAACCTGTCTAGCAATGGCAGCGTTGGCTTAACTAGGAATAAAAAATAAACTTCATTAATTCGGTCAGTAAAGATAAAAAAAGAAAGTAATATTTTTATTCAGCAAGGACACATTGAATGTGTTTAAAAGTTAGAGTAAATGCATTTATAATGTTACAAAAGATTATAAGATTTCTATATCTGTTTGAATTAAATTTTTATTCATTAAAGAATCCTGAAAATACTATATCACGGTTTCCACGAAAATATGAAGCAGAAGCACACCTGTTTTCAACACTGATAATACTCAAAGATGTTTCTTGAGCATCAGATCCTCATATTAGAGTGATTTCTGAAGGATCATGTGACACTGAAGACTGGAGTAATGATGCTGAAATTCAGCTTTGATCACAGGAATAAATTACACTTTACTATATATTCACATAGAAAACATTTTCAGTGAAATTCCGTTTCTTGCTTGCTTTAGCCATGTTCTTGCAGGTTTCTTTTGCCAAATTGGACTAATTACCATATTTAAATTAATTTAATAGGGGGAGGAGACTGGGTGGGGCGTTGTGCTCGTGCATGTGCGCTCAATTTTACGTTAATTGGGATGTACAAAGAGAATATGCGTGGGATCCTTCGTACGCAGAGATTCATACATCTGCTTTTTTTTGTGCGTACGCACATTTACAGCTTTGTCCGTACGCAATGTTTTAGTATGAATTCAACGCAAGTCTTTGTACATGAGGCCCCTGATAACTTAGAAGGAACGTTCTATTAACGATACTGGAAGAACGTTTGTTCATAACTTTGAGAGAACGTTCCCTGTCCGCTGTGAAACATGCATTAATGACACACGTGCAGTGGTGTGTGTGTAGTGTAGTTTGCTTTCACATGGTGAAGCTTTCACACTTCAGTGGCTTCTCGGTTCCTCCCGCACACCAAACGCTCCGTAGCATCCGACTTTTCAAAGGGCGTGTGTGGGGTGTTGTTGCCGTAGTAACCAGCATCATCCCAGAGGGCTCACCTGTGGGCCTCATGCGTGCGTGTGTGTGTTCCCACATGACCTGCACGAGGTAGAGACCGCGAAACACAGACACACACACACACTCGACATGGAGACGGTGAAGAGCTCTTCTCAGCCCGCTTACAGCCGCTGGTCGTACAGGTACACACACACACACACACACACACACACACACAAACATACACATAAGACGGAACGGAGGTTTACTGTTTAAAGGACAAAGTTGAGTTTCTCAGTTTGTGTGTGTGTGTGTGTTTAATTGAGGTGTGTGTGTGCTCTGGATTCACATGAGGACAGTCGCTCTGTTGTGTGTTTGTGAGGTGTGTTTGGAGTCATTAAGATGTGTTTCGTTTCCTGAATGACGCAAAATATTGACATTTACTGTACAGTGAAGAATAGAGTAACAGTCGATGGATGGATGAGCAGATGCGGGGTCGATTAGCCACCATAAACACTGAGGGGAACGTTTGCAGTGATTGATTCATAAAATATAATATTTGGTCCAGATAGATGGACAAACAGAGTGATGGAGGATGGATGGATGGATGATGGAGGATGGATGGATGGATGGAGGATGGATGGATGGATGGATGGATGGATGGATGATGGATGGATGGATGATGGATGATGGATGGATGGATGGATGGATGATGGATGGATGGATGATGGATGGATGGAGGATGGATGATGGATGGAGGATGGATGGATGGATGGATGAATAGATGATGGATGGATGGATAGATGATGGATGGATGATGGAGGATGGATAGATGATGGATGGATGATGGATGGAGGATGGATGGATGATGGATGGATGGATAGATGGATGGATGATGGATGGATGGAGGATGGATGGATGGATAGATGATGGATGATGGATGGAGGATGGATAGATGATGGATGGATGGGTGGATGATGGATGGATGGATGGAGGATGGATGGATGGATGGATGATGGGTGGATGGATGATGGAGGATGGAGGATGGATGGATGGATGGATGGATAGATGATGGATGGATGGATAGATGATGGATGGAGGATGGATGGATGATGGAGGATGGATAGATGATGGATGGATGGAGGATGGATGGAGGATGGATGGATGATGGATGGATGGATGCATGATGGATGGATGGATAGATGATGGATGGAGGATGGATGATGGATGGATGGATAGTAGGGGTGGGAGAAAAAATCGATCCATCGATGCATCGCGATTCTCTCTCCAACGATTCTGGATCGATTCTGAGAATTCCAGAATCGATTCTGAGCTTAGTTTTTAACCAGATGTGCGATGACGAGTTTGCTTTAGAAACACCCGTATTCTGCTTGCTTCCTATTCCTCACACACATACACCACTCGAACCTTCGGTAAAATAATCTTTCATAAAGTTCGGAAAGGTTGAAGCGAATTGCAAGGACATTCACAGGCTTCATTGCACAGGATACGCTGTGAGAGACGCGCGCTTTCTTTGATGTTACACTTGAAGTGTGTGTGCTGTCTCGCCCGTCGGTATTTTCCTTACAAATGCTCTACGAAGTCATCATGTATGTGGTTTGGAATGCAGTGGACTCTATATTTAAAATATGAACCTCACTAACAGAAGGCGGCTTTCAATTTCAAACGCTGACGCGCGCTTTGCTTGTGAGACTGCTCGCGCATGCGGCTGTGCGACTCCGTGTAGTGGTTTAATGTAGCCTACTTGTGCAAAAATAACGTAAACACAGCCAGTTAACAACAGTAAAGATGAAGAAAAATCACTCAGTTCTTGAATGGAAAACGTTCAGATAATCTATAGGCTACTGAAAGCACTTTTTGTTTGTTATATTTTTCTATGCTCCTCTTTATTATTTGTTATATTAGTTTAAAATTCTTAACATACAACTGTTTTAATAAAAAAAGTATTTTTTAAAAAGTAGGCTACTTAATTACTTAAATGTAAACTAATTAATTAATAAGGGGGGGAAAGGTAGATAAAGAATCGTTCTGGAATCGGATCGTGACTCCCAGAATCGGAATCGGATCGGATCGTGAGGTGACCAAAGATTCCCACCCCTAATGGATAGATGGATGGATGGATAGATGATGGATGGAGGATGGATGATGGATGGATGGATAGATGGATGGAGGATGGATGGATGGAGGATGGATGGATGGATAGATGATGGATGGATGATGGATGGAGGATGGATAGATGATGGATGATGGATGGATGGATGGATGGATGATGGATGGATGGATGGATGGATGGATGGATGGATGGATGGATGGATGATGGATGGATGGATGGATGAATGATGGATGGATGATGGATGGATGGATGATGGATGGATGGAGGATGGATGATGGATGGAGGATGGATGGATGGATGGATAGATGATGGATGGAGGATGGATGGATGGATGGATGATGGAGGATGGATAGATAATGGATGGAGGATGGATGGATGATGGATGGATGGAGGATGGATGGATGGATGGATGGATAGATGATGGAGGATGGAGGATGGATGGATGGATGGATGGATAGATGATGGATGGATGGATGGGTGGATGATGGATGGATGGATGGAGGATGGATGGATGGATGGATGGATGGATGATGGATGGATGGATGGATGATGGATAATGGATGATGGATGGATGGATGGATGATGGATGGATGGAGGATGGAGGATGGATGATGGATGGAGGATGGATGGATGGATGATGGATGGATGATGGATGGATGGATGGATAATGGATGGATGGAGAATGGATGATGGATGGATGGATAGATAGATGGATGGAGGATGGATGGATGATGGATGGATGGAGGATGGATGGATGGATGGATGGATGGATAGATGATGGATGGATGGATGGATGGATGGATGATGGATGGATGGAGGATGGATGGATGGATGGGTGGATGATGGAAGGATGGATGGATGGATGATGGATGGATGGATGGATGATGGATGGATGGATGATGGATAATGGATGATGGATGGATGATGGATGGATGGAGGATGGATGGAGGATGGATGGATGGATGATGGATGATGGATGATGGATGGATGGATAATGGATGGATGGATAATGGATGATGGATGGATGGAGGATGGATGGATGGATGGATGGAGGATGGATGGATGGATGGATGGATGATGGATGGATGGATGGATGGATGATGGATGGATGGATGGATGGATGGATGATGGATGGATGGAGGATGGATGGATGGATGGATGGATGGATGATGGATGGATGGATGGAGGATGGGTGGATGGATGGATGATGGATGGATGGATAGATGATGGATGGAGGATGGATGGATGGATGGATGGATGATGGAGGATGGATGGATGGATGGAGGATGGATGATGGATGGATGGATAGATGATGGATGGAGGATGGATGGATGGATGGATGGATAGATGATGGATGGATGGATGGGTGGATGATGGATGGATGGAGGATGGATGGATGATAGATAAATGAATGGATAGATAAATGGATGGATGAGATAGATAGATGATATGGATGGATGGATGGAGATCATGGTCTGGGTTTTGTTGATGTGTTTCTGCTCCTCTGAGATCTTCAGATCCACTGAGAGCTGAAGTTTCCACTCATCACTCACACACAACACTTCAGCTGACCTTTCTTTCTTTCTTTCTTTCTTTCTTTCTTTCTTTCTTTCTTTCTTTCTTTCTTTCTTTCTTTCTTTCTTTCTTTCTTTCTTTCTCCTGTTCTAGAGAGCATATTTTCTTTCTTTCTCCTGTTCTAGAGAGCATATTTTCTTTCTTTCCTTTTTTCTTTCTCCTGTTCTAGCGAGCATCTGTTAGAATGTGTGTGTGTGTGTCACCACAAGTTGTCATGTTGATGGTGGTAACCATGGTTACACAGGTGTCTCATCAGAACGCTTGTGTGTCGTCTTACCTCGGCCACACCGTGAGCATGAAACATTCATTCAGGTGTGTGTTCAGACTGCTCATCTTCATCACTGATGCTCACGGACTCTTTCTCCTTTCTCTTGTGTTTCTCTCCTCTGTACGTCTGTGATCGTCATGGATACAAAGACCCTCCAGTTCCTCCAGCTTTGCGTCCACCGCCACGACCAGGTACAACACACACACTATAATCACACACTACTTTTTACTAATGGTCCTGGTAGTGTGTTGTAGGAAGTCGGCAGTGCATTTTTCAGTGCAGTTTCTACAGTGTTCTGATTGGTTTAAGCATGTTGCTATGCGGTTGCTAAGGTGTTGTGGGTGGTCGCTAAGTCGTTGCTATGTGGCTGCTTTCCTGCCTCAAGTTAACCCTTAAATTCATGAATATTTTGCCAAACATTATTACATATTCGGGTCTTTAGTGACCGGATCTATATCTAATGCGGATGGATCTCTAACTGCTGCAATAACAATTTCTAAAGAATAAATAAATTAAGCATATTTTGTTAATTTCACAATTAATTCCACCACAAATAAATTATTTTACACAAAATTATAACTGAAATGGATTTTTTAAATTATATATATATATATATATATATATATATATATATAAACAAAAATACTAGTTTCATATTTCTTTTTAACAGGTTTGAAATGTTTCTCTACTCTCTGCGTGTGTGTGTGGGTGTGTGTGTATTTTTAGATGTATAGATGTGAGGATGTTTGTGAGAAATTGATTTTCTTTCGTTTGGGTGTCTCTCGGTTGCCTAGCAACACAATGACTGATACACGAATGATGCCAACACTCACACTCAAGTTCTAGTCTGGACGCTCATAGCCATCTTTCAACATGTCAAATTGTGTATTTTAGCTTTAGATTCAGCCTTTGGTGATTATAATGAGCTTATCTACTGAATGATAGGATATAAGTGTGTATATGAAATTATATAGGTGTGCTTTAAATGGGTTTGCAATGTTGTTTTATTGTGTTTCAGTACGCTGGAGGATGATAGTCTGAACCTCAGACAGCAGAAACTGGAGAAACAGGTGAGGCACATTTACACACAATTAAAACAACAATACACACTTCAAAACACAAATACACACTTCAAAACAGAAATGCTGTGCATTATAAAAACACAATAAAACACATCAAAACACAATAATACACAATTACGCATGCCAGAACACAATAATACACAATAACATGCGTCAAAACACAATAAAACATAAAAACACAAAAAAACATAAACAATAAAACAAAATAATATGCAGTAACACACAAAAACACATGCCACAATACACAATAGCATGCGTCAAAACACAATATAGCACAATAATACATAATAATGTGTGAAAACAGATTAAATAGGGTACTATGAAATCTGTATAATTTTTTCCTAAATTCCGGTTGATTTTTTTCCAAATTCCGTTTTTTCCATTTTAATGGTTTAATTGAATTTGAATGATCAAAAGCATGTCTAATTAATTAAATGAATAAAAACAACAAAATTAATTACGTTTTGTGTATCATTTTTCTGGTAATCACAAGAATGCATAAAACATTAATTGAATTTATCTTTTAATCATACGACATTTTAACAAACTTGTTTAGTCAATCAAAGTGCTGCACAACAAAATTAAAACATTGAAGAAAAATTTATTATTCCTTAAAAATGTAAGTTTTAATAGTAATTTATATTATTATTATTATTATTGAAACGGTAGCTAGATTCTATTGTACAACAGTAATATATTTCTGTCACAATTTCTTCAAGTTAAACCAAACTTTTATTTTGACGGGTTGCCGTGAAGACCTTGGAGTTTCTGTGTGTGCGATACGACGATAGATTTTCTCAAATGAAATGGTGAAATGCTCATGAAGTGACTCTGGAGATGAAGTTCATGCATTCATGTCCTCATATAATGAGACGGCAGAGGCTAAAATCACTGCGAGTTCCACTCATGCTTCAGTGTGTGTGTGTGTGTGTGCCATTCATTCACACAGAGACATGCAGAACATGCAGGATTTGTATTTAAACAGTCTTTTTTGCCGTTTAATATTCACAGACCTGAGTCGCGATCTGATTTAAGTTTACTGACCTGCTTTTTATTTATTCATCAAGAATTTGACAAATTCCACGTTATACAGTAAATTCCGTTTTTATGACTGAATTCCGCCGCGTTATATGAAACAACATAATACACAAAACACACGCCAAAACAAAATAATACACATTTACATTAGGGATGTGACGGTGAGGATATTTTCCCACCGGTTAATCGACGTGTGACAACACCGGTAATACCGGTATCACCGGCAGGGACATTTAAATAGCTAATTTAAAGGCAAACGTAAAATGCGCTCGTTTGCACGGGCAGAACAGCACCAGTCACGTAACTGAAAAATTCACTGCGCTTCATGAAGAGTTTTTCTTTTGCGTGAAGAAGCCGTTCGCCGGAGATGTGTTAAAGATAGCGGAGTGCATTCATGATTATTAGGCTACCGGTATGGAGACCCAAAACGGAGAAGTTTAGAAACGCTGCCGATCCGTTTTTCGTTTTGAATCTCCGGAGGGCGTTTTAGTGTAGACGGGTCAAGACGGAGGACTTTAGAAACGATGACGTAGTAGAGGCTCACGCTCGGCTCTATGATTGGGTGTCATCAGTCATGGCGTATATCTTTGCTAGCAGCTGTTGTTGTACAAGTAAATCTGTATTTTACAACGCTATAACTGCCTACATGCGCCGGAGTCAAGCTATTATTCCAGTGATCTGTGACAATTCCCGTGAGCAGCGGCGGCGTTGGCCGTACACGGAGCGTCGGTTTGGGGTTAACCCAGAGCATGGTGGGATCATTTTATCAATGAAGTTGTGTTTACACCGGGTGATCCGCGTTTTCAGTCGTTTTAATGTGGACGGAGATCAATTCTAATACGCAGCTAAAACGCTGGTGTGGACGAAGATCGTATTCGTTTTAATTATCCGTTTCTAAACTAAAACGCAGTAGTGTGGATGGGGCCTGAGTGAGTCATTTACTCTCTCATCGTTCTTTGATTAACATAATGACCAGCCGCTGCTGACAGAGACGCGATCTGACACCCGTCCCATTTTCTCACAAATCTCCAGAGGTGGGTAGAGTATCCAAAAACTGTACTCAAGTAAAAGTACAAGTACTTATAGAAATATTTACTCAAAGTAAAAGTAAAAGTAATAATCTTAAAAGTTACTTGAGTAAGAGTAAAAAAGTATCCAATGAAAAAACTACTCAAGTAGTTAGTTACTAGTTACTTTGGATCACATAGGCCTATATATATATATATATATATATATATATATATATATATATATATATATATATATATATACTACAGGGCTGTTGAATGCTTGATTCTGATTGGTTGAGAACGTTCTAAGGTGTGCAATTATTTTCAGGGAAACGCACGGCTAAAGTAGTTCCAGGCAGGTTTGACCGCATTACAGTTCCATATCACTGCGCGTAGTTAACTGTAATAACGGAATATAGGATACAATTCATAACAAGAAAAAAAAAACATGCAGCCCCATGCACTTGATCTGCAATTTTCGATGTCTAACTTCACAATCAATGGACACATACAGTTTAATTTTAACAAATAAAGTATGTAGTCCTATCTATAGGCTAAATAGAAAATTAAATAGGCTATATAAATAAATTGATAGTCGATCTTGCTAGGTTTTCGTAATTCCAGATAATATAACAAATAAATAATTATTGATAGGCCTACTTGTTAAAAGGGCTTTGTGTGTTTCATTTATTGGGTTATCTACTGGCAATTATAGAAAACAAGAATGAACGAATTAATTAAAACAAATTTAATTAATAAATAAATAATAATATTGACTCGCATGCTTTTCTGTCTCATTATTGCAACATCTCTCTCTCTCTCTCTCTCTCTCTCTCTCTCTCTCTCTCTCTCTCTCTCTCTCTCTCTCTCTCTCTCTCTCTCTCTCTCTCTCTCTCTCTCTCTCTCTCTCTGTCTCTCTCTCTCTAATAACGGCATTAATAACTGCATAAAGCCGGGACACACTGACTAAGGCCAGTTATGAATGTAATTTGATACTTATTACTGATCATGCCCAAACGCGTGTTCAGCGCGTTCAGTCTATTCACAGTCTGTGTTTAAGACCTGCTACAGTCGATGGAAACAGTCAGTCTTCGAATGTTTCAGCAAGTCGTAAGTGTGTCCCCATCATTAGTCTGCTATCAGTGGCTCAAACCTCCGTTACTAACTCTAAAATGACGTTTTGGAATTAGCAACGGAGGCATGGGATTAGATGCGTAAGAAATTAGTCCTACATACAAGAGCGTTTTAATGACAAAAACTTGACAAACGTCTTGAAATGCATCATCTGAACAATGTTTTGAGGTGTGATAACTGTAGTATAAGCGGAATAATTGACTTCAGGCCGTTGAATTATTAGAAAAATAATGCACACCGAGGTGTAACGGCCACTCCGCTTCGCGTCGTGACCGCATTACCACCTCGGGTGTGCATTATTTTTCTAATAATTCAATGGCCTGTCGTCAATTATTCCTTACATATATATAACATTATATTATTTAGATGTTTTTTCATTTAAATTACTATTATCATCATAATTAGATAAGCTGTCTTTGCAACAAAAACAGAAGAGACAAACATTATTTCTGTAGCCCGAAAACCATTGCCTGTCCTTTGGTTTGTATAATAGTATAGTAACTTATACAACTACATTTGGATTATTAGACAATGTCGGAATAAAGTGACTCTATGGAGTTTTGCATTTATATGTAAAGGGATTGGGAACCATTGACACAGATTAGAAAAAAACTCTGCACATGTGCTCACAGTCATGTCATGCCCAACACAAACAACGATCAAATGCACGGATCTTCTTCTGTCTGTTCTCAAAAAATGTATTTAAATGTAGGCTATATTTATGAAAGCATCTTTTAACAGTCTAATAAGGCAGGCAAAGGCATTCGTTTTCAAGTCGAGTTCGCACGCCTCTGCGCAATACAGACACATTGTGTGTGTACACACATTCATAAACTGAACGATGATAGCTTATTTAATGTATAAAGTAATGTATATGTCCAAAAAAAGGGTAATGTCATACTTTGTAGTGCTATATAGCGTAATAATCTGTTTGGTTGTAAAATGTATTACCTGAATGAAATGAAATCGAATGTATCGTCGTGTGAATTCATTCACAGACAGCTTACGAAGTAACATACGAAGATGTTCAACTAATAAAGATCTTCATCGCTGGCAAAAAAATATGATGCATTTGCAGATTTACATTCTAGACTGTAGGCCCTACTGACTGTGCATGGACCGCCACTTCATAAACGCTCTTGATGTTCTTAAATCTTCCTGTTACGACTCCGAGACGATTCAGTGCGTGAGGAAACTGAACAGATCATTCAAACTGATTCGCGAACCGATTTAGACAGATCTGCCCAACTTGTTTGATGAAGTCTTTGAACAGAATCGTCTCAAAAGAGTGATTAATTTGTGAATTGAGCATCGCTCATGCCCAGAAAAAAAGAGAGAGCGCGCGCTTAGAATAAACTACGCTTTTAACAACATATTGCATTAAAATAAAGTAACGAGAGGAACGTCGCCCAACGTAACGAAGTAAAAGTACAGTTATTTCATTAGAAATGTACTCGAGTTAAAGTAAAAGTACCCACAATTAAATCTACTCTTAAAAGTAAACATTTTCCAAAAAAATACTCAAGTAAATGTAACGAAGTAAATGTACTTCGTTACTACCCACCTCTGCAAATCTCTACGTTCATTTAAGACTTTATTTAAATCATTTAAGACTGCTCTTATGAGGACACTCGACAAATCCGACATTTTGCCATAATTTGTGTGTGTTACGGTTTGTTCAAGCCCAAAAGAGAACTCGATACTGACGCGCGTTTTTTCTATTTGTGTGTGTGTGCAGGACTTACAGCGTGGTCTTAAAAGCATTCACATTAATACGAGCGTGATCATACAACGCTAGTCAACGGGTAACAGAAAAAAACGGATACTGCGTAATTGCGTTAAATATTTTATATATTTTTTTTTTGGTGTAACCGGTGTTGCGACTGAACACCGTGTAACACCGGTAACACCGACTACCGTAGCAAGCCTAATTTACATACACTACCGTTCAAAAGTTTGGGGTCGGTATGATTTTAAATACTTTTAAAAGAATTCTCTTCTGCTAACCATGGCTGCGCTTATTTGATTAAAAATACAACAAAAATCAGTTATTGTATTAAATATTATTCCAGTGTAAATCAGCTGTTTTCTGTGTGAATATATAGTAAAGTGTAATTTATTCCTGTGATCAAAGCTGAATTTTCAAGCACATAAACACTCACTCCAGTGTCGGCGCCGTTGCGCTTCAGGCGACCCGAGTTCGAGTCCCAGCTCGCGGACCTTTCCCGATCCCGTCCCCTTCTCTCTCTCCCGCCTCACTTCCTGTCCATCTATACTGTCCTATCATGATGAAGGCACAAATAAATCTTAAAAAAATAAAAGCTTCAGTGGTTCTTGAGTACTCGGTGAGAGACGCTACAGTATTATTGTGTATATTTGAGAGCTTTCCTGCTGTAAAACAGTTTCTGTGGTTTCCTGTGCCGCCCTCGACGCGAGCTCGATAAACCTAGACTCTTCTTCTCTCAAACTCTCGTTTCTGTCTAAGCCCACATTTCTCTTCCTGTCGGCATCGGCTCTCATCTCATCCCAATTCTCTTTCACACACTCTTCGCTTCTGCTGTCGTAAGGATGATTCTAGCGAGCGTTCGTCAACTTCTTCATCTTCCTGTGAGTGTTTTGTTTTAGGAGAAAGATTGTGTGTGTGTGTGTTTACTGTGAACATCATTCAGATCCTTTTCTGTGTTTTACTTCCTGTGCTCTCAATGTTTTTATCTCAGATTATCTTTGGATTAAACTCTGTCAAACATTTGAACACTCAAACTTCTTACGGTACTCGTCCTTATGACCGTTTTATCATATTAAACCATCAAAAATATTGTAGCTTAAAATGCTCATATATTCAAAATGAACAGTATTATTTATATGCTACTATAGTATTTATTCATATTTTGAATTAGCTTTTATTTTTTACATCGTCAGTTTTCATTTTAGTTTAAGTTTTATTAGATGGAATTGTGTAAATGTTGGTAACTTAAGCTTTTATTTGTTAACTTTAGTTAATGCATTAACTTACATGAATTAAATTTCTTTTACAGCATTTATTAATCTTTGTTAATGTTAATCAAAGATACAGTGTTCATTGTTTGTTCATGTTAGTTCATTTACTAATGTTAAAAGATCAATTAAATGTTGAAATTAACACATATTCGAAATAAATACTGTAGAAGTATTGTTCATTGTTAGTTCGTGTCAAAGGGTTTAATCACTCGTTCCAAACCTGTACGACTTTCGTTCATCTTTGAAACACAAATTAAGATATTTTATTAAAATCTGATCCCTCCATTGACAGGTTACGCAACTACCACTTCAAAAAGTTCATAAAGAGATCGTAGAATTAATTGAGTGGTTTAGTCCAAATTTCCTGAAGAGACACGATCACTTTATATGAGGAACAGAGTGAATGAGGTGTTTTATGTGTGTGTGTGTGTGTCCACAGAGGGCGCTGTTGGAGCAGAAGCAGCGACGGAAGCGCCAGGAGCCGCTGATGGTCCAGCCGAACCCTGAGGGCCGTCCTCGGCGCTCACGACCCCGTCGCAGTGAAGAACAAGCGCTTCTCGTCGAGCCACACGTCAGCACGGGCAGTGACATCATCCTAGACGGTGAGGTCATCACACGCGACCTTTGAGAGCTCAAGCACGACACTCCTCACTGTGCTGTTTATGAGGCTACAGCGTTTTCAATCTCGTGCACACTGACACATCGTATATACAGTCAAACCAAAATGTATTCAGACTCCTTCAACATTTCTCACATTATCACAGTTTATTCACTATAGTTTAGAAAAAGGTAATAAAATATGACAAGAACTCAGTTGATATTTCACTGGTTTTGTCCGTCCTTCTGTTAGACTCTGAGTTATGTTGAATATCTGTCAGCTGTTAAATTTAACTACACAATTAGATAAAACCAGTTTAGTCGTTTGTGACGTCAGAAACACCAGCGATTTCAAACCGTGTTTTTGAGACTGTCTTTGGTTCACTGCAGTTTTAAGCAGAAAATACTCAGCAATGCTGTCGACTTATGAACTTACACATGGTTTGTATATTAAAAAACCCCACATAGACACATAAACAACATTAAAAACAGGATTTTTACCACAGGGGGACTTTAAAGTTTAGCTACTTGTCTTCAGTGAACAATCAGTCCTTCCAGAAAAACGCGCCGTTTTTTTTTGTGATTGTTGCGGGCAAAAATCCTTGATTACGCGGCCCATTTTCTTTAAAAATGCGATGGAATATGCGAAATATTTATGCAATTTTTTGCAATGAAATTGCGGGAACTTGCAAAAATTGCGGGAACTTGGAAAAACTGAGGTTTGATGAAAAAGAGAAAAAAAAGTGATTCCCCAGCGCCCTGTTCTCACTAGGCTCCTACCTTAATGAAAAGAGTCATTTCTTATTACTTCCTATGATAAGCAAGCATACTACATCACAGAAAGTGCTGGAAATATTTAAGTTCTCATCTTGTTTTATTTCAGACTGTAACGAGTGGAAATAAGGTGTGGCCCCTTTAAGAGCTGCGCGCTCCCTGTTGAACTGTCTGCAGTAACGTTATTATATTGTGCCATGCGCCTCGAACACCCCATGTGTGCGGGTAATTTCTGTTTGATGCTACTTATTTTATCTTATTTTGTTTATTAAGTAACGATGTGGACGGTAGAACGTGTGACAGACAGTTACGAGTTCAATTTGGGAATAAAGTGCGAGTTGTGAGATGCCAATCGCCTCCGTGAGTCTGTCTGGCCTCTGCTATAACTCCAGCTGTGAGCTATCCCTATTTTTCTTCCCGACACAACGCGTTACAAGACCTTAACAAGTCAAACAAGTTCTGTAGCTTTACTAGAGGAATATGCTACAACATCAGTAAAAATTAATAAATTAAATATTTAAAAATAAAGTGTGCTCCTGTTTTACAGCTTTTCGATGATGTTCACGTCGCGTAATTACATCACTTCATAACGTTCCCATGGCAACAGGGGGAAACGGCTGCTCTTGTGTGAAGCAAACGCAACATTTTCCAACTTTCTGCTAAGATATACGTGACTTTTTTTGCGACAAAAATGCGGGGATTATGAAATCATGCAAGCCCCGCATATTTTGCGCGGAAATCAGCAATTTATGCGGCGAAATTGGCGGAGTATTTGAAAAAATGTGACCCCCACATAAATATGCGGACTTTGGCTGATTATGCATTGAATTCAGCGATCGCATAATCGCGTTTTTCTGGAGGGACTGAACAATAAGCCCCGCCTTCTTTGATTTGATTCATCTCAATGACTCAGACATTAACGAGCACTGTTAGACCGGTGAGTCAAGAATATTAAATATTTTTTTTATTAACAATTTGGACATTTCTAATTATTAGGGGGGACTTGTGTCTCAGCCACGACACGAAAGCAACATTTTTAAATGTATCCACTCGTCAGGGTATCTTCAATAAGCTCTGCTTTCCCAGGACGAATTTTCAGAAAGCCAAAACGAACATAACTTAATCTGGATTAATGTAGACGCAGCCTTATTCACTCCTGTCTTCCCCTCCTCTGTTTTGCTTCAATGTCATTTGTTTAATAGTTTCTGCTTCTCTTATCTGTTTCTCAGGACTCGTATCTGTTGTTTGTCCTTCGCTCTCTCTGGGAAGGTTTTTTTGGAGTCAGAAAATTAAATGACAGGCTTTTCTTTCTGCACCTGCCAAATAGATCTGAAAAAATCTCTGAAAATTTGCATTTAGTATCTGGGCCTGCAGTCGTGTGTGTGTGAGTGATTTCATGTGTGTGTGTGTCCGTCAGGCATCGACGGGCCGGCGGCGCTGCTGGGATCCGAGGCTCCGGATCTGGGAAGTAAGATCCAGGTTCTGTCCGTCAGTCAGACACAACAGTCCTCGCCGCCCACCGCAGAAGAGCCGGAGACCGACGCCGACACCGACACACTGCTGGAACCCAAGACGGACATACACACACTGCTGCAGAGACGTGGTAAGACCAAAAGTGAAGCCGAAGCGTCTCGATCGATGGCTGGTCCCAGTATAGCTCATAAACACCGCCTCCCCATGAAGTCTAATGAACTAAACAATCAAATTACACTTCAAATTAATTTTTTACAAAGATGTTTTCTGTTATTTTAGGTCGTTTTTGTCATTCTGGTGTAAATTTAAGTGTTCGTTTTTTTAAATAAGTTTGTTCTTAGTTCGTTATTTGATGCTATAGACCTTATGCGCCAGAGAAACAGGGCGGTCGCTCTGTATATCTCTATGGCATCGCTGTCCAGGAGTAATTCGCTTTTGAAGTAGATTTACTAAATGTAAAGTTAACGAAATGACACTGTGCATTACTGTGATATACACTGAACACTGGCATGTTTCTACTGGGGACATTTTTAAACATGTCAAGAATAGCACACACACTCACACTCACAGTGCAGGATGATGAAGTGTGTGTGTGTGTGTGTCTCAGGAGATTGTGTGTAAATGGCAGATCTTCGGCTGTTGTTTCTCATCTCGAGCTCTTTAAACTCTGTTCCTCTCAGGACTCTCTGGCAGTATGAACTACGATGAGGCCAGCGAGGATGATGAGGATGAAGCCGAAGAGCGAAGCCGATCGCTTTCCCCGAACACAGAGAACACGCGACCTGCGTCGGCCTCCAGCACTAAATCCACCACGGTGAGAGCCAGACACACACACACACACACACCATTAGTTGAGCACTTTTTTCAAAGCTAAAGTCTCATTTGTTACAGTATTCTTCCATAACAAACTGTGTTAGTAGCAAACTTTTTCTGTTATATTTCTTATAACTTGTTCATTTACAAATAATAAGTTATATTACAATATAAGATTTGATTAAAATAAACACATAATAAAACTTTTATTTAAAATAATTTGATTAAAATAAATACAATTTTAAATGTGATTTAAATAAGTAATAAAAATAGAATAAATTAAACAAATACTGAAATTAGATTAAAATATATAAATACCAATAGTTAGATTACAATAAATAAATCATTTAGATTAAAATAAATAAAAAATGAAATCAAATAAATAAATGAAATCAAATAAATAAATAATAAAACAGTAGGTTAAAAACCGTGAGAACATTTGATTAAAATAAGTACATAGTATAACCTTTCTTAAATAAATATTTAATTATAAAATTTGGTTAAAATAAATAAAATGTTATATAAACAAGTAATACAAATTGAATAAAATAAACAAACTGATATTAGATTAAAATATATAAATACTAATAATTAGATTAAGATAAATAAATAATTTGGATTAAACTAAATAAATAATTAATAAATAAATAATAAAACAGTAGGTTTAAAAACGAGAACATTTGATTAAAATAAATACATAATAGAACTTTTATTAAAAAATAGATTAAAATTAAAAGTAATAAAAATAGAATCAAACAATAAAAATGCGTTTAAAACATAAATACTAATAATTAGACTAAAATAAATAAGTAATTTAGATTAAACTAAATAAATAAATAATGAAAAAATGCATTAAAACAAATAAATAAATAATAAAACAGTAGATTAAAAAACATGAGAACATTTGATTAAATAATGCATAATAGAACTTTTATTAAAAAATAAATAAATATTTGATTAAAATAAAAAATGCATTGTAATAAAAATAGAATAAAATAAAATAAACAAATACTTAAAATGTGTTTAAAATATGTAAATAAATGTGTTTCTCCCCTGGCCATCAGGAGTGTATCCCGGCGAGTTCTCCATCGGCCGAGGGCTCCTCCGTCGAGGTGGATAATCTGGAGGAGTTCGTGCTTCGTCCGGCTCCGCGGGGCGTCACGCTCAAGTGCCGCATCTCCCGGGATAAGAAGGGCATGGACCGCGGACTCTACCCAACATACTTCATGCACCTCGAGAGAGAAGACGGCAAGAAGGTGACGGTCTGAACACACACTCTGCTCACGTTTATCAAAAAACGCTACATCTAAACTCAGATTTTTGTATTTATTTACTTATTTATTTTATTATTTAAATCATTTATTTTTATTCCATTTTATTTATTTATTTTAATTCAGCTTACTTTTTTATTTCAATATTTTTTTTTTGTATTTTGATACAATTTACATTTATTGCATTATTTAAAAAAAATATATTATTATTTATGTCATTTTTACATTGTTTTTCAATCAAAAAATTTTTTTTGTTCATTTAATCATTTCAATACAACTTTATTCATTTATTTTAATCACATTTTTAATATTTTATTTATTTATTGTAATCACATTTTTTTATAGTTTATTTATTAATCTAATTCTTATTAATTGTGGAAGTAATTTTCTGCTGTAACAATGCTGTCAAAAGATCTGTTGAACCGGAAACATCCATAATCTCTCTCTCTCTTTCATCAGGTGTTTTTATTGGCTGGACGCAAGAGGAAAAAGAGCAAGACTTCGAACTATCTGATCTCTGTAGACGCCACAGATCTGTCCCGTGAGGGCGAGAGCTTCATAGGGAAACTCAGGTGAAAACCTTTTGCTTTACCTCATATTATCTCGTCACATCTCAGATGATTATTTGATCACAAGTGACATCCATCCAAATGGGGTTTGAGGGATACGATCATATTTAGCATTTTGAACCCGTTGATGGATGTTTCGCTGTTCAATTGATCTTTTGACAGCATTTGTTACTGCAGAAAACAATTTCCACTATTAATATGATTTAGATTAATAAATAAACTATAAAAATTTGATTATAATAAATAAATAAAATGTATTTTTTTATTTAAATAAATGAATCAATCAGATTTTATATATATATATATATATATATAAAATCTGATTGATTCATTTATTTAAATAAAAAATTATATTTTATTTATTTATTATGATCAAATTTTTATAGTTTATTTATTAATCTAAATCATATTAATAGTGGAAATTGTTTTAAAATCTGATTGATTCATTTATTTAAATAAAAAATTATATTTTATTTATTTATAAATTTTAAAAAACATTATTTAAATAAATTAATAATAAAAAAATGATTAAAATGATTAAATAAACAAGTTAAAAATATGTTAGATTGAAAAACAATGTAAAAATAAAAATTATTAAAAAAAAATATTAAAATAAGTAAATAAATGTAAATTGTATTAAAATACTAAAAATAGACCTAAATCATTTAAAAAAAATATATATATATAAAATGGGTCAATTTAAAATAAAAGTTTAGAGAAAACAGTCTACAGTGCAAAAAATCTATAAATAAATAGTAAAAATTAGATTAAAATAAATAAATAAATTATAAAAATCTGATTAATATAAATAAATACTATAAAATTTTAAGTTTGGAAGTTTATTTATTCATCTAAATAGTTAAATTTGATTAACGTAAGTAAATAACAAAGCTAACAGTACACTGCTATAGTGAATGGGAAAAAAATGTCTTAAAAATGTTTAAATTTGGTGTTTAAACATGCCTTTAAAACGTCAGTCCATCGCTCGAGGATGATCCATGGCATCTTAAAGAGTGAAACCCCCTGAGTTAGACATTGTACAGCCAAAATAAGAAACATTTGTCCTCAATCATCCAAGTGCTGTAATAACATGACATGCTTCATGTGTGTGCAGGTCTAATCTGATGGGGACGAAGTTTACCGTGTACGATAACGGCACGAACCCTTCGAAAAGCCCCGGAGCGCTGCTGGAGGAGAGCAACACACGCCAGGAGCTCGCCGCCATCTGCTACGTGAGTGTGTGTGTGCGTGTGTGCGTGTGTGTTCCCAACGGTGTCCGGACACTTCTTATTGTTGTCCTCTTCTTAAATTTCTTGACTTTGACTTTTTGACATACAAGTCCTGGAAAACCTTTGAAACAACAGCCATATTTACGAAGAGGTACTTGAAAGTGCTTGACTTATTTAAATACAATATATATGAAATTTTAAATTTTTTGGAAAAAACAACAACAACACAAATACAATCTTTTCACGGAAAACCCCCATCAGACCTTTCCTCGATACGAAGTACGCCAACATCATAATATAAAATATTATTTATTGATATCAATAACAGCCATTATAAACGTTGTATTTAATATATTATTACATACGTTGTAAGTTGTATTTTGGATACCTTATATCTGTGTAATTTGAGTTTCCTTAAAAAATACTAAAGATATTGTTTGATAAGTGCGATCTCTGATTGTAGTCCTTGAAAACCAAAAAGTAGTGCTTGAAAAGTCCTTGAATTTCATTTTACAGTATCTATATGAACCCTGTGTGTGTGTGTGTGTGTGTGTTTTCAGGAGACTAATGTTCTGGGCTTCAAAGGGCCGCGGAAGATGACTGTGATCATTCCTGGCATGAACATGAATTTCGAACGGGTCCCGGTTCGGCCCCCTTGTGTGAGTGTTTCTGCTGAAAGCTGTCAATCAGATGGTCATTATGAGCGCAGACTGCGATTGATGCATGAATGTGTGTGTGTGTGTGTTTCAGGAGCAGGAGTCTCTGCTGAGTAAATGGCAGAATCATTCCCTGGACAATCTGATAGAGCTGCATAATAAAGCGCCGGTGTGGAACGACGACACTCAGTCATACGTGTTAAACTTCCACGGTAGAGTCACTCAGGCGTCCGTCAAGAACTTTCAGATCGTCCACGACAATGACCGTAAGTTACATGAGGCCATAACTAATCTGGTAAACTCCCCCTGTGGTGAAAATCAAGCTTTTAATGTTGTTTTTATGTCTGTGGCGTCAAGACAAACCATGTGTAAGTTCATAAGTCGACAGCATTGCTGAGTATTTCCTCCTTAAAACTGCAGTGAACCAAAGACAGTCTCAAAAACACGGTTTGAAATCGCTGGTGTTTCTGACGTCACAAACGACCTTGTAACCAATCAGATCAACGTGTGATCGTCAACCAGTGGATCTCTGAGCTGAGGGAGTGAGTGGAGGCGGGGGTCATTTGCATATTCATAGAACCGCGTATACTAAATGAGGCAAGGGTGTCGAGTTACATTCAAGATATTTTAAGGCATGAAGGAAAAAACGTTTAAATGTATCATGTTGCTGATCAAAGATGAGTTAAGGAATAAAAATGATTGACGAGAGGGGGACTTTAACAGTTAACGATAATACCGTAAAACTTCAAATAATAGCCCGGGCTTTTATTTTCCCAAATCGTCGAACTGCACCGGCTTGTATTTGAGACAGGCGTCTATATGAGACAGGCCTTTATAATTTAGTGTTGAGATGTTGTTCATTGAGTGTAGGCCTAGAGTCTCTAATCTCTAAAAATCTAAAATCCCTTAGTTACTGTTGCTACGTCCGAGAAACAAACTTCATCAGGGCTCTGGTATCAACATGGCTTATGCTGTGACAGCTCTTCCTGCTGACATTTTATCAAACTTTTATAAAGCAGCAAATAAAGTGTCCGATAGAAGTAGGCAAAAGGGGCTGCAATATACGTTTGAAGGCTATATTCACGACATACAGGTGAAACGCAAGGAACAACAAGGCATCCAAATAGAGGCAAAAGCAAACCGGTCACAGTCAAAAGAGACGGAGATGGAGGCTGGGACTCACAATATCAAGGAGCAACACTGTTCATGCAAAGCTGGAGGTCTCTATTCACTTCTATAATCGTTATTACAAAGCAAACGGACTACGCGAGTATAACGCTGTATTTATTAGCAGCGTGTGCTAGACGACACTTGTCAGGATTTGACTTCGGTTTGGGAAGGGAAAAAAACGCACACCCCCCTCCAACCTCTCTGGGAAACGCGTATCTGTGTTACAGATGCCCCACGCACAACGTTTAACCATATTTTTGATAAAACTACGACGGTAAGAGCCTGCCGAGACCAAAAATATGAGACGCCTGTGTTAAAGTCAATGGAGCGCTGTGAAAAAGTGTCGGACCTCTGTGGGAGCTCGTTCTTGGCTGCGCTGTGATTGGTCAATCTACATTTTAGGGTGTGGCTTAGCCAAAGGCAAATTGATTTTGATTAATATGCGCGAGGGAGAGAGAGCAAGACAGCGCTCGTGTTGTTTGAAGACGTGAGAGTGTGCGCTCTCTCGCTCTCTCGCTCTCTCTCTCTCTGCTCGTTATACCCTGTCAAGCGCAGCAGTCATTCTTCTACATCACTCACCGATTAAAAAAGGCGTTGGCGTGACAAAAATTTGCTTTGGCGGCCGCCAAAAAGCGTACGCTCTGACGGGTTTTAGAAGATTAAATACAACCCGAAACTAAAAAACAGACCCGGCCTCTATTTACCCAAACCTGTCGCCACACCAGGCGTGTAAAAGAGACAAGCGTCTATTATTTGAATATATAGGACTCGGCTATTATTTGAAGTTTTACGGTAAGCCTGCTCTTCGTATAATGGACTTTCCAGGAAGGTTTTGTCTGCGCTGTTGTGATTGTGTGTTGGTGTGTTTTCAGCGGATTACATCGTGATGCAGTTTGGCCGTGTGGCGGAGGACATCTTTACTCTGGACTTTAACTACCCCATGTGTGCCCTGCAGGCGTTTGCTATCGGCCTGTCCAGTTTCGACAGCAAACTGGCCTGCGAGTGAATCTGTGACACGACACACACGAACCTCTTCCACTCAGGACACTAAAGCACAATCGTCTCGTTACGGATTTGTGCTCCATAGATCACAAACAAGGACCAAATTAATCCGCTTTTGTAAATGAAACGCATCAAACATTCGTGAGATATCATGCGAGTTATTCACCCGCTTTCTCTTTTCCGAAAAGAGAAGATGCACGGGATTTATGCTTTAATTGGACCAATAGAAAAGACACTGTGGGATATTGTGCAACGGAGAGATTTTCATGATATTTTCTGTGATGTTATGAAAGTGTCTGATGGATTTGAGAAGGACGTCTATAGGGAGAATCTCACAGGGTTAGTTCACTTTAAAATGAAAATTAAGTAATTTACTCACCCTGGTGTTGTTAAAATGCCGTTTGCCCTTCTTTCTTTTTTGGACCAGGAAAGGAGAAATGTTAAAAAATGTTGTTCTTCCATATAATGGCAGTGAATAGCGACCAGAATCAAGCTTTAAAAAAATATGTGAAAATATCACAAGAAGGTCCCGTGTCGTAAGTGTGAATCCAAGTGTAAGTAAAAAAAACACCAAGATTTAATGTATTATTTAAAGAAAATGTCCTGCTCACGGCCGCTGATCTTCTCACGCGTTCATGTTCACAGAAAAACACACAAGTTGTGAGAAATCAAGATTCATTTACTTTTAACTTTACCAAACCCTATTGTATATTCTTAGAAAACGTGGGGTATAAATGACACGTGTCATATGGGACCGTTCTGTGATACTTTTGCAGCTTTTTTTTTTTAAATCTTAAATTTTAAATATTGTAGACGAGCGTGAACGGGACATTTTTTTAGGTCTGAAAAAGAAAGAAGGGCATTTGGCACTAGAACAACACTAGGGTGAGCAAATGATCACTTCATTTTAATTTTAGGGTAAACTATCCCTATAAGAACCAATTCTGGTCAGATTTCACCAGAAAAAAAATAAGAAGTTATATTTTGCATGGAGAAAATTAAACAGCAACAAAAAATCATGTAATATAGAGTAAAAATTGTATGACGGTAAATGGGAATTACAGATATTAAAATGCGCTTAATTTTCTTCAGGTACAATATAATTTCTCTTTTTCCTTTTGATAATGGGGTGATATGAATATACGTTTTCTTCATATTTACATTTTTATTCGGATGATGTTGTTGTATTTTTGCATTCATGGTAGAATATGAAAATTTTAACACCTTCTGATTTTAAATGTGGTTGATTATTTGTCTTTTTAAATATTTGCTCACCAACAATCCCTGAGAAAACACATTGCATGTTGATAAACGCTGGACTCTTTGGCCACGTCTCAGTCGTCCAGCTTCCCTCTCGTGCCCTTGTGTTAACCTTTGAGAACTGACGCACACTTTTGAGAATGCACACTTCTGGTAATTACCGCTGCTGCATGGATTGTGAAAGTTGCCTTAACATGTTGCTGTAGTGTAAATAGTGTCTGAATGCTGTGTTTACATCATGAGAAACTAGAGAAAGGGAAGTTCAAGCACATTTGTTCCTGTTAAGTGTGTATTGCTATTGATATGACTGATGTGTGTGTTGATATTCATCATCTGTTGTGTGTGTGTGTGTGTGTGTGTGTGTGTGTGTGTGTGTGTGTGTGTGTGTGTGTGTGTGTGTGTGTCAGCCAAGAGTGTACTGATATATATGTATATTAAAAAAAGCAAAACATTTTTGTTTTCATTTTAAAACGATAACCTGTTTGCACAAACTGTATTTTATGATGACACTGTTGGTAGAAATACAGTTATTAAAAGTCATAAATATTTGAAAAAAGAAAACTGCGTTACTTTTTATCCTTTATCATATGGGCTGGAAATACAAAACCTGCAACACGTTTATCCATAAATCCAATGCCAAAAAAATTTACCAGAGCTTCCTTGGCACAGATTTTTAGCCTTTTCAACCTGATTGGCTATATATATATATATATATATATATATTATAACTTGGACTTAAATTAACCTTCATTCTAATCTGGTAAACACTTTTCTAGATAAATACAAAAGTATCTAACTCAATTTAAATTTTCATGTCTATATTATGAACCTTCATTTCAATCTGGTAAACGCTGTAAAATCAGTGGCATGTGTATTAATCATACAACAGTGCAATGTCTTTCTGAGATTGCGCATGCGTAGTACACGAGTGAACCGTTACTGCAGTGCGCATGCGCGGACGTCTGGCGTCGAATGGCGCCTTTTCTCAGTTTTCTGATTCTGAGGTGAGTCACCTTTACCTGACGACAAATTAATTATGTCATTGAGTTTCGGAAAGTTATGAAATATCAAACATAAGGTGGAGATTATAAAGTGTGCGAATTTATTTTTAAATGTCTACAGGAGGTTTTCTGGCGCAATCTGTTCGTCACGCGCAACGTTAATTGTCCTTAGCTTAGCATAGTTAGACACACTTAACGTTAGTTTTCAAAGATTACATTTTATAAACAGACCACTAACGGTTTTTATGGTATATTTGTGATATTAACATGTACAATAAAGTGATAAACAATTACATTATTTATTGTCAATATCTGACCTGAAGGAAATTACTCGAGTTGCCGTGGTTGCTAGGGTTACCTCTTCAGACGAACGGTTTCAGTTCACGAGTGTTTGTGTTTACCGCCAAGTGAAACAATTTTGCCAGTTAAATAGATTAAATACATTATCAAGATGCCCTTGGATAAATAATCCAAACATTCTCTACAGCGCTTGGAGAATATAAAGCTAATTATGTTGACATACACACTCAGGTAGGAATATTTATGACAGCTCAGGTCATAAATCAACTTGTTTTAGTGACATGAGAGTTTCATCAGAACACGTATTATATGTGTTATCTTGATCTATTATATTCCACAATATAGCCAATACCAGAAAGGAGAAAATGCCACCAGCAGCACCCTGATGAGATTGAGTCTTTTAGCTTGACTAGATGTGAACACCACACTATTCAATATTATCACACTGGTACATCAAATAGACCTTTGTTGCTTTTCATATTATAGACTATTTGGGAGATGACGTCAGTTACATCACTTGCACTGACTATTTATTAATATTTTTTGGTCACACTGATTTTAACAAAGAACTATTTTTATTGAACGGAAGGAGAAAATTTGTTTATAGAAGAAAATTGCGTCCTCGTTCACCTTAAGTAAGGCAGATAAATAATATTGTTGAATAATTAAATGTCCACAACTAAGCAAGCCAAAAGCCAAGGCAACAGTGGCAAGATACCAAAAGTCCATCAGTGACAGAATGGGGAAAAAAAACATGGGAGAACCAGGCTCAGTCGGGGGCCAGTTCTCCTCTGGACAACCAGCGGACAGTGTATGATTATGATTCAGGCAGCATTACAGGTCAGAAGTCAGATTGGATCAGAACATTCAGAATATTAATCCAGTTCCATCTGGATTAATAGATCAGCCGATAAATATCGCTGGCCAATACATCAGTGCATCTCTACTAATTATTAATGCATCACCTATGTACTAAAACATTGCATGATTAAATAATCTCAAGTCTTGACATACATAACTAAAAATTATAAGGATACTTGCACTCTTAAAAATGCATGAAGGTCATTGCATTTGATAGATTATCAAACCAAATGTCCTTTTAAAGAAAGATGGCACATGTATAAAATACAAAAAAAAAAAAAATCATGTTAGTTGTGGTTCACTGTTGTTGTTGATTTGCTGGAAAAACATTAAGTGGCGTGCTCAAGTCTCCAGTGCAGAAATATGGGAACACCCTCTCTGGAAATCCACCTTCGTAGGAGCACAAAATTCGGTTTCTGAAGGGATCAATGAATCTCAGCTGTCCTTTGTAAAAGTCCAGCTGCAGTCGGATGATACTCGGCCTCTCATCATCATCATCATCATCATCAATATCTCTGGCAGGTTTATGACCTTTCTTGTATCTCCCATCCACGTAACGGAAACACCAAAAACGCCTCATTGGATCCATTTTGTAAAGTTTTTTGCGGTTCACTGTTTCCCCCACCACTCCCAGTGTCCAGTGGTCGTTGTCTCCCACCTCCACGTCCCAGCAGTGCAGACCCGAGCTAAAGCCCTCTGAGGCCAACACTCCCACATACAGCCTCTCTGGGATATCAGACACTTTAATTTTATTTTGCATGTACTGAACACTGGTGCAATCCTGTGACACCCTCAGTTTATCTGATGCTGTGTCTGGGTCCAGAGTCACAGGAGCTGTAAACACAGATGAGCGTAAACTACCGCGGTCAGTACCAGTTGTCGGATGTCGGAATATGTGTTTGTCTTGTTATTTTTTCTGGTCCACACAATAAAAGTGGATGGTGACCAGAGGCTTGGTCCAAAAAGACATACCAACTGTACTTTCATGGTATTCATGCTACTAGGGAAAGGAAGACGGCTTCAGCTGACGCTAGGGGTGGGCGCTATACCGGTATGAACGTGACTACCGGTATTATGTTGTACCATGATATGGATTTTGCGATACAAAGGATACCGTTAGATATTCATAAATTCAAATTTTGCAGTTATATAATATTGTTTTGTTCAATTTGGTACTCTTTACAACTTTTAACACTACTAATGATTAGGGGGTTGGCGAGACGGCCACAATTCAACCCGAAAGAAGTCATATAACCATGTCAATAACTAAAAAAAAAAACTGCATAGTGTCCCTTTAACATAATGTTGTCTTCAATAGGCACTACTGAAATCACACTATTTCATATTTATTGAATATAACTTATTCAATAAACCAAACTCCAGTGTTACTAGTCTTACGAATTATTAACAAAGGAATTATTTTTATCCCCACAAAATAAAAAGTGGAAAGACATAAGTTAATTCAGGCCTACCTCATGTTGCACGTTTGCACTTTTTGAGAAAAACAATGGCACAATAAAAAAAGATTTTTCAGGTCTATGTCCGATTAAATCCCTCACCTTTTTCTAGTTATAGGTTTAAAATACATATTTTGCCTGTAATTTAACTAAGGTGTACTAAAATGTGATTCCAATTGTTTTTCTCATATTGCAATATAAAGCAGCCATCGTGTTTCTCAGGAGCTAATTACCCTCCTCCCTCCCCAGCTCCTCTCGTTTCTCAGGAGCTGATTACCCTCCTCCCTCCCCATCTCCTCTCGTTTCTCAGGAGCGCATTACCCTCCTCCCTCCCCAGCTCCTCTCGTTTCTCAGGAGCTGATTACCCTCCTCCCTCCCCAGCTCCACTTGTTTCTCATGAGCTAATTACCCTCCTCCCTCCCCAGCTCCTCTCGTTTCTCAGGAGCTGATTACCCTCCTCCATCCCCAGCTCCTCTCGTTTCTCAGGAGCTAACCCTCCTCCCTCCCCAGCTCCTCTTGTTTCTCAGGAGCTGATTACCCTCCTCCCTCCCCAGCTCCTCTCGTTTCTCAGGAGCTGATTACCCTCCTCTCTCCTCAGCTCCTCTCGTTTCTCAGGAGCGCATTACCCTCCTCCCTCCCCAGCTCCTCTCGTTTCTCAGGAGCTGATTACCCTCCTCCCTCCCCAGCTCCTCTCGTTTCTCAGGAGCTGATTACCCTCCTCCCTCCCCAGCTCCACTTGTTTCTCATGAGCTAATTACCCTACTCCCTTTCCAGCTCCTCTCGTTTCTCAGGAGCTGATTACCCTCCTCCCTCCCCAGCTCCTCTCGTTTCTCAGGAGCTGATTACCCTCCTCCCTCCCCAGCTCCTCTCGTTTCTCAGGAGCTAATTACCCTCCTCCCTCCCCAGCTCCTCTCGTTTCTCAGGAGCTAATTACCCTCCTCCCTCCCCAGCTCCTCTCGTTTCTCAGGAGCTAATTACCCTCCTCCCTCCCCAGCTCCTCTCGTTTCTCAGGAGCTAATTACCCTCCTCCCTCCCCAGCTCCTCTCGTTTCTCAGGAGCTGATTACCCTCCTCCCTCCCCAGCTCCTCTCGTTTCTCAGGAGCTAATTACCCTCCTCCCTCCCCAGCTCCTCTCGTTTCTCAGGAGCTGATTACCCTCCTCCCTCCCCATCTCCTCTTGTTTCTCAGGAGCTAATTACCCTCCTCCCTCCCCAGCTCCTCTCGTTTCTCAGGAGCTAATTACCCTCCTCCCTCCCCAGCTCCTCTCGTTTCTCAGGAGCTGATTACCCTCCTCCCTCCCCAGCTCCTCTCGTTTCTCAGGAGCTAATTACCCTCCTCCCTCCCCAGCTCCTCTCGTTTCTCAGGAGCTAATTACCCTCCTCCCTCCCCAGCTCCTCTCGTTTCTCAGGAGCTAATTACCCTCCTCCCTCCCCAGCTCCTCTCGTTTCTCAGGAGCTAATTACCCTCCTCCCTCCCCAGCTCCTCTCGTTTCTCAGGAGCTAATTACCCTCCTCCCTCCCCAGCTCCTCTCGTTTCTCAGGAGCTGATTACCCTCCTCCCTCCCCAGCTCCTCTCGTTTCTCAGGAGCTGATTACCCTCCTCCCTCCCCAGCTCCTCTCGTTTCTCAGGAGCTGATTACCCTCCTCCCTCCCCATCTCCTCTTGTTTCTCAGGAGCTAACCCTCCTCCCTCCCCAGCTCCTCTCGTTTCTCAGGAGCTGATTACCCTCCTCCCTCCCCAGCTCCTCTCGTTTCTCAGGAGCTGATTACCCTCCTCCCTCCCCATCTCCTCTTGTTTCTCAGGAGCTGATTACCCTCCTCCCTCCCCAGCTCCTCTCGTTTCTCAGGAGCTGATTACCCTCCTCCCTCCCCAGCTCCTCTCGTTTCTCAGGAGCGCATTACCCTCCTCCCCCCCCCAGCTCCTCTCGTTTCTCAGGAACTGATTATCTTCCTCCATCCCAAGCTCCTCTCGTTTCTCAGGAGCGCATTACCCTCCTCCCCCCCCCCAGCTCCTCTCGTTTCTCAGGAGCGCATTACCCCCCCCCCCCCCAGCTCCTCTCGTTTCTCAGGAGCGCATTACCCTCCTCCCTCCCCAGCTCCTCTCGTTTCTCAGGAGCTCATTACCCTCCTCCATCCCCAGCTCCTCTCGTTTCTCAGGAGCTAATTACCCTCCTCCATCCCCAGCTCCTCTTGTTTCTCAGGAGCGCATTACCCTCCTCCCTCCCCAGCTCCTCTCGTTTCTCAGGAGCTAATTACCCTCCTCCCTCCCCAGCTCCTCTCGTTTCTCAGGAGCGCATTACCCCCCCCCCCCCCAGCTCCTCTCGTTTCTCAGGAGCGCATTACCCTCCTCCCTCCCCAGCTCCTCTCGTTTCTCAGGAGCGCATTACCCTCCTCCCTCCCCAGCTCCTCTCGTTTCTCAGGAGCTGATTACCCTCCTCCCTCCCCATCTCCTCTCGTTTCTCAGGAGCTAATTACCCTCCTCCATCCCCAGCTCCTCTTGTTTCTCAGGAGCGCATTACCCTCCTCCCTCCCCAGCTCCTCTCGTTTCTCAGGAGCTAATTACCCTCCTCCCTCCCCAGCTCCTCTCGTTTCTCAGGAGCGCATTACCCTCCTCCCTCCCCATCTCCTCTCGTTTCTCAGGAGCTAATTACCCTCCTCCATCCCCAGCTCCTCTCGTTTCTCAGGAGCTGATTACCCTCCTCCATCCCCAGCTCCTCTCGTTTCTCAGGAGCGCATTACCCTCCTCCCCCCCCCAGCTCCTCTCGTTTCTCAGGAGCTGATTACCCTCCTCCCCCCCCAGCTCCTCTCGTTTCTCAGGAGCGCATTACCCTCCTCCCCCCCCAGCTCCTCTCGTTTCTCAGGAGCGCATTACCCTCCTCCCTCCCCAGCTCCTCTCGTTTCTCAGGAGCTAATTACCCTCCTCCCTCCCCAGCTCCACCTCTCGTCAGTCAGGATTTGGCATTCTGATTCCCCTTGAATCAGAATTAATTCTCTAATTATGTTGTACTTTAAAATCTTGAATTAATGATATCTGCATACATACATGTTGGTTCTGTTCTGTTCTGTTCATTTTTGAGGCAAAATTTTAGCATGTAATTTAAACAAACGGTCTAAAACTGTTTCCCCTTCTGCTTCCCTCCTTAATGCTACTCTGAATACATAACAAACTCCAGTACAAGACACATATGTACACAAAAATACAGGATTTATACGGAATATACGGAAAGAAAACGCCTCAGGTTACGTATGTAACCCTGGTTACCTGAGAGGGAACGAGACGCTGCTTTGAAACGCTGCGTGTGTCGTGAAGCACGTGTATAATCAGTCCAATGGAAAGACGAGACGTCACGGGTGACGTCACCGACCAGGAAACTATGAAGCACACCTGAAAACAGACCGCGCCAGCTTCTGATAGCCCGAAGCAAGTCGATCACCGGCATGCAGGGAGTATGGCAGGGCAACGCAGCATCTCGTTCTCTCTCAGGGAACCAGGGTTACATACGTAACCTGAGACGTTCCCTTTCAAGGGAACTCGAGTTGCGTTGAGACGCTGTGGGAGCACCATACCCACAACGCTATAATAACAAAGGCCTGTTCTGTGTGAAGTCTCTGCGCACACTAAGAAGCAAGCACCCTAAACCCTGGAGTGGAGCCAAGATCCAAGTCATAAAAACGAACAAATGTATGCGGTGAGGACCAGCCTGCCGCATCACAGATGTCATGGAGGGAAATCCCCGATAATAAAGCCTTAGAGGCAGCCATACTCCTGGTAGAATGGGCCCAGACAGCCAAAGGTGAAGGCTGACCGGCCGCTTCATAAGCAAGTGAGATAAGTCGGAGATGTCTGAGGATTAAAAACTCGAAATGGAACCGGTTTCTTCCACGACTTCGACACCTCAGTGTGGAGATCGGGAAAAAACTGCAAACCCCGGCGAGGAGGCTGTGATCTAGATGGTAGAAATCTTTCATCTAGTAAACTCTTGCTTTCATATTGTTCCTTGGCTGGCCAGTCAATATTTACTCTGGCAACAGCGCGAGTCACAACCTCCATAAGCTCCAGATCAACATCAGGAGTATGAGCTGGCGAACTCTCTTAATCCCCCGCATTAATGCTGATGACATCCAATTCCTTTGAACTGGATAGTCGCAGCATTGGTGCATCATCTCAGGGAGAAGAAACCGCAGTGTGTGCTTCTCCCTGAGACAAGGAACTGGATCTGGCAGGTGAAGGCTGAGATAGGGCTGGGCCGTCTCAAATCCCGCTGTCAGATCCATTTGCGAACCCCAAGATGTGCTTCGCCGCTGTGCCTTGGCAGCAGTGGGACCCGCACCCTGGGGAGCGTGCACCAAGCCGTCCTCCTTGAAGAACGCTCGGCGGGAGCAGAGCGTCCTCATGGACAGCTTCTCGCAATGCTCACAGTCAGCTCCCTTGAGAACTGACTGGGCATGCTCCACTCCCAAACAAGCAACACAAAGCTGATGTGTGTCCCCACCCGTGATGAAACGAGGGCAAGGAACAACACATCGCTTAAAATCTTGCTTGTTTGCCATAATAGATAGATAGATAGATAGATAGATAGATAGATAGATAGATAGATAGATAGATGGATATTGTGCTTGCAATGACAGACAACAATAAATAGACAGGGACAGTATACAGAGAGTGCTTGCTAAAGGTACAGAAGCTGGCGCGGTCGGTTTTCAGGTGTGCTTTATAGTTTCCTGGTCGGTGACGTCACCCGTGATGTCTCGTCTTTCCATTGGACTGATTATACACGTGCTTCACGACGCAATCACGCAGGGGGCGTTCCCACAGCGTCTCAATGCAGCTCGAGTTATATATACAAAAATTATAGTATATTTTTTTTGTCCATGTTGGACCTTTCAAGCCTCTGGTCACCATAAACCGTATAAGAGTTGCACAAAATTGTCCATTTTTGTTCCATGGAAATAAACATACAATTTGGAACAACATTTGTTAAAATTATGTCTTTAAGGAGACGTCATTACTTACGCTGTTCCACAAGGTTCTGCATTCTGGCCCAGGTGGTGAAGATCAGTGTCTGAATGGGATGGTGTTGAAATTCCTCCATTTCAGGGGTCAAGTCTGGTGATGATGGGTGTTTGAATCTGTGTACATAAACAGTTAGATATACAGGTGAAACTAAAAAAAATTGAATATCGTGCAAAAGTACATTTATTTCAGTAATTCAACTTAAAAGGTTAAACTATAGACTCTATAGAAACTATAGAAATGATATAGACTCATTACATGCAAAGTGAGATATTTCAAGCCTTTATTTGTTATAATTTTGATGATTATGGCTTACAGCTTATGAAAACCCCAAATTCAAAATTAGAATATTGTGAATACATTTTCATAGCTGTAAGCCATAATCATTACAATTATAACAAATAAAGGCCTTTTGATATCTCACTTTGCATGTAATGAGTTTATATAATATATTAGTTTCACCTTTTAAGTTGAATTACTGAAATAAATGAAAACTGACATTTTTCGAGTTTCACCTGTATGTGTAATTTTTTTAAAGATAATTTGGTATGGGATTTTAGCTGTATAAAAAGCTAATTGCAAAAAGACTCACTTTTTCAATGCATCCCTGTAATTCTGAATGAGAAATAAAAAAACAGTTAGTGCTCAGTCATGTGTGTGAACATCATGGACATTGATTATTAGACATGTTTACAGCTCTCTGATAGACTTTAGTCCCTGGTGTCATGCGTATCCTATCTGTACCTGGAGAAAAGTGATGTTTTCAGCTTCCAAGTGCTTCCAGAGAGTTGCCGTCCTCTCAGACAGATCTGACATCTGTGCGGACAGATCCTCCATTCTGGCCTTGAGTTTCTCATCTCGATTTTGCATTTCTTTACGCAACGCTCCAATCCGTTTCTCTTCCTCCTCTCTAAGAAACCGATAGAGCTTCTCAAATTCCTTCTTGATCTTGCTTTCTTCTACACTGGTGTGTTCCTGAAATGGTTTAAGAAGGTTTAATCCTTTCTGTTAAAGTCCCCCTGTGGTGAGAATCCAGCTTTTAATGTTGTTTATATGTCTATGTGTTGTTTTTAATATGCTTTAAGACAAATCATGTGTAAATTCATAAGTCGACGCCATTGCTGAGTACTTTCTCCTTAAAACTGCAGTGAACCAAAGACAGTCTCAAAAACATGATTTGAAATCGCTGGTGTTTCTGACATCACAAACTACCTTGTAACCAATCAGATCAGCTTGTGATCATCAACGAGTGGATCTCTGAGCTGCTGTGAGTGAGTGGAGGCGAGGCTCATTTGCATATTCATAGAACGTCCGTTCCCTGAAGGAGGGAACGGAGGACGTAGTCGACGTTGACTGGATGGGGATCACGCTAGGGAGCCAATCGTCTTCGAGTACTATTGAACGAGCCAATGAAATTGGCGTGCATGATGACATCACACACTCCGCCCCCGCGGCGCGGGTATAAATACGGAAGTGGATGCACGCACTAGTTGCTTTTTCGCTGAGGAGCCGAGTGTAACTCGGAGTTAGTGGTGGTCCAGCGGTAGTGGCAAGGGGACTGTCCTCTGTTCTCTTTTTCAGGGATTGGATGGGTTACATACGCATGGTGGTTATATACGCAACCAGGACGTTCCCTTTCAGTCGAGAACGTCAGACGTAGTCGACGTCGACTGAATGGGGATAACAATTGAAAACTCAACTGGACAGTGACTGCAGGGCAGGCTCTGACAAGGGAAGACAAGGGAAGACACTTCCGTGGAAGAATACACATATGGGATCGCCGTAGGGATCACAGCATATAGACCCAGCCTAACACAGGTTCCACCAGTGCATACGAGTGATAGGCCTGGCTTCGGACGTTCCGCCACGTCCGTTGTCGAAGGGTATGGAGGAACTCAACAGGGTTCGGCTAAAAAAGGGGAACTTAACTGGAGCAAAAAAATTGCGCACGTATCCAGTCCATATGAGGGTAATGGCGCAGCAAGCCGACAACGAACAGGGCTTACAGTGAAACTGGCTTAATGCAAAGGGAGCCCACGGGAAGCAGCGTTTCGACTAAGGTGTCGCCCAGCCCCCAACTCTAGAATATCTGCCAGTGAAGCACGTATAACCGCAATGAAGCGGCCAGACAGAGAAAGCCAGGGCTGGGTCTGCCTCATCCGGGGCAGCGCCTGCAGGCTCACCACCTGGTCCCAGTTTAAGTGAGAGGTAGAAACCTTGGTCACATATCCAGGCCGGGGTCTCAGCTCGTGAGAGTTAGCCGGCCCGAATTCCACGCACCAATTCCAGGTTGACCAAAAGTGAGCAAGTCCCTACCCTCTAGTAGAGACCATGCGAGCAGGAGAACTGTTTAAAAACAGAATTTTTAACTCACTGCCTGCAGTGGCTCAGGGGTGGTGTCTACAGTGCAGAAGCACCAGAGATACGGCCCAAGAGGATAATGAGGGGCACAAGGCTTTTTTAGATTCCCTTGTTCCCTCAGGAACCTGACGATTAGGATGTGCTTCCCATGCTTCTGCATCATGATGTGCGTCAAGAAAACAGAGGCAGAATCATTTTGAGGGTGGAGGAAAACAGCCTACTCCAACACATCTTGCAGGAAAGAGAGCACTGAAATGACCGAACGCTCTCAGGATCTCCTCATGGAGAGAAGACTCACTCAACAAATAGGTTCCACTTCTAATTGGCGTGAGCACAACTTTCTCTTTTTAAGGGGTGCTCGCAGAAGTGATGGTAAATACTACACTTTCCTGCGGTAGCCACCTGAACCTCCGCGTCCAGTTAGGACCGGCCTGGAATCTCTCCAGGGGTTTGAACGCGGGTGCCATTATGCCCCGTCCCTGAAATGTATTCAGGGGAAGTCATGAAGGCTGTCGAGGGGAACTAAGTCTGGTTGGGCCAATAAGGGGCGACTATCAAGACCTACTCCACTCCTGACTTAACACAGTAGGTGCAAGCGACATGCGCGCACAAGACAAGAGCACTGCTCAACACTAGATGTGAAGATCATTGAGCTTCAGGAGCATCTCTGCTCAACACCTGAGTGTGATGTAATTCACTGAGCTTCAGGAGCATTTCTGCTCAACACCTGAATGTGATGAAAATCACTGAACTTGAGCAGGCGCCAAGTGACAATGAATCGCATAGCCGCTTTCTTAGAAGCCTCACTGGGGAACGCATTTCTGCGGAGCCCCGGGGTCAGCTGAGAGCCAGTGTCTGTCCAAGGGTTGTCCGTTCAGACAGAAACACAACTGGCAGAGGGACGAGTCCGGAGAGGCAAACAGATGTAACTGTGCGGCCCTGAAGTGGTCCCTGCCCAGCTGGTCCGCCAGGGGATGGAGTCTCCACTCTCCCTGGCCATAGCTGTCGTGAGGCTCGTTGGCGGTCCTTTTGAGCATGCCGGAAGAAATAGTGGAATGAAGCGACCTCAGAAGCTTCTGACTCCAAGGAGGAGGTGACGGGCGAGTTGTGACATGCGAGGGAAGCTTAGTACCAGTACCAGCTCGCTGAGCAGCGGTGGCTCAAAGCGAGGTGAACTGCAACAACTCGAGGTAATGAATTAGGGCTCAACATTAAGCCTTTTCATGTGCTTGTCCTTCGGACAAGTAAATCTATCATTCACTTGTCCGAGTTAAAAAGTTGCTTGTCCGGATTTTTTTTGTGTGTGTGTTTATTTATTCTGAAGCAATATTCTCATCAGAGTTCAATCAGCTTTGATATATTTAAACCGGCATATTGTAATATCTGCACCTTTAAAGATGAACTCAACTGAAAAAAATCGACGTTGATAACGTGTTGTTTATGACAATTAAAAGTAAATTACACTAAAAATTTTAATAAAAAATATCAATATAGCTTTTTTTAAAGCAACACAAAAATTGCGCTTGTTAGTATAAGAACGCTGGCAGTTTCGATGACGTCACTGGCATGGTAGGACGCGCAAAGGTGCATAGGCAACAGCTGCAGGTCCTAATACACAGACGAAAATTAGCACTTTTAACGGCATGGGTTACGCATTTGAACCTGTGAGGGACAGTCCAGTAGTTTCTGACTACCACCACCACATGGAGGATCAGTTTCAGGCTCCACATAGCCTACAGCACAGGATCGTTTGGGGCGAAGTGACTGGTGTGGGTGTGTGAGCTGCCGGAGCATGGACACTGCACCGGAGTCAATCTGTTGCAGAGAAAATCGTTTCTATTTTGTTTTAGTTGTTCTTGTTGCTTTGCTGCAACAGATGAATAAAAATCTATTAGTTTTTATGTTTTATTCATGGATATTTCTAGTTCGCGGGAGTCCCGCGAATCGTTTTATTTATAACCCGCACACACAGAGTGAGTGCATTACCGCCCGCGCTCGCACTCGGAGTCTCGGCCATCAGATCTAGTGCCGCGCAGCACTCTATTGCGTTGGGAGTGCACGTCTCAAGGATAGTGTCGGGAAATATCGCTCGGGCAGAATAAGCTCTAGTTCACTCTTCCTACCCTAAGGAACCGAGAGTTGTCATCCAGTCTCTTTGGTAGAGAGAGAGAGAGAGAGAGAGAGACGAGGAAAACAAACAAGCATGCAAATGGAAATTATCGCGGCCGGAAAAATTATCGAGCTAATTTTTTTTTTTGTCGTGCGATTAATTTATTTATTGACTATCGCGACAGGGCTACTAAATAGTCTGTCACTAAAAAATGCACACTACAGACTCGAAACCCAGGGGCTGTCGGAGGGCTAGACAGTTTTAAGGCAGCTAGCCATGACTTGAGGGCTGGTTTCCTTGGTCAAAGGTAGCCTTTGAAAATGTATCGTAACCCCAGCTGCCTTAGCCCTATACAATTCATTACTACAGCCAGGGGCAATACAGTATGAACCCCCCCCTAGACCTGTTGGTTTCTGTTTCCCCAGCCATGTCAGATAGCCTCACACTATTTACATGCAATGGCTGCTCTGCTGGTGTTGGTTGGCAACGGAGTAGCCTACCATGCCAGTGACGTAGCCGAATGTTGAAATCCAACACGGTGGCGCCCGTGTAACAAAAACAACATTTTCAACGTACAGTTTTATCCCTTTTAACAAATTCTGCCATTTTAATAATTGTACCAATGATAATAAATAAAATACATCTGTTATATTACAGATGTATTTTTCAAATTTCAGTTCAGTTCATCTTTAAAGGGCATCCCCTCCCCCAATCTTATTAAATGTATGTTTCATCTTTCATTTTAAATTCCTAAATTTGATCAATAAATTCAATTATTTACAATAATAAGACACTATTGGGCTGTTACCCTAGGTAGGCTGATTAAATTAAACCATTTACACTGAAAAAATTACAATTGCATAAAATAATGTTATGAAATTTATTTAAATATACAAATAAGAAACGTTGGAAAGAATTATACTACTTTTAAGCATAACACTAAACTGCCAGTAGGTAGCGGCAGACGGCCGTCATAATGAGCGAGTCATTGATTCTTTAATTCAAACGATTCGCTCAAACGGCTGATTCATTTAACAATGAAAACACGGTTGACTGTTCCTGTGAGATGTGCTGTGGTTCTGCTGTGATTTTTGTTTGGAACCATTTTTGCTGCTGAAACAGAACAAAAACAGCCAATATTGCATCTAAAATGTAAGTGACTTATTTTGAACTGTTTATTTATCTAGCACCAGCCGAACACACTCTTCTTGAAGAGACGTGTTGGACCGAGTCCTTCTCCTGAACTGAAAAAGAGATACTCAGCCCGTGGGCGATATTACTCTCTCCCAGTTGACCTGAAGACCCAACTGGCTATGGATCACTTGAAGGGTAGGACTTGTACTGATACTTTGTACCTTCGAACGCAAGAACACAGAATGGTCTGTGGAGTGGAAGGATAGAGATCTGAAGTACTGTCCTTCAAGTCGAACACTGCAGGCCAACCTTGGGGACAGAGCATTTGAAAATGCATCTCTGTGTTAGTAATTGAATATAGGCTTTCGAAAAAGGGCCTGTTTCAATTGACACAGGTTAAAGATGGCCGTAACCCACCACATATCGGGTACAATGAAGTGCGGGTTTATAGAAACTGGTCTTCCAACATGGCATCATGACTTTTGCGTAAACATACACGCCAATTTCAAGTCAAGTGGCGTGTTATCTATACGCATTTTGAGCTATCCGCGTGTATGCGTGTATGTCTACGCCGTTAAATGTCTGAGTGATTCCGCGTGTATGTACACTAGGGCTGCACGATGTATCATTTTAACATCGATATCGCGATGTGCGCATCCACGATAGTCACATCGCAGATATGTACGATGTCAAGTATGGATCGTAGTTGATGGTGATTCATGATCAGTAGGCAACGTGCCAGCAGCTCTCCGGCCCGTAACGCTTGTGATTCGTGGATTAATTGCAAAGTTCAACCATCATAGTGTGAGAGTTTATCAATTTGCAAGTCCTGTCAGTTTAAACATAAAGCGCAAGAAGACTGGAACTTGCGCGCTGTTTTCTGTCAGCCTCTAAAGCGTATTTTTGTCCCGCCAAAGTTTGACCGGTGACTGATGTAAAGACTGACTGCTGCGCTTGTTTAACTGAGAGAGCGAGCAGAGAGAGTGAAAGCCCCGGTCGCGCGCGCGCACTCTCACCGTCTTCAAACTGTCTTTCTCGCTCTCCCTCCCTCGCGCATATTAATGAATTGAGTTGAGTTGACTCAGTGATGGATTTCATCCAGTGATGAAATGTTTTCTGTGTTGACAAATCTTGTGCGATGTGGTCCGTTAATGACACGTCCGATTCGCGAACTAATGACTCATTTGAACCGATTCACTTTAATGAATGGTTAAAACAACTGATCTGTCCAACACTGAACTCAAGAGACATAAATCAGAAACACTTTACAATAAGGTTCCATTTATTAAAGTCTAGTTAACTACATTAGTTAACATACTATTAATATTAGTTTCTATGCAGATTTACTCCATGACAAAACCACCCAAGTCATTCTAGAATTATTCATTCTTTCCAAATAGAGCTATTTAACCCATAAGAACCCGGACCAATTTCCCCTTATAGGAAAATTATGGGGCATATAAAACAGACTAATTGGACCACTTAAAACATGTTTCTGCCGTTGTTTTTTAAAAACAACCACTCCTTGTCAAAGATCTGTAATGTGACATATATGTCACATTGGGCGTTTATGGTGCATTTTTAATGTGACATATATGTCACATTGGGCTTTTATGATGCATTTGGAAAAAAAATAATTTGGTCAGTTTTCTTGCTAAATAACATTTTTTTTCTGTTTATTTTCTTTTCCAAAACATTTTCTAAATTATTACTTTTCTGTGAAGATAAATAAAAAAAAAATTTTTTCAGAAGTAATAGTTTTTGCATTTTATTTGCTTTGCCACATATTTCAAAACCACACAACTGTGACCATTACATTTTACAACAACTGTTTTGTAACTTCAAAAGTTAACCTTCTCAGTTATACGGTTTAATCATAAATACATTTTTAGATTATTTTTTCACAACTCGAAAATGTGCAAAATGAATAAAAATAAATAACTACCTCACACCGGAGGTCAACATGTTGAACATGCATGTAGTGCAATAACATTGCAAAATTCTACCTTTTCAGGTATACGGTTTAACCAGAAATACATTTTTTGATTATTTTTTCACAACGCGAAAATGTGCAAACTGAATAACAATAAATATGGTGTTTTGTACCATATGTTGCATAGCTGTTTTAGTTACAGGTATGCAACATATTTTCAAAATACATTTCATAAAAGGGTAAACCCTAAACCAACTTTCTTTAGTTAATGATCTGTAAGACTGGGGCTTTATTATTGCTGTTCATTGATTCAAGTCATTTTTTAGACATTTGGGTATAAAGTGTTTTAATTCTACAATATATGGTGTAAAAACATCTGAGTGCTGTCCTCTTCAGGTTGAACGGTGGCTACTGCAGTTGAATTTTCAATTTGTGGTGCCCTGTGAGGTAAGCAGGCACCAGCTAACCACACCCATGCCTACAGAGAGATGCGTCTCAGGTGCACACCCCTCCGTCCGCTGGGCTCTGCCCACTTTTACAGCATTTTTCAAATATTGCCAGTGGGTGGAGTCAGGCTCTGATCAGGGGCTTAGTTACCCTTTAACAATGTTATTAATTTGACATTTTTTTGTTTAAAATATGCTTTGAATTGAGCAGCAGAATATATATAATACTAAAATAATTGAATCAGCTAAATTATTTGAGCAGTTCATTAGCATTTTTCTTAATGTGACACATACGTCACATCAAAATTCCACCTACTGTTTTACTGTTAAAAGCCCGATGTGACACATATGTCACAACAACATTTGCAAAACTTGTTTTATATCAATTTGTACAAGAAACGTTTTAAAATCAAGTCAAGTGTAATCTAGGATATGTTATTAAAACATTAGAATTGTTGCATGGGTTGAAACATACCTTTAGTAACAAAAATAAGCATCTTTAAAAAGTGCTGACACTGCAACATGTGCACACAAGACAGACCACCATTTTGGAAATGTTACCATGGCAACAAAAATGCGCACATTGTCACATGACTGAACCTGGATGTTCCTTATATGTCCCTTAGGGACTTCCTGGGTTGAAAGTGAGGTATAATCGTTTAAAAAAACCTTTTCCAATGATCATTAGTGTTTGTGACACCCACGTCACATCGGGTTCTTAAGGGTTAAGTAATCTGGTGAAATTGTTTTTATATCGCAATATATATCGCAGAAAAATAAAATATCGCAATGTGATTTTTTACCAATATCGTGCAGCCCTAATGTACACGCCGTTAAATGTCCGAGCGAAACGAAGCAAAATGTAGATCTACATCTGGGGAGCGATATTTTTTTCCCTAGGATGGTAAGGGAAGACTCATAAATGGTATTAACCCAGTGACGGGTAGGTTTAGGGACGGGGTTGGGGTAGGTCATTTATTTATAAATACAGTAATGTAACGTTAAGTCAACTGTGTTCATAAACACGCTGAAAAGCGATTATGCGTGTTGATAGCACGCCAAAAATGGAAATGTGAATTGGCGTGTCATACATACGCCATTTCATGAGATCAGTCTGGGTGGTCTTCATATCTGCTGGAGGAAGAGGCTACATCGCGTCCTTCGCCAGTAGGACTACGACGTGCGCACACAGGACAGGAGCAGCGCTCAACACGTAGGTGTGATAAATATCACTAATTTTAGGAGCATCTCAGCTCAACACCTAGGTATGATGAATATCACTGAGCCAGGGCGAAAGCCAAGCGAAATGAATCACAAGCCGAGTCAGCTGGTAGTTTCTGGGCCAGGTGGAGCGGTAGGAAGCATCTTTAGGCTTACGCATACCATGCCAGGGGCCAGGGAACCACAGACGTACCCGAGGTGGGGCAACGAGGTGGAGAACAGGGACCCGGCTCGGAAGGCCCGGAGGTGCACAACACTAACCTGTCTCCATGAGACGGCCAGGGATGCATGAGAAGGCGTATGACCGGGTCTTTGAACCCCACCCAGCTGCCGTGCTGGCGAACAAGAGGGGGCTGAGGGGTGCAAGGCTTTACAGGGTCGCACACCGCCAGACTTGCCCTCTTGGGACCCAGGAATTTGCTCTTTCTTTGAAGTGTGGGTACCGCCTGCTCCGCTTCTTTTGGGAGCCAGCGGTGGAACAGACACACACACAAACAAAAACTCCACCCGCCCCTCACCCGGCGGGAGGGAGTGGATCGGTGACCAACTCCAAGAGCATCCTTCTCCATCCCTGAGCGGCCGCTCCGGAATGCTTTCGCTGTCGCTTGCCACCTGGCTTTGCAGAGCCTGGAGCGGGCTGGGCGTCCCTACTGCGGCCGGCTCCATGCTGAGGCCTGGCTGGAGGCTGCTGCGGAGGCCCAACAGGAGCGGCGGCAGGGGAACGCCCTCGGCAACGAGCAGGCGGAGGAACTGCCACCGGCGGCGGGGTGGAGGCAGCAGCCAGCCGCCGGGGCAGGATGTGCCGGATGGCCTCCGTCTGCGCTGGGCGGCAGAGAACTGTTGGACGCAGTTCTTTTGGACGCCGCGAGCTCGTAAGCAGTGTGGTGCTCAACTATGAGTGCACGGTCTGGGCTACCCTTGTGCATGTCCAAGGGTGCTCTGGCCTGACAGACCCGTAGCAGTGCCATGGCACGGCGCTTTGTAAGCTCTGCCTGTCGGAATGGACAAGACCTCACAGGCTTAGGGGGGAGATGAGGATCCCCCCCAAAAGGCAGCGACCGCCGGACACAGACTGCTCCACTGGAGGGATAGCCTCGCAACCCTTCACCGCTCCTCCAACAAGGCTAGTGAGGGGGGAAAGCTATTCAGGCAGTTTCTGGCAGAGAAAGGTGCCGTCCACAACCTGGTAAGCTCTCCATGTACTTCGGGAAAGAAAGGCACTGAGGCGGCGAGCTGAGAACCAGCGCGGCCCGCCCCGATATACCAATCCTCCATCCGAGACTGAACGGGACACGGTGGAGGGTTCCACTCGAGCCCGGGAGCCTGGGTGGCCCGTTTCAGCATTGCTTACATTTCTGGATCTGGCTCGGGCAACGTTACTCTCCCAGAGGGAGATAACACAGCCGAGTCGTCATCTCCAGAGGCCAGCTCACCCTCCGATGCTGCTATCGACATCTTATCCTCTGGGGGAACTCCAATTGAAACGGCTGATCGGTCCATTACAGATGGACCAGCACGTTTAACAGGAATTCCATTGGCTGCGGTGTGATGGAGAAGTGAGGAGCCCACAGGGAATGGTTACCGGGTGAGACATCCATCACTATCCTCCGATCACCCATCCCACACGGCACCCGGGGGCGGGGCATGGTAATGGAGACTCGCGCTTTGCGGACGAAGGCGAGTCTCGATCTCAACACCGCGACAGTCATTTTCCTGCAATGGGAACATGAACCGTCCACAAAAGCCCAAACACGTGATGCAACAATTGTGACCGTCAGAGAGGAAAGGGGAACGACCGCATCCAGAAACACAGGTGGAATGACATCTTGAAAAAGACGCAAACTCACCCGTATTGGTCTTTCATGAAATAGGACCCATCACCAGTGCTGGAGCACACAGGGGAATGACCGCGTCAACACTGAACAGTGAACTGAAACAGTGAAGCACTAACTTTTCCGCCCTCTAACCAGCCGTCAACACACACAAACATTAAGGAAATTTGTTGCTGATAAAACAGCAGTTGAGAGCTCAAAGCTCGCGATCACCGCTGCACTCACGATGTAGAAACCACCAGCACTGGGAGAGTCTTCCAGAAGAACACCGACACACTCGCTCGTTGTAAACAACGGCACTCTTCAGAGACATCAAACGATTGGCTCTGAGGCGAAAAGCAACTAGTGCGTGCATCCACTTCCGTATTTATACCCGCGCCACGGGGGCGGAGTGTGTGATGTCATCACGCACGCCAATTTCATTGGCTCGTTCAATAGTACTCGAAGACGATTGGCTCCCTAGCATGATCCCCATTCAGTCGACGACGACTACATCTGACGTTCTCGACTGAAAGGGAACCGCGTATGCTAAATGAGGCAAGGGTGTCGAGTTACATTAAAGATATTTTAAGCCATGAAGAATTGTTTTTCAAGGAATAAAACGAATTAAATGATTGACGACAGGAGAACTTTAACATAACTGTACTGTTTGAAACACTAACCACATACCTTAATGAGCTCAGCCTCTTCCACACAGCTCTCATGGGCTTTCTTAAAGTCAGCGAGGGTCACCTCAAGTCTGCCCATTTTTTCTTTTACTTGCTCCTGGAATCACAAGATAAACTCTTAATAACAAGCTTGAAGAAACCAAACACTCACTCACCAAACTTCTCCTACCTTTAAATTCCCAGCAGCCTCTTTGACAGGAGAACACTTGTGATTTTCATGCTTCTTTGAAGTGTAACACACCACACAGATGGGCTTCTTGTCATCAAAGCAGAAGAGTTTGAGTGTCTCTTGATGCAGCGGACAAACGTCTCCTGAAACAGCTGTGGGTTTTCTCGTCTTGAAGGTTTCACAGAGCGCTCTGAATGCCAGGCTCTTGGTGGGTTCGTCGCTTGAGCATTTCTTACGGCAGACCGGACACTGCGGCTCTTCTTGAGTCGTCCAGAAACGCTGGAGGCATTCAGAGCACAAACTGTGGCTACATTTCAGAGTTACCGGATCAGTGAAGACATCACAACAGATGATGCATGTCAAGTCCTCCTCCATGAAGGACAAAGCGTCTGACATGACTGTGAACAATCCTCAATAGAGACACCCGACCAATACCCGATAGATTTACTTTTTTCTCCTGTTGGAAATATATTAAACCTGCTTTACTTCTCCACACTAGACCCAACCCTTTCCTTCTATTCACTTTCATTTCAGTAGAAACCTTAGCAAACAACTCCACCCTCCAAAATAGCAACCAGGAAATGATTACATGGGATGTGGCACCTGCTCAAAGTCTACTAAAATTAAATCATACGGTTTTACATTAGTGAATTAGTAACTGCTACTTAGTTTGGAACTAACTTGTTTACTTAATTTAGTTGACTATATTCTCCTAAGGCAAGATTTATATAATGTATATAGTCTCATATAATCACCTCTGGCTTTTATCCAATAAACAGCAGTTTAATTTGTAAATACAGTAGAAGTAGGGTTGATTGCCTTGCTGTCAACAATGAACATTTAATTTCAATTGATAGTTGGTTTAAATTGTACTTTTTCCACAATATTAAAATTTTTACTGTATTTTTTTATCAAAAATAAATGCAGCCTGAGATTTTTGACAGGTAGTGTATAAACAAACAAATGTTAAATTACTACTCTGAAATATAGAAAATAGTTCATTCTATATATGGAAAATATAAAAATTCAGGAACATTATTTCAGTTCAACCTGGAGCAATAATTAAGTACTAATACAAAATTCTGAAAATATCACCTTTTGGTAGAAACCTGGCATGACTATTGACGCTTTTCACATTGAGTTAGTTTGAACTAAGTTTAATAGTACAGTGCACCAATATTTACTAATTCATTAGTGTCCATGTCCATGTGATACATAGGTAAACATCCTTCCTGAGGGTGAGTAAATGATGGCATATTCTGAGCTGTGTCAGCAGAGGACGCAAAAGATCTGAGTTTTATAAAATCGTCTCCTAGATGGCAGTATCCATCCATGTATCTTGACTTTAGGACATAACTGGGCATTTCACATTTGGGCCATGTCCACACCAATAATAATATATATTATAATAATAATTTTAGTTTGAAAACGTATATTTTTCTCTCCGATTTGACTGAGACGGCGTTTTAAGTCAATGAAAACGTAGCTTTTGGAATACGCTCTCCAAAGCGGATAACTTTGAAAACGCCGTTTTCGCGTTGTAGTGTGAAGCCGGAGGTATTTGAAATCGATGGCGTAAGTTAGTCATGTGATCCATGTTGTACCAATAGATATTCATGTTTACCGGTATTGTGCCTGTTATGTGCTCTTCACTTTTACACTGTTGCTAAAATATGTTACTTTGCACACTCTTCATATCACAGTACTGCAAAGATGACAGAAAATGTACTCACATTTGCTGTCCCGCGGTAATACAGGAGCGCAGTTGCGTTTTAGACCAAACATATGGTGACTGAGTGCGACTTGGACGCATAGTGATGGTGAGATATTTTGCTAAATAAAATTATCCTGTTAGAAGAATTGCGTGATAACTTTATTTATTTTTCCATCTATATCATCTCAGTGAGCTTTTGTGAGGATTCACACATGCGCAGTAAGGTGAATTTAGAAGTTTCTCATCCACACTGAAACGTCGGAAAACGCCTTAAAACGCTAGTGTGGACGGAGAGCATTTTTAAACGAAAACGCAGTTTTCGAATGTATCCGGATTAATGTGGATAAACCTTAAAAGAAAATCAAAATCTCGCAAGTGTTTCCCAAACAACTGCACACTTTCTTGCTGGTGTGCAAAAAAAAAAAGAAGAAGTTTGCATTGATTCAGGAATTGTCCTTAGCTTAGCATAGTTAGACACACTTAACATTAGTTCCCTTTCGAGAGGTTCCTCCTATTGCGTAATAGCTTTACGGTATGGGAAAACTCCTTTTCTCGAGAAATATTGAAGTCTTTATGTAAAACACATTGCAGCTGCACAGCATACAGCAATGAGCGAGGCAGCTCGGTCATTGGCTGTGCTGCGGCAACTTGCACGAACCAATGACGGGGCGACTCTGAACCCGCTTCCAATGAGCGTGCTTCGCGCCCACGCGCGTCAGAGCCCACCAAGATGGGCATGGCCAAGGGCTATATATTGGGCGCCCCGTCGTCTGAGTTCTTTAGATTTAATCTCCTTCAGCAAAGAACCTTCTCTTCGCTGGATCCTCCGGATTTGTTGGAGTCTTTTCGCCGCCGCCGTCAACAAGCCTACAGCAGGACTGCTTCGAGGACGCCGGCGCCTTCAGCCGCCTTCGATCGCCCTTCTGCTAAGCCATCCGGCGCGCACCATCTATATCCTTTTTCAAAGCTTCAGTGTTCGCCCCCGCGACACTTTTCTAAAAGAGCAAATTTCACAAGGCGTTGTGTCAAATGCCTTCCTGCGCCTCGTGTCGAGGCCCTCTTCAGGACGGGGATCGTCACATCATCTGCGCCCGCTGCTTGGGACCGGACCACGCAGAGGCTGCCCTTACTCGAGGCGGATGTCCCGAGTGTGACGCCCTGGGCCTCACCGAGCCCCGCACTCCGCTCGCCTGAAGCCTTCCTTTTCTTTGTCGCTCTCCTCTGTGGACGGCGCGAAAGAAAGAGGCTATGAGGGGACTCCGCCCCTCGAGGAGGCTGTGGCCAATCATCTGTGTCCACCCTCCAACGCTGGATGGAAAGCTAAAGCTTCTCATCCCTCGAAGCCTTGCCGATCTACTTCAGCTCTCGCCGGTCGCGCATACGCCGCCGCCGGCCAAGCTGCATCAGCGCTTCACTCTATGGCTGTCCTCCAGGTATTTCAAGCCAAACTTCTCCGCAGTATGGACGAGTCTGGACCCGATCCTGAGGCATTTAAGGACCTACGCAGCGCCACTGACATAGCGCTGCGAGCTACAAAAGCCACCGCCCAATCCATCGGCCGTGCTATGGCTAACCTGACTGTCCTTGAGCGCCATCTGTGGCTGACGCTAACAGAGATGAAGGATGCAGATAAGGCGTCATTTCTCGACGCGCCTATCTCCCAAAGCGGCCTGTTTGGACCAGCGGTGAAGGAGTTCGCCGAGCGCTTCACCGAAGCCCGTAAGGACTCACAGGCTATGCGTCACTTCCTGCCCAAGCGATCTAGCTCATCGCAGAGCCGCCAACGGCCGCCTCAGCAGCAGCGAGCTAAGACGGCGCCCCCCGTTTCTCAGCCCAAACCTGAAACGGATTTTCGACGCCGCTCGCGCTCCGCCAACAGGAAACAACCGCCCGAGCGACGGGGACCTCGGCCCAGGATTGTGCTGAACCCAGAGCCTCGTAAGTCCTCCTAGCTACAGGGAGGAAAAGGGAGAGCGCGTGTCTCGCAAGAGCCGGACCGTTCTCTCCAAAACGTTTAAAGCATTACCCAGTCCCCTCACAGGCGGCTGGAAATGTCTATACAGCAGCCAATGTGCCAGCCACACAGCTCGCCCACCTGCAAACAAACGCCGTTTTTACGGCGACACACAGAAATCACATAAAGAGCTATTTTCTGCCTGTGTCATTAAAGGGTCACGTGTCCACACCAAAGTGCGCATTCCCACATATCAAAACTGTAAACTCAGTGCCAAATGTTTTCCCAGCTCAGGCTGGACGCCCCATAAATGTAGATTGTGTGCCAACTGTCACGTATACACCACTACACACAAGCACTGTTCCCACAGTTATAAACACTTCCCCAGTAAAAGCGGGAAGTTGTATAAGAGTAGCGCGTGTGCCCGCTGTTATGCACGCACCCCATCTCACAAACACTGTTTATATGGCCAAAAACCTCCCGCCACGAGCGGGAAGTTTTATGAAAGTGGCGCGCGTGCCTACCACAGTCTATGCACCCCCACCCATAAGCACTATACACACAGTGTTAAACATTTCCCCATCTCACTCTGTGAGCATTACAGCGAGCGTGCCTGTAATCTCACACGCACCCCTGCACCCGGCATTCAACAGAGCTGCTCAACGCGCGCCCGCGCCGCTGACAGCTGTGAGCTCGGTATTAACACAGAACGATTCGCTGGCGGGAGCCATACGTCACTGCGACACGCCCCCGGCCAGCATTCAGCCCATATCTGTGCGAGCGAAAGCTTGGGAAAATATCCCCGACATGCCGAAATGGGTTTTGAACATAATAAAACACGGTTACTCGCTCCAATTCGCTCGCAGACCGCCCAGCAGTGGTAGAGACGAAAGTGAGAAAAGATGTTTCACATGTTCTACGCACCGAGATGCTCAAACTGATAGAGAAAGGCGCTATAGAAACAGTGCCCCCCTCTATGAGCGAGGCAGGTTTTTACAGCCGCTATTTTCTCGTCCCGAAAAAGGATGGCGGTCTCCGCCCCATTCTAGATCTCAGACATCTGAACAAAGCTTTAATGATTCGCTCGTTCAGAATGTTAACAACCAAGCATATCCTCGCGCAAGTTCGCCCGGGGGATTAGTTTCTGTCAGTGGATCTGAAAGACGCTTACTTTCACATTTCAATAGCGCCTCATCACAGGCCATTTCTGAGATTCGCTTTCGAGGGACAGTCATACTAGGAAAACAGTACTACCATTCGGCCTGTCACTGGCACCCCGTACATTTACGAAATGTATGGATGCAGCACTTTCCCCCCAGAGACAGCGGGGAGTGCGAATACTAAATTATCTCGACGATTGGCTAATACTAGCACAATCAGAGAGCCAGTTAATGACACACAGGTCTTGGATTATCAGTCATCTAGAGTGCCTAGGACTAAAAATCAATTTTGCAAAGAGCATGCTATCCCCCAGCCAGAATATTTCTTTTCTGGGAATAGTGCTAGATTTTTCGGCGCCTTGCAACATCGTTCAGAGCGGGTGCGCGCGCCCCCGTCAAGCGATTTCAGAGGATGCTCGGTCTCATGGCCTCAGCATCAGCTGTACTCCAGCTAGGATTGTTGCACATGCGTCCTCTCCAACGCTGGCTCAAAAGCCGTGTCCCCACTCACGCGTGGCGCTCGGGCCACTTTTTAACCAGAGCAAATCACGGCTGCATAAAAGCCCTGACGCCCTGGAAAGCTGTAGACTGGTATCAGTCCGGCGTGAGTTTGGGCGTGAACACAAGGAGAAAAATGATCACGACAGATGCCTCCAAAATAGGCTGGGGGGCCCTCTACGAGGGCAGGCCTGTCTCCGGTTTGTGGTCAAACCCGGAGAAGCGCCTACATATAAACTGTCTGGAATTGAAAGCGGTCGCTTTGGCTCTCAGAGCCCTGCTCCCGTACCTGAAGGACGAGCACGTCCTAGTCCGAACGGACAACATGACGGTAGTCTCGCGTATAAATCGTCAGAGTGGACTCAGATCGAGCTCCCTGCACTCGATGGCCAGGGAGCTCCTCCTATGGTCCCAGCGCAACCTGCGCTCGCTGAGAGCAGCGCATGTGCCAGGTGTTCTGAACCAGGGAGCGGACATGCTGTCCAGAGACAAAGTTCTCCCAGGAGAATGGTCTCTCCACCCCCTGACGATTCAGTGGTTTGGCAAACCTTTGGCAGAGCAGAGGTTGACCTCTTTGCCTCCAAGGAAAATGCGCACTGCCCTCTCTTCTTTTCAAAGAGCACAGACGCGCTCGCCCAAGTCTGGCTGAGCCGACCGCTGTATGCCTTCCCCCCGGTCGCGATGCTACCTCAGGTCATCAGTCGGATCAGGGAGGAAAAATGTGCAGTGCTCCTGGTAGCCCCACTCTGGAAGAACCAGAAGTGGTTTCCAGAACTGATGCAGATGACGCAATCTGCCCCATGGCCGATTCCACTGAGGCTAGACCTCCTCAGGCAGGCCAACGGGATGATCCTCCATCCCCGCCCCGATCTGTGGGCCCTCCATGCGTGGCCCCTCAACGGATTCCCGGGAACCTCCCCAGTGGAGTGTTGAGAACCATCACTGAGGCGCGAGCGCCCTCTACGAGACGCTTATATGCCCAGAAATGGAAGGTGTTCAGTGACTGGTGTAAATCCAGGAACCTGAATCCTGAGACATGCGAAGTACCGAGTGTGCTCGTTTTCTTACAAGAGCTGTTGGAGGCAGGCCGCACCCCCTCCACGCTCAAAGTATATGTGGCTGCCATAGCAGCATCACATGAGCCGGTCGAAGGACGCACACTAGGGAAAAACTACCTAGTTGTTCGTTTCCTGAGGGGCGCCAGGAGGATGAATCCCCCACGCCCCCCCTCGGTGCCGATTTGGGACCTGGCCACGGTCCTGGACGCACTTAAGCATGCCCCGTTCGAACCCCTCTGAACTGTGCACCTTAAACAGCTTTCGCTCAAAACTGCTCTCTTGCTGGCTCTCGCCTCGGTCAAGAGAGTGGGCGACCTGCACGCGCTGTCATCAAGCGCTACCTGCCTGGAGTTTGGACCTAACGACAGCAGGGTTGTCCTCAGGCCAAAACACGGGTATATTCCTAAGGTGCTCTCTACTCCTTTCAGAGCACAGGTGATATCTTTGGCCGCGCTATCGTCCCCAGCAGACGAAAGCGACGCTAATTTACTCTGCCCGGTCAGGGCACTCAGAGTATATTTGGAACGTTCTGCCCTGTTCAGACAGACAGAGCAGTTGTTCGTATGCTTTGGCGGCCGCACTAAAGGTCTGGCTGTGTCAAAGCAAAGAATATCGCGCTGGATAGTTGATGCTATAGCGCTGGCTTATGAAGCCAAGGGCCTTCAGTGCCCCTTGGGCATCAGAGCTCACTCTACGAGAGGCATGGCCTCCTCGTGGGCGTGGTCGAGTGGGATACCCATTCAAGATATTTGTGCGGCTGCAGGCTGGGCCTCACCGTCCACATTTATCAGGTTTTATAACCTACAGGTCCCCTCATTGCACTCTAACATACTGTCGGTCTAACTATGCATAGGCTGAGGTGTGTACATGCTGAGCATTGTCTCCTCCCTCATAGAATCCGTCTTTGACTGATGTAGAGGAATTTTCATACATGACAGTGCTTGTGTGTGTGTCTCTGGACGCCCATCGGGCCGTTCCAAGTTGTCCTTTTATAAAGCCCACCTTCGGCTGGCTCGTTGGATAATTACTTTGCTCAAAGGCTCAGACATCTGCCTCCGGCTTAATAGAGCGAAGTCAGCACGCACGGCGTTTTACATGGCGTTCCCATAGTGTAAAGCTATTACGCAATAGGAGGAACCTCTCGAAAGGGAACGACTCGGTTACTAACGTAACCTCGGTTCCCTGAGATGAAGGAACGAGTATTGCGTAAGCTGCCGTGCTTGTGCTTGGTCAGTTTGCTTCAGTCGATTGAACCTAAAGAACTCAGACGACGGGGCGCCCAATATATAGCCCTTGGCCACGCCCATCTTGGCGGGCTCTGACGCGCGTGGGCGCGAAGCACGCTCATTGGAAGCGGGTTCAGAGTCGCCCCGTCATTGGTTCGTGCAAGTTGCCGCAGCACAGCCAATGACCGAGCTGCCTCGCTCATTGCTGTATGCTGTGCAGCTGCAATGCGTTTTACATAAAGACTTCAATATTTCTCGAGAAAAGGAGTTTTCCCATAGCGTAAAGCTATTACGCAATATTCGTTCCCTCCTCTCAGGGAACCGAGGTTACGTTAGTAACCGAGTCGTTTTCAAAGATTAAATTTTTTTAAACAGACCATTAACGTTTTTTTATGGTATATTTGTGATATTCACATATACAATAAAGTGATAATTACATTATTTAGTTATTGTCAATATTCCATCCAATAATTATCTGACATGAAGGAAATTACTCGAGTTGCCGTGGTTGCTAGGGTTACCTCTTCAGACGAACGGTTTCAGTTCACGAGTGTTTGTGTTTACCGCCAAGTGAAACAATTTTGCCAGTTAAATAGATTAAATACATTATCAAGATGCCTTTGGATAAACAATGCAAACATTCTCTACAGCGCTTGGAGAATATAAAGTTAATTATGTTGACATACACACTCGGGTAGGAATATTTATGACAGCTCAGGTCATAAATCAACTTGTTTTAGTGACATGAGAGTTTCATCAGAACACGTATTATATGTGTTATCTTGATCTATTATATTCCACAATATAGCCAATACCAGAAAGGAGAAAATGCCACCAGCAGCACCCTGATGAGATTGAGTCTTTTAGCTTGACTAGATGTGAACACCACACTATTCAATATTATCACACTGGTACATCAAATAGACCTTTGTTGCTTTTCATATTGACCATTTGGGAGATGACGTCAGTTACATCACTTGCACTGACTATTTATTAATAGGATTTTTTGGTCATACTGATTTTAACAAAGAACTAGCTATTAGCCGATTCAGATACCGATACCGATTTTTGTCACTTGCTCACTTATTTTAAGTTTTGTTATTATAGTATAGAATACAGTTTTGATCGTGTTTTAAATTAGCAAAAGTTCAAAAACACATGCAATAAGGTACACTATCTAGTTTATTGCTGCATAATCAAATAATTTTTATTGAACGGAAGGATTGATGCGTAATTCCTGTGCAGTTGCTTTATATATCAAGTATTAATTTAGCTACTTCAGGAAAATATTTACTGCTCCCCCCCCCCCATCGGTTTGTAAAATTGCCATTTTCATGGTATAGCCATTATGCAGATCAAGTCAAGTCACCTTTATTTATATAGTGCTTTTTACAATACAGATTGTATCAAAGCAGCTTCACATTGATAACATAAAAAAATAATACAACAAAGTTTGTTTATAGAAGAAAATTGCGTCCTCGTTCACCTTAAGTAAGGCAGATAAATAATATTGTTGAATAATTAAATGTCCCCAACTAAGCAAGCAAAAGCCAAGGCAACAGTGGCAAGATACCAAAAGTCCATCAGTGACAGAATGGGGAAAAAAAAACATGGGACCAAGACTCAGTCGGGGGCCAGTTCTCCTCTGGACAACCAGCGGACAGTGTATGATTATGATTCAGGCAGCATTACAGGTCAGAAGTCAGATTGGATCAGAACATTCAGAATATTAATCCAGTTCCATCTGGATTAATAGATCAGCCGATAAATATCGCTGGCCAATACATCAGTGCATCTCTACTAATTATTAATGCATCACCTATGTACTAAAACATTGCATGATTAAATAATCTCAAGTCTTGACATACATAACTAAAAATTATTAGGATACTTGCACTCTTAAAAATGCATGAAGGTCATTGCATTTGATAGATTATCAAACCAAATATCCTTTTAAAGAAAGATGCACATGCATAAAACACAACATGTGTAAAAAAAAAAAAAAAAAAAAGTCATGCTAGTTGTGGTTCACTGTTGTTGTTGATTTGCCGGAAAAACATTAAGTGGCATAATCGGATCTCCAGTGCAGAAATATGGGAACACCCTCTCTGGAAATCCACCCTTGTAGGAGCACAAAATTCGGTTTCTGAAGGGATCGATGAATCTCAGCTGTCCTTTGTAAAGGTCCAGCTGCAGTCGGATGATACTCGGCCTCTCATCGTCTTCAATATATCTGACAGGTGTATAACCTCTCATGTATCTCCCATCCACGTAACGGAAACACCAAAAACGACTCATTGGATCCATTTTGTAAAGTTTTTTGCGGTACACTGTTTCCCCCACCACTCCCAGTATCCAGTGGACGTTGTCTCCCACCTCCACGTCCCAGCAGTGCAGACCCGAGCTGAAGCCCTCTGAGGCCAACACTCCCGCACACAGCCTCTCTGGGATATCAGGCACGTTCATTCTCTTTTGCACGTACTGAACACTGGTGCAATCCTGTGACACCCACAGTTTATCTGATGCTGTGTCTGGGTCCAGAGTCACAGGAGCTGTAAACACAGATGAGCGTAAACTACCGCGGTCAGTACCAGTGTACCAATACTAATGTCGGAATATGTGTTTGTTTTGTTATTTTTTCTGGTCCACACAATAAATGTGGATGATGACTAGAGGTTTGGACCAAAACATACCAACTGTACTTTACTAGGGAAAGGAAGACGGCTTCAGCTGATGCGTGACATTATACACATTTTTTGTATCAGGGCTCTACAATAAGGTCTGCCCGATTACCCGTGGCCATGTTTTATCGATGCTCGAGACAGAACTTTTTAGTGTCATAACCTTATTTATTATTAAGGTAAGGTTCAAAAACACTAACTAGGCCTATTTTATTTTATTGCTTTTTTGAAGTATTTTTGAGGTACAATTTTAGCATGTAATTCAAACAAACGGTCTAAAAATGGTTTCCCCTTCAGCTTCCCTCCTTCATGCTACTCTAAATACATATATACACAAAAATACAGCAATATACGGAATAGGGCTGTCACTTTACGTTCGAAAATCGATTGCACAATCGATCGGACCAACCAACACAAGTTTCGAAAACGAAAATAGGGGGAATCGATTTTAACGGCTTTTTAATCAAAAATGTGTTTTAGGTGGACAGATCAATACAGGACACAGAACATGTAGGATGTTGGAAAAGAACAATGTCTTTTCTGTTAACCAAATGCTTTTTAATATTCGCTATTACTTCAATGCAAGTGAACAAGCGGCCGTTATTTGTTGCGCAGTGACGTGTGTGTTCAAGCAAGCCAGAAATGTGCAGATGCGCAGAATACGCAGTATTTAATATATCATGAGGATCACGAGTTGCGTATTTGCGCTAAATCCGCGCAGATTTGTCTTACACGAACTTCCCCAGCAAAGTGAGTAAACATTGAAACACGCCAGATTGGCTCGTGATTTGACAGCGTTTCCCGCCAAAGTTCATTTTTACCCGCATTTGGCGAGTTGGAGGGTGTTAATTTCAATCACTGAATGTTGCGCTCCAGTTTGTCATTGCGCACGAAACTTCACGCCAATAAATCATCAGGAATATTGCTGACTTGTGCGTCTCAAGCGCCCTCTTTACGCTCGTCCTAATGTCTGTTAGGTGTCCGTGGATTTGCCTGTATTTGGCGTTGAAAATGGGAACGTCTTTAGACATGGAAAATCGATTTTACAATCGGTTCAATGAACACTTATGTCTCAAAAATCAAACAGGATTTTTTTCCACAAAAGTGACAGCCCTAATACGGAAAGAAAACCCAAAATATACAAAAATGGTTTTTTTTTTGTCCATGTTGGACTTTTCAAGCCTCTGGTCAACATAAACTGTTTAGTAGTTGCACAAAATTTTCCATTTTTGTTCCATGGGAATAAAGCATACGATTTGGAACAATATTTGTTAGAGTAAATTATGTCTAAGGAGACGTTATAACTTACGCTGTTTTACAAGGTTCTGCATTCTGGCCCAGGTGGTGAAGATCAGGGTCTGAATGGGATGGTGTTGAAATTTCTCCATTTCTGGGCTCACGTCTGGTGCTGATGGGTGTTTGAATCTGTTTACATAAACAGTTATACAGGTGAAACTCGAAAAATCGTGCAAAAGTTCATTTATTTCAGTAATTCAACTTAAAAGGTGAAACTAATATATTATATAGACTCATTACATGCAAAGTGAAATATTTCTCAAGCCTTTATTTGTTATCATTTTGAATTTGTTAACAGCTTATGAAACCCCAAATTCAAAATTAGAATATTGTGAAAAGTTTTCATAAGCTGTAAGCCATAATCATCAAAATGATAACAAATAAAGGCTTGAAATATCTCACTTTGCATTTAAGATAGTTTGGTTTGGGATTTTAGCTGTATCAAAAAGCTAATTGCAAAAAGACTCACTTTTCCAATGCATCCCTGTAATTCTGAATGAGAAATAAAAAAGCAGTTAGTGCTCAGTCATGTGTGTGAACATCATGAACATTGATTATTAGACACGTTTACAGCTCTCTGATAGACTTTAGTCCCTGGTGTCATGCGTATCCTATCTGTACCTGGAGAAAAGTGATGTTTTCAGCTTCCAAGTGCTTCCAGAGAGTTGCCGTCCTCTCAGACAGATCTGACATCTGTGCGGACAGATCGTCCATTCTGGCCTTGAGTTTCTCATTTCGATTTTGCATTTCTTTATGCAACGCTTTGATCCGTTTCTCCTCCTCCTCTTTAAGAAACTGATGGAGCTTCTCAAATTCCTTCTTGATCTTGCTTTCTTCTACACTGATGTGTTCCTGAAATGGTTTAAGAAGGTTTATTCCTTTCTGTTAAAGTCCCCCTGTGGTGAGAATCCAGCTTTCAGTGTTGTGCCTGTGCAAAATCTGCTTTTAGTAATTGTTGTTTTGGTATGTTTAAGTTGCTGGCTACTATTACACAGGAGCCTAAACTCTGAGAAAACTATAACGTTAAGCGCACCAGAATAAAATATAATATTCAGAATTAAACAGTGTAGCTGACTTGCAGATTCAGTTAACATCCACAAATGCATAAGCGCGGCGATTCGGGAACAGCTACACAGTGAACTCCGAGAAAAAGCTACGCTTGAGCAAACAATTTGTGAATAGTCTACTACAGATGATGGCCGTGAATAAAATATCATATAATATTCAGATATTTTTAAACCACAACCTTAAACATCATCTAAACATCTTCAATGTGTGCTTCTTTTACCGAGATATGCGAATAACAGACACACAGACAGATGTTTCTGTAATTTATAGATTGATGTATGTGTCTCTATTATATTTATATACTGTATATTATACGTGTGTGTGTGTACTGTATATTTGTTTAATCGCGATTAATCGATTTGACAGTATGTCAGTTTTTGTGTGTGTTTTTTTTAGTAATTTTTGGTTAGGTGTGTTTGAGTGCTCATTGTTACAATTACACAGCAAATGTTCAGTGACATTTTTATTTGTGCATGGTTGAAAGCAAATACTGATACTGACATAATGACATACAATAAATATGGAAAATTGAACTATATATAACTAACTACTGACAACTAACAACTTCTGAATAACAATATTTCAGAAGTAAACAGTGTAGCTGACTTAAGGCCCGTTCACACCAAGCACGATAACTATAAAGATAAAGATAACTATATATGCGTCCACACCAACGACCGCCAATGGTCTTTTTATTCTAAGCACGCGCGCGCCCGCGCTGCGGTTTCAAAGTAGCGAAAATGGATGACCTGCTGCTGCTTTACGTTACAAAAAAATATCAAAAGGCGCTTTTGGGTACACCGTCACTCTGATTAGAGTGTTGTCGTCTTTTGAAGTCAAATTTTATTAATATTTTCTACTCGGATGTTAATCCACTTCTTCCTAGCACTATCCCCTATAAATAAATAATATATACACACACACACACACACACACACACACACACACACACACACATTTTGAACATAAAATGAGAAAAACGTACTACAATAGCTTTAATGATATTGACTGATGTTATAGATTACATTTTATTATAATTGTTGTTTACAACATGTCATTGAATATGTTTTTGCTGTTCTTATTGCCTTTACACGTCTTTGCCAGCAGATGTCCTCAGCCAGCATGCTATGTTCCGAGCGCATCTAAACAGTGATGGTGCGTTCACGTGCTATGGAAAATATCATATTTTCCACTTGTGAACTGGTATTTACCAGTGTGTTGCGTTCAAGTGCTTTTGTTGTCGTAATGTGGTAAAAAGATGGAGATCCAGACTTGTTATTTAGCTAAACCTATTTTAGATGGCTTAAGTCATCTGCTACAGCAAGAAAATGATTTATCAAAACTCAAACGTAAATAATATATGCTGTATATTTTCTAGATCATGAATAGTACATATTTTTACCATTCACAACTCTTGCGTTGCTCTCCGCCATTTTGAAAAGGTCAAAGGTAATCTCATCTCGGCAACTCGTGCATCAAAATATTCTACGAGTTGCCCAGTGGAAAATACGACATGAGGGGGTGTTCATGTGCATTTTCCATGTCGGCTTTTGGTATTTACCATAATTACCATAGCACGTGAACGCACCATGAATCTAGCAAGTCTAGTGATAAAAAAACAAAGCCTAGTCAACACCTTTATGTATACAACGCCTTTTTTACTGCAACTTCAGCAATGTTGTCAAAACTAGCGCTGGGTAGCCTAACGTTACCTGAGGTAATTTTGTTACTGTTAAAAGTCCATGCCCTGACATAGACTACGTTACCCAGAATGCATGCGTCCGATCGCTCGTGGTTGCGCTATTCGCTTTCACTTTGGTGTGGTCCAGTCAGTGCCATGAGAGCAGTATTCACGGTGCAGAGAATTGTCATCCTTTGTTTATCCTGCGCTAATCTTGTGTGTATGAGTGCTGTGTGCGTCCTTGCGATGTAAGTACGGCTTTTGCATGAATGACTCGTTTATTGCAGAGTTATTAGCCCAGATGGCGAAGTTGTTATACTCGTGTTATTCACTACTGCTATACGGCTTTTGCCGTTACGGCGCTCCATATGCGCTCATAAAGTAGCCATTTACTGTTTATACTTTAGTTATTGCCTTGCAAATAACCGTAAATATTATATTTAATGTATAGTTCGCCTATTTTGGCACTTTTCACCATGTGGAGATTTATCGCATCTATGCAAGTTAATTTATAGTGTTAGAGCTCACACTAGTGGATTTTTAGTTGTACTGCGGGTCATTTCTTTATGCAACTGTATGTAACCATAGCCTACATGTTTATTAATATACATTTTATTGTATTTCTGTTTCAGATAACCACACACACATGTACACACACCCCCAGAAACACCTATTTTGTTATTTTAATACCTGTGAACCATCACCACCCCCATGTACCTGACTCCTCCTCAATAAATACTTGAAACTGCACCATTGGATGTGCCTATTCCTTCTGACCGAGGAAGACTCAGTTGACGAGCAATCCATAATCAGCCGCAGACGCACACGGTCTCTTACAGTTACACTATGCTAAACTGCATAATATCTCATCGTTAATACTTCTCACCATTTATTCCCAGGATACGACCGATTGTTTTCCATATATCCATCTTTTTTAACGTATCCTTGAAAAGGGGGTTTGACTTGTCAAACAGTGGAGGATTTTTTTGTACCTCGATGATTAACTTCTCTGCAATGTCATCTGCCATTTTAAATGCGCGAGACTTTTAAATTAGAATGGATTCTGATTGGCTGTCAGTGTTTTATGACAGCTGGAAAAAAATCGTTCTGAAAGTGATCCCAACAATATCGTTCCTCATATCTTTATCGTTATAGTTGTGGTGTGAACTCTGTTATGCTTTAATATGGAGAACGATTTTTAGAATTATATCTTTATAGTTATCGTGCTTGGTGTGAACGGGCCTTTAATGTTTAGCTGACAGAGTGTTTATGTCAGAATGTTTATTTTTAAACCACAACTTCAATGTGTGTTTCTTTTACCCATATATTTAACCATATATTTTGCATTTATAATCCAAACAACGTCAAACTCGGCACTGCACTTACTCGTGCCCGTAGCAAGACACCTTTCAAGTTTGAAATCCATCGGACTAACGGTTCGAGAGATATTCGATAGACAGACAGACACACACACAGACAGACAGACAGATGTTCCTCTAATTTATAGATAGATGTCTATGTGGTGTTTTTAATATGCTTTAAGACAAATCATGTGTAAATTCATAAGTCGACGCCATTGCTGAGTATTTTCTCCTTAAAACTGCAGTGAACCAAAGACAGTCTCAAAAACAAGGTTTGAAATCGCTGGTGTTTCTGACGTCACAAACGACCTTGTAACCAATCAGATCAACGTGTGATCGCCAACGAGTGAGTGAGTGAGTGGAGGCGGGGCTCATTTGCATATTCATAGAATCGCGTATACTAAATGAGGCAAGGGTGTCGAGTTACATTCAAGCTATTTTAAGGCATTAAGAATTGTTTTTCAATGAAAAAACTAATTAAATGATTGACGACAGGAGAATCTAACCACATACCTTAATGAGCTCATCCTCTTCCACACAGCTCTCATGGGCTTTCTTAAAGTCAGCGAGGGTCACCTCAAGTCTGCCCATTTTTTCTTTTACTTGCTCCTGGAATCACAGGATAAACTCTTAATAACAAGCTTGAAGAAACCAAACACTCACTCACCAAACTTCTCCTACCTTTAAATTCCCAGCAGCCTCTTCGACAGGAGAACACTTGTGATTTTTATGCTTCTTTGAAGTGTAACACACCACACAGATGGGCTTCTTGTCATCAAAGCAGAAGAGTTTGAGTGTCTCTTTATGCAGCGGACAAACGTCTCCTGAAACAGCTGTGGGTTTTCTCGTCTTGAAGGATTCACAGAGCGCTCTGAATGCCAGGCTCTTGGTGGGTTCGTCGCTTGAGCATTTCTTACGGCAGACCGGACACTGCGGCACTTCTTGAGTCATCCAGAAACTCTGGAGGCATTCAGAGCACAAACTGTGGCTACATTTCAGAGTTACCGGATCAGTGAAGACATCACAACAGATGATGCATGTCAAGTCCTCCTCCATGAAGGACAAAGCGTCTGACATGACTGTGAACAATCCTCAGTAGAGACACTTGTTCTCCTGTTGGGGATATTATAAAACCTGCTTTAGTTCTTCACTAGTCCCAACCCTTTCATTTCTTTCACTTTAATTTCAATAGAAACCATAGCAAACGACTCCTCCCTCAAAAACACTGTATTACAACAAATGACAACCAGGAATTGATCACATGGAATGTGGCACCTGAGCTTAAAGCAAATCATTTCATCCCTTGAGTTATCTTTGATCACAAAAATGATGTTTTAACGTTTTATTTCCTTGAAAAAATTCTTCATGCCTTAAAATAGCTTGAATGTAACTTGACACTCTTGCCTCATTTAGTATATGCGGTTCTATGAATATACAAATGAGCCCCGCCTCCACTCGCTCACATTTGCACACACTGAAAAAAAATTGGAGTAGGATTTACTTTAAAAAAGCTAGGCAACTTTTTTCACTCAGAAAATGCTAGTAAATTTACAAAGATTTGCCAAGTAAAAACCTAAACATATTTATCAGTAGCTTTAATTAGAAATCTTTAAGTTAAATTGGTAACACTTTACTTGAAGGGGTGTACATGAGACTGACATGACACCTTCATAACCATGACATGACATATGTCATGTATATGAAGTAGGGTTTATGCTTGTTTATGACAACTGTCATTAAGTGTCTTTCGCTCAATAATGACATTTTGAATGCAAATATGACATTGTTTAAGATGTCTTTGTTATGACACCTTGACATAAACCATAACATCATAAGCTGTCAGTGTCTTTGTCATGACAACTTGACATTAAATTAAGTTAAACTGTCATGTGGTTGGTTTTGACATTGGCTGTCATAAGGCCATTATAACTGTATCATGAATATTTTTCTTGACCTCAACTACAGTGGTACAAATTGAATTTGTCATTAAACAGTTATAATGGCTTCATGACAGCCAATGTCAACACCAACCACCTGACAGTTTAATGTAATTTTAACCAATAAAGCTAAGTGGTTTCTTAAGTTTGATAATTAATCTGCTATGTCATGTTTATGACATATTTATGACAGGTTGTGTTGTCTTAGTAATGTCAAGTTGTCATGACAAAGACACTGACAGGTTATGATGTTATGGTTTATGTCAAGGTGTCATAACAAAGACATCTCAAACAATGTCATATTTGCATTAAAAATGTCATAATTGAGCGAATGACACTTAATGACAGTTGTCACAAACATACATAAAACTTCCTTCATATTCATAACATGTGTCATGTCATGATTATGAAGGTGTCATGTTAGTCTTATGCACACCCCTTCAAGTAAAGTGTTACCCATTTTAACTTGGCTAGTAAAAGGTTGATTAACATCGATTTAGTTGAAATTTCTTTTGCCTTTGCATTACATTTCACTAAAACAATAATATTGAATTTTATTAGTCATTTGTAATATGTGCTTTACTTAGATCATCTAAGTATTTTATATTACATCATAACAGATGTTAAGCGTCATGTGAATTCAAAGACCTCAATACTTGGTAGACGATACACAATGGCGGTAACATTTGATGGGTCGTTTTTGTGTTTGAATGTGTCATTTTGAGCAAAAAATTTACTCGAAATGTCACAAAATGGCAAGTTACTAATACTGACAACAAAAATCAATGATAAAACAGTGTAAATACAGCTGGAAACCAGTGAAAAATGAACCTCATTAATTATTCAAGGTCCAGTGCATGATGGGAACCCCAGCATCAGAAAAGTTGAGTAATTTTTACATAATTTTATTGAGTTGATATTTACACTTTCATTTCTACTCGCTTGAATTAAGTACTGATATGGAATTTACTTAGTTTTTTTTATTCTTGCCTGAACTAACTTTTTCATGTAAATTACATTGTTTTTTTTCAGTAGTATTTATTTCACCAAAAAATAATTTTTTACAGTGCATGGTTTGTCTTAAAGCACATTAAAAACACCACATAGACCTATTATAAACAACATTAAAAGCTTAATTTAGCCTAGTTAGGTGGTCTTTTGCTGTCAGGTCACAACACGATCTCATGAAAGTGCATATAATTTAATTTCTCGTACCAATTATACGCCAAAAATAGTTTTTGCGCCCAAATGATACGCACTGTAAACCCCTTGGGTAGGATTAGGGGTGAAATTAAATTTGTGCTATAGATGCGCACTTTCATGAGATCGGCCTGGTTTACTACACTGGCTAGTTTGTTATACCAGTTAATTATGTCCCTTAATGCCATATACAACAATAACAATCATTGATCTTTCATGCTTACCCTCCGGTGAAAGCTTCCTGGATGCTTTTTGTCTTGGTCAGTTAAGAAGATTTACAAAAACCTATCGTATTGCTATTGAACTTTCTTTGTACAGCTGAAGAAAGACGGAAAAATACTTGTCTTTATAAAATAAAAGTTTATTTAAACAAAAGAGAAATATACTTGGTCACACAATAATCAAAAAACTTTTAGCAAAGTATCAAAAGGTTACAGATTATGATTCTTCAGCTAATCCATTCCCAGGGCGGTCCTGAAGAATGGATGTACGAAAGAGGAACTTACTTCTAGTTCAAGTAAGCAATCTGTTAAAAATAACTTGAGCTCATCAGGTGATAAAATACCTAAAACCATATACATTGTTTCCGGTTTAGGCTCCTTTGGGGTTTTCCCAGATGAACTGGTCTTGTGACTTTAACGCTTTAGCTTGCATCTTGCAATCCTATAGCGTATCCTCTTGCGTCACTCTTGCCTTTACATGGTGTTTCCTTCCTTTGTGCTTCTGCCTGGGTGTCTGTATAAGAGGGCTTTTATGTTTGAGTGTATTTGGAGGTACATTTAATTCATTAAAATATTCCACTACATAACTTAATTTTGACAGGTAGTGTATACACAAGCAAATGTTAAATTGCTAATCTGAAATATAGCAAATAGTTCATTCTATACACGGAAAATAAAAAAATTCCAGAACATTATTTTAGTTCAATCAGGAGCAATAATTAAGTACTAATACAAAATTCAGAAAATATCACCTTTATTTTGGTAGAAACCTGGCATGACTATTGACGCTTTTCACATTGAGTTAGTTTGAACTAAGTTTAATAGTACAGTGAGTGCACCAATATTTACTAATTCATTAGTGTCCATGTCCATGTGATACATCTAGGTAAACATCCTGAGGGTGAGTAAATGATGGCATATTCATGTCCACACCAATAATAATATATATTTTAATAATAATTTTAGTTTGAAAACGTATATTTTTCTCTCCGATTTGGCCTTCCGTCCACACTGAGATAGCGTTTTAAGTCAATGAAAACAAAGCTTTTGTAAAACGCTCTCCAAAGCGGATAACTTTGAAAACGCCGTTTTCGTGTTGTAGTGTGGACTGTGAAGCCGGAGGTATTTGAAAACGATGGCGTAAGTTTAGTCATGTGATCCATGTTGTACCAATAGATATTCATGTTTACCGGTATTTTGCCTGTTATGTGCTCTTCACTTTTACACTGTTGCTAAAATGTGTTAATTTGCTCACTCTTCATATCACAGTACTGCAAAGATGACAGAAAATGTACTCACATTTGCTGTCACGCAGTTGCGTTTTAGACCAAACATATGGTGAGTGAGTGCGACCTAGATGCATCAGTGATGGTGAGATATTTTGCTAAATAAAATTATCTTGTTTGAAGAATTGCGTGATAACTTTATTTATTTTTCCATCTGTATCATCTCAGTGAGCTTTTGTGAGGATTCACACATGCGCAGTAAGGTGAATTTAGAAGTTGGATGGAGAGCGTTTTTAAACGAAAACGCCGTTTTCAAATGTATCCGGATTAATGTGGACGTAGCCTTGATTTTCCCTAAAAGAAAATCAAAATCTCGCAAGTGTTTCCCAAACAACTGCACACTTTCTTGCTGGTGTGCAAAAAAAAGAAGAAGTTTGCACTGATTCAGTGAGTGTTTCCTTTTATTTCATTTTCTCCAGCATATGGTGACTAAGAGTCCTACCGCTACATAGAGCAGTTCTGTGCATGGCACTTATTAATCACAGTGGGGTCCTGCAGCTGCCGTTTGAACACTGCCGTATAATTACAAGTATAGTTTGCGCTCAAAAAAGCAAAGCTTCCTCATTTACTCTTCTAAACCGTCCCGTTTAATGATTGAATGGTGCTTTGTCATCCTTTTTGGATGATCTGAAATAATAACCATACAAAAATTCCTTCTTTTTGTGTCCCACAGGAAAAAATAACAGCACACAGGTTTGGAACGACATGAGGGTGAGTAAATAATAAAAAATATCCTCTGAACTTTAAACTTTTCCTTTAAAGGGGTGGTAAAATACCATTTTCACAAGATGTAAAATAAATCTCTGCTGTCCCGTGTGTGTGTGAAGTTTCAGCACTAAATACCCCACAGATATTTTTATATAACATGTTAATAACCCCGTTAATAACCCCATGTTAATGGGCTCTATGCACGCGGGTATTTCCAGTGAAGGTCTAAGGATGCTGGATTACTTCCGCCGATCGTAGAGTCCAATGCTATCCCGAGAATTTATATTGGTTTTTATACTCTATTGCTATACTAAAGAAACGCTAGTCACAAAAACAGACACCCCTCATTTTGTTTATGCTTCTTTGTTTATTATATTAAATAAACATAACTACATATCAAATTACATCTAAACGTATTAAAGTTTAGTTTTAAAGACGAGAGGACAGTAGATTTTGAAGACTCTGCCATAATCCCGTTTTCCTCGGTTTTCCTCCGCTTTAAATCTCCCCAACCGGAAACTGAAGAGCAGCCTTGCGTCAAGTGCGGAACTTATGCGTGCTTATAGCCCATTGTCATTTTTTGAGGGTTTGCAAAAACGCACCGTTTTGTGCCTGGCCCTTTAAATGCAAATGAGCCGTGCAGAGGGCGGGGTTTCAAGATCAGCAGCTCCGATTACCTCATGCAGGCACACTAAAATGACAGAAACTGTTCTGCCTTTAATGTTAAAACTGGAGTCAGACAAAGATGGAGGGACTCAAGAAGAAGTGACAACATGTAGAATTCAACAGGACGTCTCTGAATGGTTAGTTGATGAATTTATGTTGCTGATGTAGAGTTAACTATCTTCAATTAGGATATTCTGTCAGGATAATCTATAAATCGCTCGTATAGGAACTGTTGTGAGATGCACACAGACAAGAGTGACTTTCTATTGCATGTGAAAAGATGGATGCTACAGTTTGAGCTGACTCACAAATGTACTCTTATACAACAACTTTTCCTCTTCTCAACATGGACTGCGTGTTCCCGGGGGCGGGTTTATGTACATTTTAGGGTTGGTGATTTCACTAACCCTGGAGGAATGTTGTGTAACGTTAGTCCCTACCAGCCGTTTGTTGTAGTCCTTTTCTTTAAAAGCAAATATCTTCCTTTGCTTTGAACTTTGAGCGTTGTAACTTTGCAGATGTTGTTTATCCTCAAACAGCAACATTTCACACTAACTAAAGTTAGAAAAGTGAATTAATACTTAACCACCCCTTTAACTTTTCCCAGGTTGTGGACAATGCCCAGATACTAGGGGTGTGACGAGATGCTTATCAGACGAGACGAGACACGAGATTGGGTTCACGAGAACGAGACGAGACGAGATTTTTGCTCAACTTTTCAGAAATCCTCAATGACAAAATTCATGACTGGAAAAATAGTATGCAGGTGCATTTTGCAATGTTTAACTAATAATCTTCTAATGCATGTCATTTCCGGTCAACTTTATGAGTATGAATTATCAAATGCATTGAAAGAAAACAATATACAAGCACTTTAAAAGGTTTTTATTGACTGGCTTTTCTCCTGTATGATTACACATGAGTCTCTTCAGACCTAACTGTACATTTGAGAGCTTTCAGAACTTCTGATTGAGGCTGTGTGTGACCTCCTAACTGAACTCCTTGGACTCTCTTATTAAGCGCAAAGAATAAGTGCAAGTGCAACCATAATCAAAGTTAGCAGCACACAGACTCTTTATAATTGTTTTGAAATTGCGGTTTTATTTTGCACCGGCAGTTAGAGGGTTAATGTGGTGAGTTCGGAAAAGGCCGGGTAGAGAGAAACGGCTGGTGTGTTTGTCTCTACAGTTGTTCTTGCTTTCATATTATAAGTTCAGAAACAGAGCCTCCCATGTCTGTTGTCCTTAAGACATTACAGTACTTTCTCAATATTCGAAGTGCAAACTGAGACCATAGCCGCAAATAAACAGTCCAGAGATGGGTATTGGGAGACGGACTATTGTATGTATGCAGCCTAATTTGTGCGCAATGCACATCAGGGAGCTTGTGTTTTACTTTCACTTTCAAATTCGTGATCGCGTGTACTCTGTGTATAGGGAGCGCACATTCTACAAGATTAGACATTTATCAGACGTTTAGTCTATGTTGCGCAACGAATCCTCCGCCATCCCCACGCGATCAGTGAACTGTGATTCGTGCTGCACTGATTGCAACGGCAACTTGTGCTGGATGAGCAGAGCAGACTTTTACATTAGTTTATAATGGTGGTTTTTTATTTTATAAAAACAGCAAAACGGTAGTTTAGGCGAATGTGAGTGTAGAGGTGGAATATTCTATGGTAATCTCACCCTCACCCTCGATATCGCGAGACAGCTTTTCACTCGACGGGAAATCTCGTCATATTTTAGTCTCGCGAGGTCTCGTCACACCCCTACCAGATACACATATTCGCTATCAGTCACCAACACACAATTTTTATGGCTGTTTTCCTTCATGTGCATAATGTCCTTTTCATTGGCTGTAACCTCAGCTTCCTGTGCGCTTTTGTCATTGCCTAGCCTGGCTTTCTCTCTGTGGATAATTTTACCTTTCAGTTTGACCAAAAACCTCCACCATGTCTCTCCTTTGTCTGAACTTCCGTCAGTAAAATAACACATTTGAGCAGGGTTTATAACAGTCTTGGTAACACTTTACCTGAAGGGGTGTGCATAAGACTAACATGACACCTTCATAATCATGACATGACACATGTTATGAATATGAAGGAAGTTGTATGCTTGTTTATGACAACTGTCATTAAGTGTCATTCGCTCAATAATGACATTTTGAATGCAAATATGACATTGTTTAAGATGTCTTTGTTATGACACCTTGACATAAACCATAACATCATAACCTGTCAGTGTCTTTGTCATGACAACTTGACATTAAATTACATTAAACTGTCATGTGGTTGGTGTTGACATTGGCTGTCATGAAGCTATTATAACTTTTTAATGACAAATTGAATGTGTACCACTGTAGTTGAGGTCAAGAAAAATATTCATGACACAGTTATAATGGCCTCATGACAGCCAATGTCAAAACCAACCACATGACAGTTTAATTTAATTTAATGTCAAGTTGTCATGACAAAGACACTGACAGGTTATGATGTTATGGTTTATGTCAAGGTGTCATAGCAAAGACATCTTAAACAATGTCATATTTGCATTCAAAATGTCATTATTGAGCGAAAGACACTTAATGACAGTTGTCATAAACATGCATAAACCCTACTTCATATTCATGACATATGTTATGTCATGGTTATGAAGGTGTCATGTCAGTCTTATGCACACCCCTTCAAGCAAAGTGTTACCACAGTCTTTTTATCCTTCTTCTGAGTTTTTACGTTTCTAATTATCGCTAATTAGCTTGATCCATTTCGACCACGTGAAAATGTGAATACGTTTATTCTCATTAATCAAGTTTTTTGCTTCTTTTGCTAATAAATCGATACCTTCACCTTTAGCAACAATGATGATTCATTTTTCTGCAGCCAATGATTTAATTGTGAGCAGATTTTTCGCAATTGTAGCTAAAATATCTACAGGTGACATATTCTCATGTTTCTTTTGGTTAGCCGGCTTTTCGTGTGAAATGAACATTACAGGAGACTTTTAATTTGAAGTCAGAAACATTCTACCTTCCAGGCTGTCATGCTCTCTCTGATGAGAGCTGCTTCGCCTCTCGCGAGATTGGCTTTTAGATTTCTTATAGGTAACCCTCTTTCTGCTAGGTATTTCCTCATCTTCGGTATACTCTGAACTTGAACTATCTCCTGACTTCTCCTCCACTGGCACTCTGTAGTGTTATCTTTTCTTTCAGTGGAAGTTTGAGACGGGCTAAACGCTGACTTTCTCGTTTCCCATAATTCTTCCCCTGGTGTCAGGGGACAAAACCTGGTTACGAAGTTTTTGTGTTTAGGAATTGTTCCCGACTCTATGGGTTTCATTTCATATTCTCTGCCAACGCGGCCATATTCATACCCAGCTGCCCCTTCCCTGTCAGTATGCACTGATGGTGAGGGGGATTCAGCCGCGATTAGAGCTCTCTGATCCTGAACGCCGTTTCTAGTTACCCGTATGTCCTTTCCTATAACAATTGGTATGGTGACATCATTGTCCCCAATTTCTACGGTAATTTTATCACTTTGACTTTGTCTGCTAACAAGCTTGACTAGTTTACTTTACGTTAGAGGTGTACAAAGTGCTAGTAGTTCCTCGTTTCCTTCTAGCCCTGCTTCCCTTAGTTAGTTTATCTGGCGAGAGCAAAGCGATATTAGTTTTGTTTTTTTCTATGACTGTGTGTCTGCTCCTTTGAGAGCTTTGGTAATTATCTCTTTGTTTTGAGGTTTTCTAGTTTGGGTACTCTCTGGTCCCACAGCGCTGTCCTCGAGATTTTATTACCACTTTTCGTGCTTAACAGTAGAATTTTTTCTCAGGCGTCCCTGAGATTTAATGAGAAAGTTACCCTCTTAGTGACTTCCTCCTTGCACTTTGGAGACACTGTCTAAGCATGCGGATTTAAATGGGATTTTAGTTTTGATAATTATTGTTCACTAGGACTCTACTTATTAAATTAATACTAGCAATCCCGGACGAGCCGCCTTGTGGTGAGAGCTGGTATTACTCTCAGGTCCTGAAGAGCCCCTGGTATCGAAGTGGCCAGGTAGCCTTTTGCTGTCAGGTCAGTATTAGGATTAAATCCTCACTAGCTTGTTCAGGCCATATACCAGTAAATCTAGATGTACCCCTTCATTTACGTGAAACAATAATCATCATTGACAATCATTAATCAAGTTCATGCTTACCCTCCAGCAGAATCTTTCGTGGATCCTTGGTTGTCCTTGGTCTCGCAAGATATACTTTAATGCTCTTTTTCTCTTACTTGTACTTGTAGGACTGTCTTTATAAACTGAAGGAAAAACTGAACAGTGTTTGTCTTTATAAAATAAAATTTTATTTGAACAAAAGATAAAAATACTGGTTATACAATGAATAATATTTGTAGCAAAATATCAAAAGGTTACAGGTTACTTCAGCTTATCCAATCTCAACAGGGCAGTCCTGTATGAGTGGAAAATTACACAGGCTATTTAGCTTTTATGCAGTTCAAGCAATAGATGTAAAAAATAACTTGTCCTCATCCGAGCTATTCAAGTTAAAATAATACAGGAGAGCAGATTGAGCAAAAAGAATTTCAGTTAATAAACTGAGCTGGTAAAGAATTATTTTCCTCTCAGGGATGCACAAAAAAAAAAAAAAAAAAAATGCAATTAACAGTCAAAAAGCAGTCATATATATACGGAACTGGGTTATATTGTTCCTATGCAATTTATTGGGTTTTTGAGCAATGAGCAAGCGATCTATTGACTCGTTCTTCTGACCTGCGGCTAGTGCCAGAGTCTACAGTATCACACTCGGATGAAGATTCAGAGTCAGAGGTTTGTGTGGCGAAAAGGCCCGAACCCACCATTTTCGGTGAGACTGGCTGTGAGAATTCATCTGGTTGAGGTACTGTAAGGAGACGAACTCCATGAACTGCGAATGTTGCAGTCGCTACCTTGTTCTAGTGGATTGTTATTGGCTAGTGCCCCTAATGTCTTCATACATTTGTTAAGTATTGTTTATAACTGTGAAATGACCGAAAGGTTACTAAGCACTTTGTTACTAAGCACTAGGCTTGCTACGATAGTCGGTGTTACCGGTGTTCAGAAGCAACACCGGTTACATCTCTTGCCCATCACGGCACCGCCCCGCACTGTCGATTTGATTTTTTTTTTTTATAAAATCATTTAGTTCAGTATTAAACTGAACATGTCTGCTTAATAAATCGTGAGCCGAACGTGAGTCGCCGCACAGATCAGCAACAGGAGCTGACTGCGGAATATTTGCTGTCAAAGCAAAATGTAAAAGCGCCTATTTAAAGGTGCATGGCAGAAGTTCTGAAATTTCTTACCGTTACTGACACCAGTGGCCGTTAGAGAAACTGCAGCCAGTCTCATGCTCGTTCTCGGTGCACATACTCACACGCTCGTTGGCCGCACTAGATAAGGCTTATAAGGCTTTTTTTCTTACTTACGAGGAGTTTCGGTGGGTGTCTGGATTGTGCTGGAGGCTGGTCGCTTCTTTCCGTCCGCAGAGTCCATTTGAAACACTACTGCCAGCGATTGCTGCTGCTTACTAATGGCTGGCGTACGCCCAAGTAGACTAGAACGCGCATGACGTCACATTTTGTGAATTTTCGCGCCAACTCGGACCCGACTCCTTCACACACAATTGAGCCTACAGGCTGATAGAGGCAACCGTGGTGGACAGTCAAGGTGTCATTCTTTCTATTACATTATGGTTGGCTCATAAATGTACAAATGAAGACTCTATCTTAAAGATTTTTTAAGTAAAAACCTACACATAGCTAGCCTGACTTCGTCATACTCATATTCTAGTCAGAATGTGAGTCTGATACTGCTTCATAGGGCTTTGATTATGAGGCGTGTCTTAACCGAACCAGGAAAAAAACAAACTCTGCACTCAATTGGATAGACCTACAACCAATGAGAGCAACGCAGTAAGTCAACTACTTTGCATAGCACAGTTGTCAACTACAGAACTCAAATGCACGCACGCTGGAAGTAGTAAAATAACGAGTGTTGCTTCTTTTACTTGGTCCTCTATGAGTGCGACCAAAGGAGAAACCACAACGACCACAGGGTTTTCATCGCGTCCCCTCTTCTTAGTGACCATCGGAGCCAGCTGATAAATTAAACTTTTGCCGAATCCCATAGGAAGGACGGCAAACACATCTTTCCGATCGACAAATGCCTTGATTGCCGTTCTATGTTCGTCTTTTAAAATGAATGCGCTGTCGATTTCTTTTACAACAGACGCGATAGCGGAATCTCTACATCTCAGTTCTCCAGCGGCAGTCATCTGTGAGGGAAACCAGTTCAACCCAAGCGCTCTTTGATAACGTGAGGATTACGTCCCTGCAGATCATCTGTCCATCATCGTATAAAGCCCGCCCTGGCAATTTGATTGGCCCGACGATTTCTGAACCGATCATAATTACTCCTCAATGGAGCGAGTCCAGACCGAACTTCCCGATCAAAAAATGTTGTGGGCGGGGTTCGGGCTGGCATCCAGGCTAACACATAGCCCCTTTAAGCGGAAATGTCATTGCACTGTTGTGTTTTTCATTAAGAATAATAGGCTAATGAACTAACCATCCAAGTGGCACAACAACAAAACATCGCTGCTCCGCACGACCACACCATTATGAATGCCCGTGCAAACGCGCACATTTTAAGTTTGCCTTTTATTTCCTTTATTTAACCAGGAGAATCACATTGAGATATTGCTATCTCTTCTTCCAGAGCCATTAGCCATTAGCCAAATTAGCCATTTAAAAGCCCCCGCCGGTGATACCGGTGTTGTCACACGTCGATTAACCGGTGGGAAAATATCCTCACCGTCACATCCCTACGTAAGTACCATTCTGAATGTATGGTATATTTTTTCATATTTGTACTGTCATGACAGCGATGGTGCTGTCGGTTTACCTTGTTGTTGCATCTTCAAAAGTGCACAATAAAATGTGACACTGAATTTGAAACAGCACATTGTAATTTCTGTATCATCATAATAGTAATACATTGGAAATTAGCAGAAATGTAAATATTTGGTTAGCATGTTGGTTTATGGTGTGTGCTCCTAAAATTCCTGGTTGTGCCCTTAAAATTTTCATTTGGGGGCCACTGTGCTCCTAGTGAAAAAAGTTAGTCTGGAGTCGACATTGTTTCCCATATATCGGCGTTTTTCCGTCCTTGACGCCCTTTGGGCTTCGGGCCTCTTTGTAAGTGTGTGCGTGTGTATGTATCTGTAAGTGTATTTGTAGGTGCATAATATCTTTCAAAATTCAAATAATTCCCAAAAATACCGCAATACCGTTTTTTGGCACTTGCTCACTTATTTTAAGTTTTGTTATTATAGAATACGGTTTTAAATTCGCAAAGGTCATAGTACACTATCTAGTTTATTGGTGCATAATCAAATAATTTTTATTGAACGGATTGCTGCGTAATTCCAGTGCAGTTGCTTTATATATCAAGTTATTAATTAATTTAGCTACTTCAGGAGAATATTTACTGCTTTCCCCCCGCTAAACTGATTATTAAATGTCTTTTAAAAAGACATTATACAAATCAGTGTCTTCACACAGTTAATTAATAACCTATCGGTTTGTAAAATATAGCCATTATGCAGATCAGCCGATAAATATCGCCGGCCAATACATCAGTGCATCTCTACTAGGGGTGTGACGGTTATTATATAACCGTGAGACCGACGGTTATAGTTGAAGACCGTCATTAGAACTCTATAACCGCCAAAACCGTGTTATTAAAATATTTTTTAGTTTGTTTCTTTCCCCAGTAAGGTGAAAATATGGATCTTGTTATTAAAAAGTTAAATCGTCTGTTTAGACATATTTCAGTTTTAAACTTCACACAAAAGCGCAACTCAAAACTGAACATGGAGAATATATCAAGTCAATTGTTTTAAACGACGGGTTAGAGGGAGGTGCTTCCAAGGCCACATTTACACACAGCCGGGTATTTAGAGAAAACAATGATTTCCCCCCCTCCGTTTTCAATAATAACATCGTGCACACAACACTGTTTTCAAAAAAGTTGTAATTTACATCAACCCGCATAAAATACGCCGTCGAGCGCCATCATAACTCTGCCAAACTGGGCGCTCACATGACATAAAGCATTTTCTGGCGCATAATGTGACGTTTGAGAACCTAAAACCCCGTTTCTCCCAGTCGACACGGCAACACATAACCGCCGTTATCAGAAATCTCCACTTTCGCCGGAGTTTTTAGAAATAATCATTTTTCGTGATAAAAACGTGGTTTTCGTGTAAATGAGAGGCCAAACCGCAGGGAAATATCTGCGTCTTCCCTTCGTGTAAATGGGGCACAAGTCTAAAGAACCTGTAGGGTGGGGGTCGTTGGGTGATAGCGGTAACAACCTATGGCCTGCTGCAGTATCACTTTACATACGTGAGAACTTTGTGAAGAAAGGTAAAACCAATGGATCTCGTTGCAAAAAATAATGTTGCATCGCCTATATGGGCACATTTCGGGTTTAAACCAGATGAAAATCTTGATGAGCCTGTGTGCAGAATATGCGGAAAAATGGTAAATGCCAACACCACCAATCTCTGTAACCATCTGAATATTTACTACCCCGCGGGCTACGCGGCCCTTGGATTAAGCACTGCTTCTGCTGCCGCTCAACCATCCACATCTGGTCAGAGGCAGTTGAATATGGCCGAGGCATTTTCCAAGGCGACGAAATATAAAAAAGACCGCGACAAATGGAGAGTACTAACAGTAGGGGTGTAACGGTATGTATTCGTATTGAACCGTTCGGTACAAGGCTTTCAGTTCGGTACGCATTTCAAACCGAACGATTCGTTGGACCAGTTTTCCTGCCGACCAACATTTTTTTAGCATTCGCGCTGGCGCGACCACCACAAGGTTGCCCAACATCAAAACGTGATGAAAGCGGAACGAAACTGCGCAACTCATTTGTGCTTAACGGACCGTTATGAGTTTGGACCAATGCCAGTGCAGCGCGAGCCAATCTTGATCAAGCGACACTGTCACTACACAGCGCTAAGAGATCCAGTAAAGAAAGCATTTGAGTTCGCCACAGAAGTAATAACATCGCTGAGAGATCCAGTGAGAAGCATTCACATTTCTCCGTTATTATTTCGACATTAGGAATAAAATTGCTGCCCTCAAATGTTAATCTGGAGCCTTGCAAACTTAAAATAATCCTTTGTTTATAACTACTACAATATTACATTTCATTTTTTTTATAAGGAGCTGTTTTTGTATTATATGGTGCTAAGAATAGAGTCAAGTATAGCTCCATCATTGTTCAAATTAAAAAAAGATCATACTTTATGATGTTAGTTTTAATGAATAAATAAAAATGGAAAAATCAAGGAAATTTCTCTGCCATTTCTTTTTTGTTTTTGCTGTATCGAAAACATACCGAACCGTGTCACCACTGTATCGTATCGAACCAAACCGTGAATTTTGTGAACCGTTACACCCCTAATTAACAGATAGTGTGACTCGATATTTGGTATTAGGAATTGTACCCTTCCGGACAGTGGAAAAAAGTTAATTTAAAGAAATGTTGAATACTTTCGACAAACAGTACGAGTTGCCTGGGAGAGAGTACTTCTCTCAAACAGCTGTTCCGGTGCAAAGAGAACTCCAGGAAATCAGTAATTTTGCACTGACAACAGATATGTGGTCAAGCATGAATATGACCCCATATATGAGCCTGACCGTTCACTACCTCGCAAAAGACTTGGTCACTGAAATCCAAGTGTTTGGAAACAAGCTACACGCCTGAAAGCCACACAAAGAAGAAGCTGAAAAGAAGCTGCCGTGTATCACTACCGATAATGGAGCGAACATTGTTGCTGCAGTAAGGCAATTAGGATGGCCGTGGCTAAATTTTTTTGGACATAATTTGCATCTGGCTGTTACCAACGGTGTAAACAGTGAAGCTGCCCGAACAGGCTGAGGTCTAGGCCCAATGAAACGGATCTGACACAAAATATAAAACGCAAAATGTCCAGCGTACTGGAGGACAAATACAGTGCCCCAGTCGCTCAGGAGCTTTTGGCAAAGTCATCTTTCCTTGACCCAAGATACAGAGGCAATGGGGGGGATGGATTGGGGGAAATTGTATCAGCTGACGACATAGACACTAAAAGAAATGGACACAGCGGCCCCATAGACTTCAACGGAGAAAAGTGAAGTCAATTAGAAGCTCTCACTTCCTGATGGCTGAGCGACTGCGCAGGCTCACACCAAGCTTGACGACGTAGATGTGACGTGAGCAACCTGTCTGACAGCTGTACGTCTTCTAGTAGCTGTGCCGAGAGGAATCTGAATCATTCCCTTCCGAATCTCACAGAGCCGGAGATCGTGAGTAGGAGCTGTCCATGAGCAGCAGGAGCAACTTTATGACTCTCTAAGGGCTTCTCCCTAGACTTTATGCCTCCACGTCCCCCGATTGCCTGCGAGCTTCTCCTCCTGTCTATACGGTAATTTCTCTGCTGTGCGACAGAGAGTCGCGTGTTATGACGCAATCGTTAGCCTATTTTAACAAAAACGGCTTCTACGGGGCCATAACGTAAGATACAAGGTAATGGAGCCTTTTATACATTGTCGTGTTTATTCAGAAATAAACAATGGACAAATGGAGTCTTTAAACGCCTCAGATGTAAACTTATTCGCTGTCAAAGTGACGCCAAAATGAATGGGAGTCAATGGAATGCTAACAGCAGGTGAAGGCTTGCTAGCCAATGGCGGCGCCCAGGGTAGCTTCAGTTTCCGGCTGGAGGATTACCGCCTTGGCTGACGAGGTGAAGAGAGGCGGAGTTAGTGGCGCTTCGGAGGCTGCTACAACCATTTGACTCTACGGCTGATCCAGTAGCATGCTGGAGAGACAATGAAACACGCTATCCGCTCTTAGCAAAATTGGCACGTAAATACATGTGTATTTGTGCTACAAGCACAGCATCAGAGTGAGTTTTTAGCACTGCGGGTAACATAGTTACCCCTGTCAGATCGTCACTAAAACCGAGTAAAGTGAACATGTTGGTGTTCCTATCACGGAACTTGGAAGTCGAAAAAGATTAGGAATTTAAAATGTCATTGCACTTTTTTTGTTTCCTGTATTTAGTTAGTTTAATTAAGGTATTATTACAACAGTCGTTGTTCGACTTTTTTTCTTTGATAAAGGTATGTAGATTTTATCATTTGTAATTTCTCTTATAGAATTTAAGTAGCCTACTTTTTTTAAAGGATTTGTTTACTGTGTGTGATTTATTTAAAACAAAGCACATTCATGGCAAAGTTTTTTTTGTTAAGGATTTGTTTACTGTGTGTGATTCGTTTAATGGAAAGCACATTCACTGCTAGTTGTCTTGCTGTTAATTTTAAATAAACGTAGAGGAAGTTGCTAATCAGTGTCTGCTCGTTTATTCAAACTAAGTTGTTCTACAACAGACGAACGTCGCAACGCCAACGCCCCCCCCCCCCCCCACCACATTTGACTCACGTTATAACCGTCATCACCAATTCTGAAACACCCCTAATCTCTACTAATTATTAATGCATCACCTATGTACTAAAACATCGGATGATTAAATAATCTCAAGGTTTGACATACGTAACTAAAAATTATTAGGATACTTGCACTCTTAGAAATGCATGAAGGTCATTGGATTTGATAGATTATCAAACCAAATGGCCTTTGTTTTAAAGGGGTCATATAATGGTACATGCACTTTTTCAAGTTGATTGTACTGAAATGTGTGTTGGCAGTGCCTGTACACAACCATCATATAATGATAAAAATCCATCCAGTGTTTTTGTTTTAATCTCCTTATATGTTTTCCCCTGCCTCAAATCGAGCCGTTCGACCCTGTGACGTCACACGGTCGGACGCCCCTCCCGCGATTGTTGAATGACAGGAGCGTTTCAACACAGACCCGCCCTCGCTCGTGAGGGAGCTGTCAATCATAGTCTGCGCGGACCGGCGCGGTCATTGTTGATATGCTGGAGCACTGTCTATGAGCAGAATGGCGTCTAAGCGATTGTGGTGTTCTGTTCTTGGGTGTAATAACGAACACAGCAGTCATTTTAATGTTCCTAAATCCGAACCGCTGAAGACACAGTGGCTGAGTTTGTTTTCGAAGGGAATATTCCCCACGTGCAACGTCAATGCTTTCATGTTTGCGCGAATCATTTCTCACCAGACTGCTTTATAAACGAGCGTCAGTATAAAGCTGGTTTTGCTAAGAAGCTGCTCATGAAAAAAGGATCGGTACCAGATATTCGTGTTCCTGCTGAACCTCTAGAACAACTGAAGTGAGTGTAACATTTTATTAACCTTTATATTCATATTTATATCTTTGCAAATTGCTAGCTGCACACTTCACGATGAATGCGTCTAAGGTTTACACTCAGGGTACATTACGGCATGTTTTCTATGTACGACGTTCTCAATATAATTCATAATCCCACGTTTATACTGAACAACGCGTTATGGTAATTGTGTTATAAACGTGTACGCACAGAACAGAGGGGCGGGGTGAGCACAGCTCATGATCATTTAAAGTCATATGCACTGAAACGGCGTGCTGAAAACAGAGCTGTTTTTGACCAGGTAAAATAATTGTTTTCTTACAATACTAATGAGAATTTTTAATTAAATTATATTACAAACTTTTAATTTAGACCCTAAAGAATCATATTAGCTTGTACAAAAATGGCATTATATGACCCCTTTAAAGAAAGATGGCACATGAATGAAACACAAAATGTGTAAAAAATACATCATGTTATGGCGCTTTTCCACTGCTGGTACGGCTCGGTTCGGCTCGGTACGGTTCGACTCGGCGCGGAACGGTTCGGCTCGCTTCGCTTTTCCACTGCGTGGTACGACTCGACTCGGTACGGCACGGTTCGGTTCGCTTTAGCTCGGTTGCTTTTCCACCGCAGTTAGTACCTCTTCAAAGTGGGTGGGACTGATCGTTATTTTGTCCCTACACTGTTGTAGGTCCGGTGATAGCCGTGTGCGGCTAAGAGCTGAGCTACTTCTTGGAACACTTTTTCATTCCGTTTTGCCCCATCCAGCTCTCGCTGGATCCGCTCCTCGGCAACCAACGAGAGGAACGTCTGCACCTCGTCCACTGACCACGATTCAGCCATTTCTTTTTAAAGTTTAAAAAACAGATGCTACCGCGTTGGCTGTTGTTTACTGGTTATTTAAATCTAGCGGGTTTAGTGTCCAATGACGCTGGTAGTGACGATTCTGTCTGACCAATCAGTGATCTGCAGTGTTTTTACGTCACATTTTAGTACCGGTACGGAACGCTTGGAACCTCAACAGACCAGGTACCATTTAAAGCGAGCCGAAGCGAGCCGTACCGTACCGGACCATGCAGTGGAAAAGCACCACAAGTGAGCCGTACCGAACCGAACCGTACCGTACTATGCAGTGGAAAAGCGCCAAAGCGTGCCGTACCGAACCGAACCGTACCGTACTATGCAGTGGAAAAGCGCCATTAGTTGTGGTTCACTGTTGTTGTTGATTTGCCGGAAAAACATTAAGTGGCGTGTGCAAGTCTCTAGTGCAGAAATATGGGAACACCCTCTCTGGAAATCCACCTTTGTAGGAGCACAAAATTCGGTTTCTGAAGGGATCAATGAATCTCAGCTGTCCTTTGTAAAAGTCCAGCTGCAGTCGGATGATACTCGGCCTCTCATCGTCATCAATATCTTTGGCAGGTCTATGACCTTTCTTGTATCTCCCATCCACGTAACGGAAACACCAAAAACGACTCATTGGATCCATTTTGTAAAGTTTTTTGCGGTACACTGTTTCCCCCACCACTCCCAGTGTCCAGTTGTCGTTGTCTCCCACCTCCACGTCCCAGCAGTGTAGACCCGAGCTGAAGCCCTCTGAGGCCAACACTCCCACATACAGCCTCTCTGGGATATCAGGCACGTTCATTCTCTTTTGCACGTACTGAACACTGGTGCAATCCTGTGACACCCTCAGTTTATCTGATGCTGTGTCTGGGTCCAGAGTCACAGGAGCTGTAAACACAGATGAGCGTAAACTACCGCGGTCAGTACCAGTGTTATTTTTTCTGGTCCACACAATAAAAATGGATGGTGACCAGAGGCTTGGTCCAAAAAGCCATACCAACTGTACTTTTATGGTGTTCATGCTACTAGGGAAAGGAAGATGGCTTCAGCTGACACGTGACGTATATTTTTGTATCAGGGCTCGACAACAAGGTCTGCCCGATGACCCGTGGCCGCGTTTTATCTTTGCTCGGGACAGTAGACAGAAATCAAGCGTAGCGTCAGTTCTGGCAGGTCACGTTAGTCAAGCTCGAATCAGTGACTCTCAGCTGATCCACGTCTACCTATAGGAATACGACTCAGGAGCTAATTACACTCCTCCATCCCCAGCTCCTCTCGTTTTTCAGGAGCTAATTACCTTCCTCCATCCCCAGCTCCTCTCGTTTCTCAGGAGCTAATTACCCTCCTCCATCCCCAGCTCCTCTGCCCTCTCGTTTCTCAGGAGCTAATTACCCTCCTCCCTCCCCAGCTCCTCTCGTTTCTCAGGAGCTGATTACCCTCCTCCCTCCCCAGCTCCTCACGTTTCTCAGGAGCTGATTACCCTCCTCAGCTCCTCTCGTTTCTCAGGAGCTGATTACCCTCCTCCCTCCCCAGCTCCTCACGTTTCTCAGGAGCTGATTACCCTCCTCAGCTCCTCTCGTTTCTCAGGAGCAGATTACCCTCCTCCCTCCCCAGCTCCTCACGTTTCTCAGGAGCTGATTACCCTCCTCCCTCCCCAGCTCCTCACGTTTCTCAGGAGCTGATTACCCTCCTCCCTCCCCAGCTCCTCTCGTTTCTCAGGAGCTGATTACCCTCCTCCCTCCCCAGCTCCTCTCGTTTCTCAGGAGCTGATTACCCTCCTCCCTCCCCAGCTCCTTTCGTTTCTCAGGAGCTGATTACCCTCCTCCCTTCCCAGCTCCTCTCGTTTCTCAGAAGCTGATTACCCTCCTCCCTCCCCAGCTCCTTTCGTTTCTCAGGAGCTGATTACCCTCCTCCCTTCCCAGCTCCTCTCGTTTCTCAGGAGCTGATTACCCTCCTCCCTCCCCAGCTCCTTTCGTTTCTCAGGAGCTGATTACCCTCCTCCCTCCCCAGCTCCTTTCGTTTCTCAGGAGCTGATTACCCTCCTCCCTCCCCAGCTCCTCTCGTTTCTCAGGAGCTGATTACCCTCCTCCCTCCCCATCTCCTCTCGTTTCTCAGGAGCTGATTACCCTCCTACCTCCTCAGCTCCTCTCGTTTCTCAGGAGCTGATTACCCTCCTCCCTCCCCAGCCCCTCTCGTTTCTCAGGAGCTGATTACCCTCCTCCCTCCTCAGCTCCTCTCGTTTCTCAGGAGCTGATTACCCTCCTCCCTCCCCAGCTCCTTTCGTTTCTCAGGAGCTGATTACCCTCCTCCCTCCCCAGCTCCTCTCGTTTCCCAGGTGCTAATTACCCTCCTCCCTTCCCAGCTCCTCTCGTTTCTCAGGAGCTGATTACCCTCCTCCCTCCCCATCTCCTCTTGTTTCTCAGGAGCTGATTACCCTCCTCAGCTCCTCTCGTTTCTCAGTAGCTGATTACCCTCCTCCCTCCTCAGCTCCTCTCGTTTCCCAGGAGCTGATTACCCTCCTCAGCTCCTCTTGTTTCTCAGGAGCTGATTACCCTCCTCCCTCCCCAGCTCCTCTCGTTTCTCAGGAGCTGATTACCCTCCTCCCTCCCCAGCTCCTTTCGTTTCTCAGGAGCTGATTACCCTCCTCCCTCCCCAGCTCCTCTCGTTTCTCAGGAGCTGATTACCCTCCTCCCTCCCCAGCTCCTCTCGTTTCTCAGGAGCTGATTACCCTCCTCCCTCCCCAGCTCCTCTCGTTTCCCAGGTGCTGATTACCCTCCTCCCTCCCCAGCTCCTCTCGTTTCTCAGGAGCTGATTACCCTCCTCCCTCCCCAGCCCCTCTCGTTTCTCAGGAGCTGATTACCCTCCTCCCTCCTCAGCTCCTCTCGTTTCTCAGGAGCTGATTACCCTCCTCCCTCCCCAGCTCCTCTCGTTTCTCAGGAGCTAATTAACCTCCTCCCTCCCCAGCTCCTCTCGTTTCCCAGGAGCTGATTACCCTCCTCCCTCCCCAGCTCCTCTCGTTTCTCAGGAGCTGATTACCCTCCTCCCTCCCCAGCTCTTCTCGTTTCTCAGGAGCTAATTAACCTCCTCCCTCCCTCAGCTCCTCTCGTTTCTCAGGTGCTAATTACCCTCCTCCCTCCCCAGCTCCTCTCGTTTCCCAGGTGCTAATTACCCTCCTCCCTCCCCAGCTCCTCTCGTTTCTCAGGAGCTGATTACCCTCCTCCCTCCCCAGCTCCTCTCATTTCTCAGGAGCTGATTACCCTCCTCCCTCCCCATCTCCTCTTGTTTCTCAGGAGCTCTCGTTTCTCAGGAACTGATTACCCTCCTCCCTCCCCAGCTCCTCTCGTTTCTCAGGAGCTGATTACCCTCCTCCCTCTCCAGCTCCTCTCGTTTCTCAGGAGCTGATTACCCTCCTCAGCTCCTCTCATTTCTCAGGAGCTGATTACCCTCCTCCCTCCCCAGCTCCTCTCGTTTCTCAGGAGCTAATTACCCTCCTCCCTCCCCAGCTCCTCTCGTTTCTCAGGAGCTGATTACCCTCCTCCCTCCCCAGCTCCTCGTTTCTCAAGATCTGATTACCCTCCTCCCTCCCCAGCTCCTCTCGTTTCTCAGGAGCTGATTACCCTCCTCCCTCCCCAGCTCCTCGTTTCCCAGGTGCTAATTACCCTCCTCCCTTCCCAGCTCCTCTCGTTTCTCAGGAGCTGATTACCCTCCTCCCTCCCCATCTCCTCTTGTTTCTCAGGAGCTGATTACCCTCCTCAGCTCCTCGTTTCTCAGGAGCTGATTACCCTCCTCCCTCCTCAGCTCCTCTCGTTTCCCAGGAGCTGATTACCCTCCTCAGCTCCTCTTGTTTCTCAGGAGCTGATTACCCTCCTCCCTCCCCAGCTCCTCTTGTTTCTCAGGAGCTGATTACCCTCCTCCCTCCCCAGCTCCTCTCGTTTCTCAGGAGCTGATTACACTCCTCCCTCCTCAACTCCTCTCGTTTCCCAGGAGCTGATTACCCTCCTCAGCTCCTCTCGTTTCTCAGGAGCTGATTACCCTCCTCAGCTCCTCTCGTTTCTCAGGAGCTGATTACACTCCTCCCTCCTCAGCTCCTCTCGTTTCCCAGGAGCTGATTACCCTCCTCAGCTCCTCTCGTTTCTCAGGAGCTGATTACCCTCCTCAGCTCCTCTCATTTCCCAGGAGCTGATTACCCTCCTCCCTCCTCAGCTCCTCTCGTTTTCCAGGAGCTGATTACTCTCCTCAGCTCCTCTCGTTTCTCAGGAGCTGATTACCCTCCTCAGCTCCTCTGGTTTCTCAGGAGCTGATTACCCTCCTCCCTCCCCATCTCCTCTTGTTTCTCAGGAACTGATTACCCTCCTCCCTCCCCATCTCCTCTCGTTTCTCAGGAGCTGATTACTCTCCTCCCTCCTCAGCTCCTCTCGTTTCCCAGGAGCTGATTACCCTCCTCAGCTCCTCTCATTTCTCAGGAGCTGATTACCCTCCTCCCTCCTCAGCTCCTCTCGTTTCCCAGGAGCTGATTACCCTCCTCCCTCCTCAGCTCCTCCCTCCTCAGCTCCTCTCGTTTCCCAGGAGCTGATTACCCTCCTCAGCTCCTCTTGTTTCCCAGGAGCTGATTACCCTCCTCCCTCCCCAGCTCCGATTACCCTCCTCCCTCCCCAGCTCCTCTCGTTTCTCAGGAGCTAATTATTAAATTTAATTATTTTTTCTTTACATGTCTTTAACAATATTTTAAATCTATGCAAGTTAAACTCGTAGTTTTTAGTGTCATAACCTTATTTATTTTTAAGGTAAGGCTTAAAAACAACAAAAACACTAACTAGGCCTATTTTATTTTATTACTTTTTTGATGTATTTTTGAGGTACAATTTTAGCATGTAATTCAAACAAACGTTCAAAAACGGTTTCTCTTTCTGCTTCCCTCCTTCATGCTACTCTGAATACATAACAAACTCCAGTACAAGACACACATATATACAAAAATACAGCAATATATGGAAAGAAAACCCAAAATATACAAAAATTTTATATTTTTTTTGTCCATGTTGGACCTTTCAAGCCTCTGGTCACCATAAACTGTATAAGAGTTGCACAAAATTTTTCATTCTTGTTCCATGGAAATAAAGCATACGATGTGGAACAACATTTGTTAAAGTAAATTATGTCTAAGGAGACGTTATAACTTACGCTGTTTTACAAGGTTCTGCATTCTGGCCCAGGTGGTGAAGATCAGGGTCTGAATGGGATGGTGTTGAAATTCCTCCATTTCTGGGCTCACGTCTGGTGCTGATGGGTGTTTGAATCTGTTTACATAAACAGTTATACAGGTGAAACTCGAAAAATGAGAATATCGTGCAAAAGTTCATTTATTTCAGTAATTCAACTTAAAAGGTGAAACCAATATATTATATAGACTCATTACATGCAAAGTGAGATATTTCAAGCCTTTATTTGTTATCATTTTGATGATTATGGCTTACAGCTTATGAAAACGTTTTCACAATATTCTAATTTTGAATTTGGGGTTTTCATAAGCTATAAGCCATAATCATCAAAATTATAACAAATAAAGGCTTGAAATATGATTGATTTTAGCTGTATCAAAAAGCTAATTGCAAAGACTCACTTTTTCAATGCATCCCTGTAATTCTGAATGAGAAATAAAAAAGCAGTTAGTGCTCAGTCATGTGTGTGAACATCATGAACATTGATTATTAGACACGTTTACAGATCTCTGATAGACTTTAGTCCCTGGTGTCATGCGTATCCTATCTGTACCTGGAGAAAAGTGATGTTTTCAGCTTCCAAGTGCTTCCAGAGAGTTGCCGTCCTCTCAGACAGATCTGACATCTGTGCGGACAGATCGTCCATTCTGGCCTTGAGTTTCTCATTTCGATTTTGCATTTCTTCATGCAACGCTCTGATCCGTTTCTCCTCCTCCTCTTTAAGAAACTGATAGAGCTTCTCAAATTCCTTCTTGATCTTGCTTTCTTCTACACTGATGTGTTCCTGAAATGGTTTAAGAAGGTTTAATCCTTTCTGTTAAAGTTCCCCTGTGGTGAGAATCCAGCTTTTAGTGTTGTTTATATGTCTATGTGGTGTTTTTAATATGCTTTAAGACACACCATGTGTAAGTTCATAAGTCGACAGCATTGCTGAGTATTTTCAGCTTAAAACTGCAGTGAACCAAAGACAGTCTCAAAAACACGGTTTGAAATCGCTGGTGTTTCTGACGTCACAAACGACCTTGTAACCAATCAGATCAACGTGTGATCGTTAACCAGTGGATCTCTGAGCTGAGTGAGTGAGTGGAGGCGGGGCTCATTTGCATATTCATAGAATCGCGTATACTAAATGAGTCAAGGGTGTCGAGTTACATTCAAGATATTTTAAGGCATTAAGAATTGTTTTTCAAGGAAAGAACTAATTAAATGATTGATCGACAGGAGAAATTTAACATAATTGTACTGATTGAAACACTAACCACATACCTTAATGAGCTCATCCTCTTCCACACAGCTCTCATGGGCTTTCTTAAAGTCAGCGAGGGTCACCTCAAGTCTGCCCATTTTTTCTTTTACTTGCTCCTGGAATCACAGGATAAACTCTTAATAACAAGCTTGAAGAAACCAAACACTCACCCACCAAACTTCTCCTACCTTTAAATTCCCAGCAGCCTCTTCGACAGGACAACACTTGTGATTTTTATGCTTCTTTGAAGTGTAACACACCACACAGATGGGCTTCTTGTCATCAAAGCAGAAGAGTTTGAGTGTCTCTTGATGCAGCGGACAAACGTCTCCTGAAACAGCTGTGGGTTTTCTCGTCTTGAAGGATTCACAGAGCGCTCTGAATGCCAGGCTCTTGGTGGGTTCGTCGCTTGAGCATTTCTTACGGCAGACCGGACACTGCGGCACTTCTTGAGTCATCCAGAAACTCTGGAGGCATTCAGAGCACAAACTGTGGCTACATTTCAGAGTTACCGGATCAGTGAAGACATCACAACAGATGATGCATGTCAAGTCCTCCTCCATGAAGGACAAAGCGTCTGACATGACTGTGAACAATCCTCAGTAGAGACACTTGTTCTCCTGTTGGGGATATTATAAAACCTGCTTTAGTTCTTCACTAGTCCCAACCCTTTCATTTCTTTCACTTTGATTTCAATAGAAACCATAGCAAACGACTCCTCCCTCCAAAACACCGTATTACAACAAACGGTAACCAGGAATTGATCACATGGGATGTGGCACCTGAGCTTAAAGAGTATCATTTTATCCCTTAAAACTCATCTTTGATCACAAAAATTAAGTTTTACTGTTTTTTTCGTTGAAAAAAAAAATCTTCATGCCTTAAAATAGCTTGAATGTAACTTGACACTCTTGCCTCATTTAGTATAGAATATGCAAATGAGCCCCGCCTCCACTCACTTTTTACATACGTTTAACATCAGTGAATTAATAGCTTAAGTTCTTGTTAGTTAACTATGGTGAGATCTTGTATTTACCTCAGTTCCTGAATAACCCCTAGTTAGGTGGTCTTTTGCTGTCAGGTCACAACACGATCTCACGAAAATGGTTTATACTGGCTAGTTTGTTATACCAGTTAAATATGTCCCTTAACACCATATACAACAATAACAATCATTAGCCATGTTTCCATCCACTTGTCAATCGAATTATCTGAAGTTCGGTAAAAAACCTCATGCGAATAAAGCTGGTGAAAGTGTGTTTCAATCAAACGGCTTTAAAGCGGATAAAAACCTGTGCGTAATGACGTCACATGCTGTTTCGCGATCAGATTGGTATATCGAATTGATCTGAGACATGTTAAGGTGTTTCCATTCATTTTCTCACCGAATTGCACAACATTCAAGCCAACATTTGCGAACAAAGTTTTGCTAGGCAAAATGGATTGCACCATAATAACGTTTCCATCCGCGTTCATCACATAAGCCATATATCGATCAAGATAAAATCCGATGAGACCGATAGAGAGTCGATATTCATGAAATTCAATCGAATTTTACTGTTTCCATAAGGCATTTTTCATTCGATATCACTTAATGCGGATAAAAACGTGTGGATGGAAACATAGCTATAGACTCAGAAGATCTTTCATGCTTACCCTCCGGTGAAAGCTTCCTGGATCCCTTTTGTCCTGGTCAGTGAAGATGTACAAATACCTTTTGTATTGCTATTGAACTTTCTTTGTACAGCAAAATATCAAAAGGTTACAGATTATGATTCTTCAGCTAATCCATTCCAAAGGCGGTCCTGGAGAATGGATGTACAAAGAGTAACTTGCTTCTAAGCAGTTCAAGTAAGCAATCTGTTAAAAATAACTTGAGCTCATCAGATTATAAAATAACAGCTGGTAGTTTTGAGCAAAAAAAAGAAAGATCTAGAGAGAAATCACTCTATCTAGAGATGCACACCAAACAATGAACACACTTGAGCATGCTTTTTCTGAGATATATATATATACCCAAAACCACATACCAGTACAGTCGGCTGCTTTGGGTCTTTTTCTGAGGAACTGTCTTGTGAACTTAATGCTTTAGCAACCTTGCATAGCCACATCCTATTGCGTCACTCTTGCCTTTACATGGTGTTTCCTTCCTTTGTGCTTCTGCTTGGGTGTCTGTGCTGTTGTGAGGGGCCCATCTGAGAATGGCACTTCCCTCGCTTTCTCAGAACATCCATCTCTGCAAACGCAGAAAAGGTTGTAATAAGAAACCCCTAGCTCAGGCCCCGTCCACACTACTGCGTTTTCGTTTAAAAACGGAGACCTTTTGCTACGTTTGCACCTCCCGTCCACACTAAAACGGCAAAAACGGAGACCCAAAACGGAGAAGTTTAGAAACGCTGCCGATCCGTTTTTCGTTTTGAATCTCCGGAGGGCGTTTTAGTGTAGACGGGTCAAAACGGAGGACTTTAGAAACGATGACGTAGTAGAGGCTCACGCTCGGCTCTATGATTGGGTGTCATCAGTCATGGCGTATATCTTTGCTAGCAGCTGTTGTTGTACAAGTAAATTCTGCATTTTACAACGCTATAACTGCCTACATGCGCCGGAGTCAAGCTATTATTCGAGCGATCTGTGACAATTCCCGTGAGCAGCGGCGGCGTTGACCGTACATGGAGTGCTGGTTTGGGGTTAACCCAGAGCATGGTGGGATCATTTTATCAATGAAGTTGTGTTTACACCGGCACGCGCATGCCCAGTGTTGGTGAATGGTCACGTGATCCGCGTTTTCAGTCGTTTTAATGTGGACGGAGATCAATTCTAATACGCAGCTAAAACGCTGATGTGGACGGAGATCGTATTCGTTTTAATTATCCGTTTCTAAACTAAAACGCAGTAGTGTGGATGGGGCCTCAGTGTAAGGGAACTGTCAAGGCTAATAAAAAGTATAACCATTTAAAATGTTCTGCTGTAATAAAGAGCTTTTGTTCTGTTCTCTGCATCTCACCCATATGAGTCATAAGTCATATGCACGAGTAAGGGTGTCAATCGAAATCGACCAAAATTAAAGCTGCAGTCGGCAAGTGTGGCAGATTGAGTGGACTTAGGCAAAATTTTGAATGTTTACAACTCTCATGCCCCTCCCCCACTATCAACGGATACCCTCCCACCGAGTTCGTGCTCGTCAGTGCGTGTGCACCAGGTTATCTGTGAACGCGCCGTCTCATCAGCATCCATCAACACCATGGAGTATTTGGAGGTATGCTGCCCTGGCTAATCTACCGATAGATTGCAATTGCTAACGTCATTTATACTCTTACTTGATTTGTTAGTGTTTTGAAAGCGAGATACATCCGCCATCACTCTTTGCTACAGCGCGAACTTCCGGCGTGTGCATGTGATTGTAGCGTGCGCGAGGGGTGGCGTGTGCCCGATCTGTGATTGACAGTCAGATCTCACACCCCCCTGCGCTGATTGGACATGATGAACCGGGAGCTGTGGATTTTTGCAAAACAAATAACACGCTCCAGGTGGAGTTAGAAGCTCGGGTTTTTTCTAAAACCACTATTTATGTTGTTCTGTCAACATAAATTGACAGTGTCGATTTAGTGTCGGATTATAGTGTCGATTTCACTGAATATGATAAAAAAATTAAGTCACAATCTCGAACTTTGAATTAAAAAATGGAATCGTCGATGCTGCCACGGAAAAAAAACATGCGTGTTGAAGTGCTGTGAGTCAACCTCCTCTCACTGAGCTACAGCCAGTCAAAAGATAGCATGGCAACTGCAGATGCAGGAGACCCATCGACAGAACTTGAACCCCTCACTCTTTCATTGACGTCGCCGGTTGCGATGGATTTTCACAATTAATACCGTTCCAAATTATAAAATATCCTGTCCAGGACATTACTATAATCCCGCGGTAACCAAAGAGCCTATCCTTTAGTCGTGTCCTCAAGAGTTAGGTGATCAGTCACTCACTCATACATACAAGGCGCCATCCAGCTCGTCGGGAGCAGCTGGGGTTAGGTGTCTCACACACACACACACTGGGGTTAGGTGTCTTGCTCATGGACACCTCGACACTTGGTCAGGTGGAACCGGGGATTGAACCACCAACCTTCCGGTTTGTAGACAACCTACATAAACCACTGAGCCACTGCCGCCCATTGATCAACCAGCCTAGCCAAAGAGGCAGCATACAACATGTATATATATGTATAAGGATATATGTATAACAAGTTGTTATATTGCAAACACGGTTGAAGAGTACCAAAAGGGTAGACTTATAATAGAGGGAATGCATTAACGTCACTTCCCCGCCGGAACACGCCCCCTCAGCGGGACTGAGTGGCAGAAGAGCTGCTGCGTGACTGGAGTTAATAGGGGAAACTGCGAAAATGCGAGTAAAACAAACTATTATCTGTTTAAACTAAAAGTTGGACTCGATATAGTGTTCCTTACAACTTATCAAAGATCCAGTGATCCATGGATATTGACATGCAGCAGGAATCGTGTTTCCTGACATTTATATGTGCCTGATTTCGACGCCGGGGAAATAAATTAACAAAATTTGCCTGTAAACGTTTTATATAAATACAATATACTGTAGATAGGTCTAAATCCGAGTGATCACTTACATTAATGTTATACTGTATATCATCATATCGTCCAGCCCTAAAACTTGTATAGTTTTTTGTCAGTGTTTATTTAAAAACATCCAATTATGCAGAATATAGTCTGTTCTGTAGCTTTGTGCAGTCTGTAAAAATATACAGTACCTCAGAGTCAAATCTAGTTGTACAGTCAATCGCAAAGCTCTTTCCCGTTTTGGATGTGTTTTGTGTGTTTTTCCACGCTGAAAACAAATGCTGCCGCTCAGTCTTTTTGCCACTTGTGGGCGTGACCACTCCGGCCGACGGCGACGTCATGCGCATACCCTCTATATAGAGGGGAAATCTGTTATCTTGATAATAGAATACGAATCTATATAGACTGATCACCTAACTCTTGAGGACACGACTAAAGGATAGGCTCTTTAGTTACCGCGAGATTATAGTAATATCGAGGACGGGATATTTTATAATTTGGAACGGTATTAATCGTGAAAATCCATCACACACTCAATGATCCAAGGTACAGTCAGATGATTATAATAAATGTTCCAAAATGTATTAAAATAATCAAATGAAAAAGGAATACTTGTTACAGATCATAAATGAGTACTAACTAACAGATAGATACTAGCGAGGCTTGAAGCTTCTTGCATCTGACAACTGCTGGTGTGTCAGGTTGGTGTTTGCAAGGAAGAGTGGGGAATTTCTCTTATATAGTCTTTTCATGCCGCTGGCTTTTGCTCCCTCTAAGCGCACTAAAAGCATCTAATTGTCTATAATAAGTAACATGCTTGCATAAGACCGCTGTTGTGGAAAGGAGCTATTTTTCCAAAAACAACAAGTGGTTAAGAGATATGAAGTCCATAGTGTATATGATTAATGGCTCATATAGCTGAGGCTCAATACAGTAATACATTTTAAATGTTCATAGCTCCCATTAGCTCAGACAGCTCCCTTAAACAAGTCGCATTACACGGCAGCACTTGTGCCCTTTTCGAAAAAACACAAAAACATAGATTTATCTGTTAAACCAACAACTGTTTGTTTGTTTTGTGAACATGAATGTCATCTTCTGTGAAGAAGACTGCAGATACAAAAGAGAAACTAGATGGCAGGTTATTTTGCTTAAGTTTCCAATTGACTAAAGATATAAGTTATTATATTATAAGCAGTTTATGTTGTTAATAAATGTTTTAAATTTGAGTACATTGCGAACAAAGGTCAGATATTATATTGCATAAAAGTCTATTCTAAAAATGGCATTGTGCTTTAAAAAAAACTAAATGTAAAAATCGAGAATCGAATCGAACCGTGACCTTAGAATCGAAAATTAAATTGAGTCGAAGATTTGGAGAATCGTGACACCCCATGCATGAGGGACTTCGTATATCCAGTAGCTTACTAAAGGCAGTTAGATGGACTTTGTATTTCCAATGGCTTGCTAGAGGCAGTCACACGCTTGCTATTTATACTTATGCTCATTTAAAGGGTTTGTTCACCCAAAAATAAAAATTATGTCATTAATGACTCGCCCTCATGTCGTTCCAAGCCCGTAAGACCTCCGTTCATCTTCAGGACACAGTTTAAGATATTTTAGATTTAGTTCGAGAGCTTTCTGTCCCTCCATTGTAAATGTGTGTACGGTATACTGTCCTTGTCCAGAAAGGAAATAAAGACATCAAAGTAGTCCATGTGACATCAGTCGGTTAGTTAGAGTGTTTTGAAGCATCGAAAATACATTTTGGTCCAAAAATAACAAAAACTAGGCCTTTATTCAGCATTGTATTGTGTTCCGGTTCTGTTGTGGATCTGCGTTCAGTGCCGCCGCTGACGTAAGACGCCGCTGACGTGTGTCTGGTGTGTCTGGTGTGTGTGTGTGTTTGTGTGTGTGTGTGTATTTCTCAGTTCTTTATTTAAGTTCAGAGAAACACAAAGCAGGGACACGGGCGTGGACAGATGACGCAGGGACCTCGATGGTCGAAGACGAACCCGTGAAGTGAAGACACGAACGACAATCCAACACCGAGACAACGAACCCACAGGAACACGAACACTGGAACAGCAAGGGAACTGGACTGGAACACCACACGGGGAAACATCAACCAACGATCTGACAACGGGGATGAGAAAACTGTGAGAATATGTAGTGTGATGAGATCGGCTGCAGCTGGTGATGAAATGATGATCAGCTGGAGCGGATCAAGGAATGACACACATTCACGCCCACTACACACGTGCGCTCATACAACAACATAAACACGAGACGAGAAGGAAGCAATGAACTTGTATACCGTGACAGCGGATCCACAACAGAACCGGAAGACAATACAATGCTGAATAAAGTCCTAGTTTTTGTTATTTTTGGACCAAAATGTATTTTCGATGCTTCAACACACTCTAACTAACCCACTGATGTCACATGGACTACTTTGATGTCTTTATTTCCTTTCAGGAAATATAATCTCGCGGTAAAATAATGTGTGCGAATGTCCGAGTGTATTTGTATTTGTATACATTAAAATATTCCACTACATAACTTAATTTTGACAGGTAGTGTAACTTAATTTTGACAGGTAGTGTATACACAATCAAATGTTAAATTACTAATCTGAAATATAGCAAATTCTTCATTCTATACATGGAAATTAAAAAAATTCCGGAACATTATTTTAGTTCAATCAGGAGCAATAATTAAGTACGAATACAAAATTCAGAAAAAAATCACAATTATTTTGGTAGAAACCTGGCATGACTATTGACGCTTTTTACGAAGTTTAATAGTACAGTGCACCAATATTTACTAATTCATTAGTGTTCATTGAAAAGGTTGTCACGATTAATGCCGTTCCCCAGGACATATGGATAATCCCGCGGTAACTAAAGAGCCTATCCTTTAGTCGTGCCTTTAAGAGTTAGGCGATCAGTCTCTACAAATTCGTATTCTATTATAAAGAAAATAAATTATAAATATAATAGATTTCCCCTTCGTAGTATAAGCCTACCTTCAACCGTGTTCGCTATACAACAATAACCCTGTCGTAAGCTGCCTCTTTGATCAATCAAATCTCACAGTGATTATTATTATATCAAAAGAATGCTCACCCTCTTGTCGTTTCCTCCAGCCGGGATCTTCCTGATCCCGAAAGAAGAATGTGACACGTACTCAAGAATCCAAGGTCCAGTCAAAATGAAAAGAGTACTTGTTACAGATTACAAAATGAGTACTAATACTAATACTGTTATGATGATAGCAGAAGAACCCAAGCGCAGACGGTAGACAATTACACAACGTTTATTATAACAGAAAAACAGGGGAAAATAAAGCCCACGAGGGGGCAAAACAGAGGCAATACAAACGAGGGATAACTAAACTAGATAACACTAGACAAACACTAGACTATAAAACAGCAAATACAAGATCAAGACGTTCTTCAAAGACAAGGTACTCACAGGTAGACTCTCACAAAGTGTGACACAATGAACCGGCACAGGACAGCAAACACAAGGGGATGAAATAGGGGAACACTAATGACAAAGACAGGTGAAGCAGACTAGACAAGGACAGGTGAAACTGTCTAGACAATAATGACGAGACGAGGATAACAAGGGGGCGGGGTAACGTAACGAGACAACACAAGCACATGGCTGAAAACACAAGACCATGTGCTTGCACACAAAACATGATTCTGTCATGATCCTGCCTCAAGACTAGAGAAAATCAAGGACACGAGGGCAGAATCATAACAGAACCCCCACCTTAAGGAGCGGCTACCAGACGCTCCTCAAGGGGACATCAAACACGGGACATGACAGACTGAGACAATCGACACAAACCAACAAAACATGACAAATAACGGTAACGGCAAACACGAAAACACAACAACAGGGTTAGGATGAAACATTAAAAATAATAAACAAGGAAGAGGTGGCGGAGGAAACACAGAGTTCATGGGGGGTGGTCCAGGGTGGGTGGGTGTGCTGGGGGTCTTAGGTCCACGGGATGAGGGCTTGGGACGAGGATTCCGGGCGGACTTGGGTGGAGGCACTCGAGGAGAAGCCATAGGGGAACCAGACTGAGACAGGGTGACACGTGGAGAAGCGCTGGGGGAACTTGACTGGGACAGGGAAGGAGACAGCACAGGACAGGAGACAGGGTGAGAAGTAATCGACTCAGACTCAGATGTAGTGCTCATATTAAACTCGGAAGCGCTCTCCTGTGCAGTACTCTCAGGAGCTGGAGCAGCGAGCTCGGAAACAGCTCTCTCAGAAGTTAGCTCAGGAACTGTTCTCTCAGCAGCGGGTGCTGGGACCGCCTTCACAGCAGCGGGCTCTGTGACTGCAGCGGGCTCTGTGACTGAAGCGGGCTCTGTGACTGCAGCGGGGGCTCTGTGACTGCAGCGGGGGCTCTGTGACTGCAGCGGGGGCTCTGTGACTGCAGCGAGCTCTGTGACTGAAGCGAGCTCTGTGACTGCAGCGGGCTCTGTGACTGCAGCGGGCTCTGTGACTGCAGCGGGCTCTGTGACTGCAGCGGGCTCTGTGACTGCAGCGGGGGCTCTGTGACTGCAGCGAGCTCTGTGACTGCAGCGGGCTCTGTGACTGCAGCGGGCTCTGTGACTGCAGCGGGCTCTGTGACTGAAGCGGGCTCTGTGACTGAAGCGGGCTCTGTGACTGAAGCGGGCTCTGTGACTGCAGCGAGCTCTGTGACTGAAGCGGGCTCTGTGACTGCAGCGGGCTCTGTGACTGCAGCGGGGGCTCTGTGACTGAAGCGGGCTCTGTGACTGCAGCGGGCTCTGTGACTGAAGCGGGCTCTGTGACTGAAGCGGGCTCTGTGACTGAAGCGGGCTCTGTGACTGCAGCGGGCTCTGTGACTGCAGCGGGGGCTCTGTGACTGCAGCGGGCTCTGTGACTGCAGCGGGCTCTGTGACTGAAGCGGGCTCTGTGACTGAAGCGGGCTCTGTGACTGCAGCGAGCTCTGTGACTGCAGCGGGCTCTGTGACTGCAGCGAGCTCTGTGACTGCAGCGGGGGCTCTGTGACTGCAGCGGGGGCTCTGTGACTGCAGCGAGCTCTGTGACTGCAGCGGGGGCTCTGTGACTGCAGCGGGCTCTGTGACTGCAGCGGGGGCTCTGTGACTGAAGCGGGCTCTGTGACTGAAGCGGGCTCTGTGACTGAAGCGGGCTCTGTGACTGCAGCGAGCTCTGTGACTGCAGCGGGCTCTGTGACTGAAGCGGGCTCTGTGACTGCAGCGGGCTCTGTGACTGCAGCGGGCTCTGTGACTGAAGCGGGCTCTGTGACTGCAGCGGGCTCTGTGACTGCAGCGGGGGCTCTGTGACTGCAGCGGGCTCTGTGACTGAAGCGGGCTCTGTGACTGAAGCGGGCTCTGTGACTGAAGCGGGCTCTGTGACTGCAGCGGGCTCTGTGACTGCAGCGAGCTCTGTGACTGCAGCGGGCTCTGTGACTGCAGCGGGCTCTGTGACTGAAGCGGGCTCTGTGACTGCAGCGGGCTCTGTGACTGCAGCGGGCTCTGTGACTGCAGCGGGCTCTGTGACTGCAGCGAGCTCTGTGACTGCAGCGGGCTCTGTGACTGCAGCGGGCTCTGTGACTGCAGCGGGCTCTGTGACTGCAGCGGGCTCTGTGACTGCAGCGGGCTCTGTGACTGAAGCGGGCTCTGTGACTGCAGCGGGCTCTGTGACTGCAGCGGGGGCTCTGTGACTGCAGCGGGCTCTGTGACTGAAGCGGGCTCTGTGACTGAAGCGGGCTCTGTGACTGCAGCGAGCTCTGTGACTGAAGCGGGCTCTGTGACTGAAGCGAGCTCTGTGACTGCAGCGGGCTCTGTGACTGCAGCGGGCTCTGTGACTGCAGCGGGCTCTGTGACTGCAGCGGGCTCTGTGACTGAAGCGAGCTCTGTGACTGAAGCGGGCTCTGTGACTGCAGCGGGCTCTGTGACTGCAGCGGGCTCTGTGACTGAAGCGGGCTCTGTGACTGAAGCGAGCTCTGTGACTGCAGCGGGCTCTGTGACTGCAGCGGGCTCTGTGACTGCAGCGGGCTCTGTGACTGAAGCGAGCTCTGTGACTGCAGCGGGCTCTGTGACTGCAGCGGGCTCTGTGACTGCAGCGGGCTCTGTGACTGAAGCGGGCTCTGTGACTGCAGCGAGCTCTGTGACTGCAGCGGGCTCTGTGACTGCAGCGGGCTCTGTGACTGCAGCGGGCTCTGTGACTGCAGCGGGCTCTGTGACTGCAGCGGGCTCTGTGACTGAAGCGGGCTCTGTGACTGCAGCGGGCTCTGTGACTGCAGCGGGGGCTCTGTGACTGCAGCGGGCTCTGTGACTGAAGCGGGCTCTGTGACTGCAGCGGGCTCTGTGACTGCAGCGGGCTCTGTGACTGCAGCGGGCTCTGTGACTGCAGCGGGCTCTGTGACTGCAGCGAGCTCTGTGACTGCAGCGGGCTCTGTGACTGCAGCGGGCTCTGTGACTGCAGCGGGCTCTGTGACTGCAGCGGGCTCTGTGACTGCAGCGGGCTCTGTGACTGAAGCGGGCTCTGTGACTGCAGCGGGCTCTGTGACTGCAGCGGGGGCTCTGTGACTGCAGCGGGCTCTGTGACTGAAGCGGGCTCTGTGACTGAAGCGGGCTCTGTGACTGCAGCGAGCTCTGTGACTGAAGCGGGCTCTGTGACTGAAGCGAGCTCTGTGACTGCAGCGGGCTCTGTGACTGCAGCGGGCTCTGTGACTGCAGCGGGCTCTGTGACTGCAGCGGGCTCTGTGACTGAAGCGAGCTCTGTGACTGAAGCGGGCTCTGTGACTGCAGCGGGCTCTGTGACTGCAGCGGGCTCTGTGACTGAAGCGGGCTCTGTGACTGAAGCGAGCTCTGTGACTGCAGCGGGCTCTGTGACTGAAGCGGGCTCTGTGACTGCAGCGGGCTCTGTGACTGCAGCGGGCTCTGTGACTGCAGCGGGCTCTGTGACTGCAGCGGGCTCTGTGACTGCAGCGGGCTCTGTGACTGCAGCGGGCTCTGTGACTGAAGCGGGCTCTGTGACTGCAGCGGGCTCTGTGACTGCAGCGGGCTCCGTGACTGAAGCGGGCTCTGTGACTGAAGCGGGCTCTGTGACTGAAGCGGGCTCTGTGACTGAAGCGGGCTCTGTGACTGAAGCGGGCTCTGTGACTGCAGCGGGCTCTGTGACTGAAGCGGGCTCTGTGACTGCAGCGGGCTCTGTGACTGCAGCGGGCTCTGTGACTGCAGCGGGCTCTGTGACTGCAGCGGGCTCTGTGACTGAAGCGGGCTCTGTGACTGCAGCGGGCTCTGTGACTGCAGCGGGGGCTCTGTGACTGCAGCGGGCTCTGTGACTGAAGCGGGCTCTGTGACTGCAGCGGGCTCTGTGACTGCAGCGGGCTCTGTGACTGCAGCGGGCTCTGTGACTGCAGCGGGCTCTGTGACTGCAGCGAGCTCTGTGACTGCAGCGGGCTCTGTGACTGCAGCGGGCTCTGTGACTGCAGCGGGCTCTGTGACTGCAGCGGGCTCTGTGACTGCAGCGGGCTCTGTGACTGAAGCGGGCTCTGTGACTGCAGCGGGCTCTGTGACTGCAGCGGGGGCTCTGTGACTGCAGCGGGCTCTGTGACTGAAGCGGGCTCTGTGACTGAAGCGGGCTCTGTGACTGCAGCGAGCTCTGTGACTGAAGCGGGCTCTGTGACTGAAGCGAGCTCTGTGACTGCAGCGGGCTCTGTGACTGCAGCGGGCTCTGTGACTGCAGCGGGCTCTGTGACTGCAGCGGGCTCTGTGACTGAAGCGAGCTCTGTGACTGAAGCGGGCTCTGTGACTGCAGCGGGCTCTGTGACTGCAGCGGGCTCTGTGACTGAAGCGGGCTCTGTGACTGAAGCGAGCTCTGTGACTGCAGCGGGCTCTGTGACTGAAGCGGGCTCTGTGACTGCAGCGGGCTCTGTGACTGCAGCGGGCTCTGTGACTGCAGCGGGCTCTGTGACTGCAGCGGGCTCTGTGACTGCAGCGGGCTCTGTGACTGCAGCGGGCTCTGTGACTGAAGCGGGCTCTGTGACTGCAGCGGGCTCTGTGACTGCAGCGGGCTCCGTGACTGAAGCGGGCTCTGTGACTGAAGCGGGCTCTGTGACTGAAGCGGGCTCTGTGACTGAAGCGGGCTCTGTGACTGAAGCGGGCTCTGTGACTGCAGCGGGCTCTGTGACTGAAGCGGGCTCTGTGACTGCAGCGGGCTCTGTGACTGCAGCGGGCTCTGTGACTGAAGCGGGCTCTGTGACTGCAGCGGGCTCTGTGACTGCAGCGGGCTCTGTGACTGAAGCGGGCTCTGTGACTGAAGCGGGCTCTGTGACTGCAGCGGGCTCTGTGACTGAAGCGGGCTCTGTGACTGAAGCGGGCTCTGTGACTGAAGCGAGCTCTGTGACTGCAGCGGGCTCTGTGACTGAAGCGGGCTCTGTGACTGAAGCGGGCTCTGTGACTGCAGCGGGCTCTGTGACTGCAGCGGGCTCTGTGACTGAAGCGGGCTCTGTGACTGAAGCGGGCTCTGTGACTGAAGCGGGCTCTGTGACTGAAGCGGGCTCTGTGACTGCAGCGGGCTCTGTGACTGCAGCGGGCTCTGTGACTGAAGCGGGCTCTGTGACTGAAGCGGGCTCTGTGACTGAAGCGGGCTCTGTGACTGAAGCGGGCTCTGTGACTGCAGCGGGCTCTGTGACTGAAGCGGGCTCTGTGACTGCAGCGGGCTCTGTGACTGAAGCGGGCTCTGTGACTGAAGCGGGCTCTGTGACTGCAGCGGGCTCTGTGACTGCAGCGGGCTCTGTGACTGAAGCGGGCTCTGTGACTGCGGCGGGCTCTGTGACTGCGGCGGGCTCTGTGACTGAAGCGGGCTCTGTGACTGAAGCGGGCTCTGTGACTGCAGCGGGCTCTGTGACTGCAGCGGGCTCTGTGACTGAAGCGGGCTCTGTGACTGAAGCGGGCTCTGTGACTGAAGCGGGCTCTGTGACTGCAGCGGGCTCTGTGACTGAAGCGGGCTCTGTGACTGAAGCGGGCTCTGTGACTGCAGCGGGCTCTGTGACTGAAGCGGGCTCTGTGACTGCAGCGGGCTCTGTGACTGCAGTGGGCTCTGTGACTGCAGCGGGCTCTGTGACTGAAGCGGGCTCTGTGACTGAAGCGGGCTCTGTGACTGAAGCGGGCTCTGTGACTGCAGCGGGCTCTGTGACTGCAGCGGGCTCTGTGACTGAAGCGGGCTCTGTGACTGAAGCGGGCTCTGTGACTGAAGCGGGCTCTGTGACTGAAGCGGGCTCTGTGACTGCAGCGGGCTCTGTGACTGAAGCGGGCTCTGTGACTGAAGCGGGCTCTGTGACTGCAGCGGGCTCTGTGACTGAAGCGGGCTCTGTGACTGCAGCGGGCTCTGTGACTGCAGTGGGCTCTGTGACTGCAGCGGGGGCTCTGTGACTGCAGCGGGCTCTGTGACTGAAGCGGGCTCTGTGACTGCAGCGGTCTCTGTGACTGAAGCGGGCTCTGTGACTGCAGCGGTCTCTGTGACTGCAGCGGGCTCTGTGACTGCAGCGGGCTCTGTGACTGAAGCGGGCTCTGTGACTGCAGCGGGCTCTGTGACTGCAGCGGGGGCTCTGTGACTGCAGCGGGCTCTGTGACTGAAGCGGGCTCTGTGACTGAAGCGGGCTCTGTGACTGCAGCGGGCTCTGTGACTGCAGCGGGCTCTGTGACTGAAGCGGGCTCTGTGACTGAAGCGGGCTCTGTGACTGCAGCGGGCTCTGTGACTGCAGCGGGGGCTCTGTGACTGCAGCGGGCTCTGTGACTGAAGCGGGCTCTGTGACTGCAGCGGGCTCTGTGACTGCAGCGGGCTCTGTGACTGAAGCGGGCTCTGTGACTGAAGCGGGCTCTGTGACTGCAGCGGGCTCTGTGACTGAAGCGGGCTCTGTGACTGAAGCGGGCTCTGTGACTGAAGCGGGCTCTGTGACTGAAGCGGGCTCTGTGACTGCAGCGGGCTCTGTGACTGAAGCGGGCTCTGTGACTGCAGCGGGCTCTGACTGAAGCGGGCTCTGTGACTGAAGCGGGCTCTGTGACTGCAGCGGGCTCTGTGACTGCAGCGGGCTCTGTGACTGCAGCGGGCTCTGTGACTGAAGCGGGCTCTGTGACTGCAGCGGGCTCTGTGACTGAAGCGGGCTCTGTGACTGCAGCGGGCTCTGTGACTGCAGCGGGCTCTGTGACTGCAGCGGGCTCTGTGACTGCAGCGGGCTCTGTGACTGCAGCGGGCTCTGTGACTGAAGCGGGCTCTGTGACTGCAGCGGGCTCTGTGACTGCAGCGGGGGCTCTGTGACTGCAGCGGGCTCTGTGTCTGCAGAGGGCTCTGTGACTGCAGCGGGCTCTGTGACTGCAGCGGGCTCTGTGACTGAAGCGAGCTCTGTGACTGAAGCGAGCTCTGTGACTGCAGCGGGCTCTGTGACTGAAGCGGGCTCTGTGACTGCAGCGGGCACTGTGACTGCAGCGGGCTCTGTGTCTGCAGCGGGCTCTGTGACTGCAGAGGGCTCTGTGACTGAAGCGGGCTCTGTGACTGCAGCGGGCTCTGTGACTGAAGCGGGCTCTGTGTCTGCAGAGGGCTCTGTGACTGCAGCGGGCTCTGTGACTGCAGAGGGCTCTGTGACTGAAGCGGGCTCTGTGTCTGCAGAGGGCTCTGTGACTGCAGCGGGCTCTGTGTCTGCAGCGGGCTCTGTGACTGAAGCGAGCTCTGTGACTGAAGCGGGCTCTGTGTCTGCAGAGGGCTCTGTGACTGAAGCGAGCTCTGTGACTGAAGCGGGCTCTGTGTCTGCAGAGGGCTCTGTGACTGCAGCGGGCTCTGTGACTGCAGAGGGCTCTGTGACTGAAGCGGGCTCTGTGTCTGCAGAGGGCTCTGTGACTGCAGCGGGCTCTGTGACTGCAGCGGGCTCTGTGACTGCAGCGGGCTCTGTGTCTGCAGCGGGCTCTGTGTCTGCAGCGGGCTCTGTGACAGCACTCGCTGGAGTGGGATCTGGGATGGCGCTTGAAGAACGGGAGGCTCCCCTCTTCCTCCTCTTTCTCCTAGGTCGAGAAGCAGAGATCATCGCCGGAGCTGAGACGGGTTGGGGAAGCACGGCGGCGACTGTGTCGTGCGAAGGAGGGGTTATCTCTGGCAGGATTGACTCCGACGCTGAGGACTCTGAAGGAGAGTCCCACGAGGTTCGCCTCCCTCGTTTCCCTCGAAGACCGAAGGGGGTAGAAGAAGTGCCAGGAGTTGTGAGGGAGCCAGCCTGGTCCCCAAGCGTCGCAACGCCTATCATTCGACCCTCGCGAATGATAGGTAGGCGGGCAGAAGGTGAAGACCTCGAGGATGCTGCCTCGGACTCCTCCCGGGAGAAGTGGTCATACAGACGAGAGAAGTTCGACAAGATCCACTCACCCTCGGGTGAGTATGGAAGGGTGACACTCCTCTTGTTGAGGGGAGAAGACGACCAGACTTCTCTAAGGGGGTCCGGATAACGCTTGGCAGGGACGGGCAAACGGTCTGCAGGGTTCGGTTTTGGCCGGTTTATACTGTTATGATGATAGCAGAAGAACCCAAGCGCAGACGGTAGACAATTACACAACGTTTATTATAACAGAAAAACAGGGGAAAATAAAGCCCACGAGGGGGCAAAACTAGTGATGTTACGTCTGACACCGACGCTCCGAAGCTTGCTTCAAACTCGAACGGTCCTTGCAATGAACCACTGCTTCGGAGCTTGTATCATTACGTCATTAGTCACGTGAAAATGACGTCTGAACCAAACACACTGCTTCACTCCTGTAGTGAACCACCTGACTGCTTTGACAGCCCAATCCAGTGTTGACAGGTTTGAAACCTGGCGGCTGTATTTCTTAAAAAAGTGAAGCCAAACCATGGCAACACCGTGGGTTGTAGTAGTCGGTGTTTGGATTGGTGTTGTTGAGGAGAGTGGATTGAGTTTATTGTTGAGGAGAGTTTATTGTTGAGGAGAGTGGATTGAGTTTATTGTTGAGGAGAGTTTATTGTTGAGGAGAGTGGATTGAGTTTATTGTTGAGGAGAGTGGCAAAGAAATAATTACACACACACACATCATGCTTAATGTTTTATTATCAAGGTGAACACATGAAATTCATCAGTGTCTGTAAACTTCACCTACATAAATGAGTTTCACAGCACTACACTGTTTCAGCTTTGATCGCCTCGGTAAACACGTCATAAACGGGGCGTTAACATAAGCCTACTGGCATTTTATGGTTGTCAGCTTTGTTGCATTACATTTACTTCACCAGGAGATGGTGCTGCAATTTCTATCTGAATGAAGCTTCGAGTAATGAACCATTTTCGACACAATTGTATCGGAAAGCAATAATGCTTCGAAACGCTTCATTTGGCCATCACTAGGCAAAACAGAGGCAATACAAACGAGGGATAACTAAACTAGATAACACTAGACAAACACTAGACTATAAAACAGCAAATACAAGATCAAGACGTTCTTCAAAGACAAGGTACTCACAGGTAGACTCTCACAAAGTGTGACACAATGAACCGGCACAGGACAGCAAACACAAGGGGATGAAATAGGGGAACACTAATGACAAAGACAGGTGAAGCAGACTAGACAAGGACAGGTGAAACTGTCTAGACAATAATGACGAGACGAGGATAACAAGGGGGCGGGGTAACGTAACGAGACAACACAAGCACATGGCTGAAAACACAAGACCATGTGCTTGCACACAAAACATGATTCTGTCATGATCCTGCCTCAAGACTAGAGAAAATCAAGGACACGAGGGCAGAATCATGACAAATACTAGACTTAAAGCTTCTTGCATCCGATAACTGCTGGTGTATCGGACTGGAGATTGCAAGGAAGAGCAATGAGCTTTATCCAGGTCTCTTGTATAGTGTAAATCAAGTTGTCATCAGCATAGTTAATATAATGCACAACATGACTGTCATTTCAATATCACGAGTATGACTTGCTGATCCCAGCAAGTTTAGAAGATATAATACGTTCCTCTGTATTTGTGGACAATGACCCTGGTCATTGCTTTCTCATGTGATTTGAGAGATACCAAGTTTTTTATTCAGCATAACATTTTTAGATAGTAATATGTTTCACTAACAAAGTTAGCTTGTCAGCTACATCTTTAGATACAAACTCCTTATTGTGACCCTTTCTGCGCTGACGTCGAGTTGGAGGGGTAAATGAAGCGAAGGAAGTGCCGCTCTCCGGTGGGCCATCATCCCCCAACACAACACCATGTACATGTGATATTAAAATCGTCTCTAGATGGCAGTATGCATCCATGTATCTTGACTTTAGGACATCACTGGGCATTTCACATTTGATTTTCCTTTAAAAGAAAATCAAAATCTCGCAAGTGTTCCCCAAACAACTGCACACTTTCTTGCTGGTGTGCAAAAAAAAGAAAGAAGTTTGCATTGATTCAGTGAGTGTTTCCTTTTATTTCATTAGCTTGTTTTCCTCCAGCATATGGTGACTAAGAGTCCTACCGCTACATAGAGCAGTTCTGTGCATGGCACTTATTAATCACAGTGGGGTCCTGCAGCTGCCGTTTGAACACTGCCGTATAATTACAAGTATAGTTCACGCTGAAAAAGCAAACCTTCCTCATTTACTCTTCTAAACCGTGCCGTTTAATGATTGAATGGTGCTTTGTCATCCTTTTTGGATGATCTGAAATAATAACCATACAAAAATTCCTTCTTTTTGTGTCCCACAGGAAAAAAATAACAGCACACAGGTTTGGAACGACATGAGGGTGAGTAAATAATTATTATTTTTTTAAATCCTTTGAACTTTTCCTTTAATAAACGCTCAGAAAAAATAAGAGATGTAGAGAGATCTATCACATAAGCAAGAGTAAAAGACAGATAGGAAAGGGATAGTTCTCTCTCAAAAAAAGCAAACTGTCCTCATTTACTCTCATAAACCGTGCTGTTTAAAGGGATACTCCACTTTTTTTTTGGAAATAGACTCATTTTACAACTCCCCAGAGTTAAACTGTTGAGTTTGACCGTTTTTGAATCCATTCAGCCGATCTCCGGTTCTGGCGGTACCACTTTTAGCATATACATCATTGAAGTGGACAAGACCATTAGCATTTCTAAAAAAAATGACCAAAGAGTTTCGTTATTTTTCCAATTTAAAACTTGACTCTTCTGTACATCGTGCACTAAGACCGACGGAAAATGTAAAGTTGCGATTTTCTAGGCTGATATGGCTAGGAACTATACTCTAAATAGTTCTAAATTATACTAAAATAGTTCCGTTGTGTTGACGGAAAGCCTATTTTCAGTAGGGGTGGGAATCTCTAGGCACCTCACGATTCGATTCGATGCTAAATCGATTATCAGAATCTTTTTTTTGTGACTGCTGGAGGAACCCCTAATTTTCAGGCGCTGCGTCATATTATTACGCCTGCTGCACTCATGGTACGGCAGTGAAGTTTCTTGATTATTACGCATGAATGAGAGAATAGTTCCTAGCCATATCAGCCTAAAAAATTGCAACTTTACATTTTCCGTCGGTCTTAGTGCACGATGTAACTACAGAAGAGTCAAGTTTTAAATTGGAAAAATAACGAAACTCTTTGGTCATTTTTTTTTAGAAATGCTAATGGTCTTGTCCACTTCAATGATGTATGCTAAGCTATGCTAAAAGTGGTACCGCCAGAACCGGAGATCGGCTGAATGGATTCAAAAACGGTAAAACTCAACAGTTTAACTCTGGGGGAGTTGTAAAATGAGTCTATTTCCAAAAAAAGTGGAGTATCCCTTTAAGTTGAATGGTGCTTTGTCATCCATTTTGTATCTTAAAACACTATGGCTGCGTTCGGAATCGCATACTCAATGAGTAGGTACTTAATTTCAATGAGTACTTACTTAACGAGCGCTATAAGAGTAGGTACTTTATAGCCAAATCTCGTTGAGTATGAATGCGATCCGGACATCATCCGCCATGTTGACGTTATCATGTGACCCACGACGCGTTATTATTAGCGCAACAACTTAAAAGATGAACGACACGTTTAATTCATCTATCTGTAAATATCTTGATATTGATGAAAGTTGCTCATTTTGTGGTATTGTTGAAGAAACAGCTGCCCATTTTTTTGTGAATACATTTAGGGTTGATTTAAGCAGTTTTATCCTTATAACGATATAATTTTTTTATTAAGATTAAGAAACCCCAAAATCGTCATCTCTTAAATATGTTAATTTCTTTATTTTCCTCTTTTTTATTATGAAGAACTATTTAAAGATATTTAGCCTTGTTATTGTTCTTTTTTTCCTGTGTATTATCATATTATGATGTACACAAACCAATGATCTTTGTTTTCTGTTTTGTCATTATGATTGTTCATTGTTAGATAGCCTACAACTATGGTATACAACTATGATCTTAAGTTTAAATGATATGAACGACAGGTGCACTATCACTTCATAACATCAGTAATTTGACAGCACAACCTAGAACAGTTTTCCTCAGCGTTTGTAATGTCTGCACAAAGGAGACGTGCATGCAGCTGCTCGAAGATCTCTCCTGTGGAGAAAACTGTTGATTTTATACTTTATATAAGTATCGCTCCTTAAAAATTAATATTACCTCAGAATGAATTGCATTGCAAATGCTGACCAATACTTAATTATATTACTTTTTTATATACTAAAAATGATATAATTTAATAAAACAAGCAAAATGTAATTTGTTTTGTCATATGATTGTTTTACATGAATAGCTACACACTATAAATGCAGTGAAACATCTCAATTGTCAGTCAAGCAATGAATTAATGCATACATTAGGCTAAATAATTATATTTTATTTACTGACAACAATAAGAAACATGAATAAATGAGTAAAAGAACAAATAAAAGTAACCATCACAATAAACAAATGCATATACAAGACAACAACGCATGAAACAAAGCTTTATTCAAACTACAGGCATGTATTTACAGGCGCTGAACCGCACATACTGTCATCTCAACACAGCGGTTCCCATTCTGGGCTTTATCCTGATGAAGTCACCAGAGCTGAGCCGTGCCTTCGTGCCGGGGTTGTGCCGAATTTCGACCCCCTGCTAAATTATTACCCCTCTCGTTGAAGTCAGTACCTGATTACCTAATCCTAACCCCACCCCTAATCCTAACCATTCCCCGACAACTAATCCTAAACCTACCAATGCTAGGGGGGTAATAATTTGGCGGGGGTTGAAATTCGGCACAACACCGGAGCTTGTTGCTGCACTTCACAATCTGCAGTAAGGGCAGATGGAGTGATGGAGGGACTCATAAGGGGCAGATGGAGTGATGGAGGGACTCATAAGGGGCAGATGGAGTGATACATGAGGGCAGGTGGAGTGATAGAGGGTCTCATAAGGGCAGATGGAGTGATGGAGGGACTCATAAGGGGCAGATGGAGTGATACATGAGGGCAGGTGGAGTGATAGAGGGTCTCATAAGGGCAGATGGAGTGATGGAGGGACTCATAAGGGGCAGATGGAGTGATACATGAGGGCAGGTGGAGTGATAGAGGGTCTCATAAGGGCAGATGGAGTGATGGAGGGACTCATAAGGGGCAGATGGAGTGATACATGAGGGCAGGTGGAGTGATAGAGGGTCTCATAAGGGCAGATGGAGTGATGGAGGGACTCATAAGGGCAGATGGAGTGATGGAGGGACTCATAAGGGCAGATGGAGTGATACATGAGGGCAGGTGGAGTGATACATGAGGGCAGGTGGAGTGATAGAGGGTCTCATAAGGGCAGATGGAGTGATGGAGTGATACATGAGGGCAGGTGGAGTGATAGAGGGTCTCATAAGGGCAGATGGAGTGATGGAGGGACTCATAAGGGGCAGATGGAGTGATACATGAGGGCAGGTGGAGTGATAGAGGGTCTCATAAGGGCAGATGGAGTGATGGAGTGATACATGAGGGCAGGTGGAGTGATAGAGGGTCTCATAAGGGCAGATGGAGTGATACATGAGGGCAGGTGGAGTGATAGAGGGTCTCATAAGGGCAGATGGAGTGATGGAGTGATACATGAGGGCAGGTGGAGTGATAGAGGGTCTCATAAGGGCAGATGGAGTGATGGAGGGACTCATAAGGGCAGATGGAGTGATACATGAGGGCAGGTGGAGTGATAGAGGGTCTCATAAGGGCAGATGGAGTGATGGAGTGATACATGAGGGCAGGTGGAGTGATAGAGGGTCTCATAAGGGCAGATGGAGTGATGGAGTGATACATGAGGGCAGGTGGAGTGATAGAGGGTCTCATAAGGGCAGATGGAGTGATACATGAGGGCAGGTGGAGTGATAGAGGGTCTCATAAGGGCAGATGGAGTGATGGAGTGATACATGAGGGCAGGTGGAGTGATAGAGGGTCTCATAAGGGCAGATGGAGTGATGGAGGGACTCATAAGGGCAGATGGAGTGATGGAGGGACTCATAAGGGCAGATGGAGTGATACATGAGGGCAGGTGGAGTGATAGAGGGTCTCATAAGGGCAGATGGAGTGATGGAGGGACTCATAAGGGCAGATGGAGTGATGGAGGGACTCATAAGGGCAGATGGAGTGATACATGAGGGCAGGTGGAGTGATAGAGGGTCTCATAAGGGCAGATGGAGTGATGGAGTGATACATGAGGGCAGGTGGAGTGATAGAGGGTCTCATAAGGGCAGATGGAGTGATAGAGGGTCTCATAAGGGCAGATGGAGTGATGGAGGGACTCATAAGGGCAGATGGAGTGATACATGAGGGCAGGTGGAGTGATAGAGGGTCTCATAAGGGCAGATGGAGTGATGGAGTGATACATGAGGGCAGGTGGAGTGATAGAGGGTCTCATAAGGGCAGATGGAGTGATAGAGGGTCTCATAAGGGCAGATGGAGTGATGGAGGGACTCATAAGGGCAGATGGAGTGATACATGAGGGCAGGTGGAGTGATAGAGGGTCTCATAAGGGCAGATGGAGTGATGGAGTGATACATGAGGGCAGGTGGAGTGATAGAGGGTCTCATAAGGGCAGATGGAGTGATGGAGGGACTCATAAGGGGCAGATGGAGTGATGGAGTGATACATGAGGGCAGGTGGAGTGATAGAGGGTCTCATAAGGGCAGATGGAGTGATGGAGTGATACATGAGGGCAGGTGGAGTGATAGAGGGTCTCATAAGGGCAGATGGAGTGATGGAGGGACTCATAAGGGGCAGATGGAGTGATGGAGGGACTCATAAGGGCAGATGGAGTGATACATGAGGGCAGGTGGAGTGATAGAGGGTCTCATAAGGGCAGATGGAGTGATGGAGTGATACATGAGGGCAGGTGGAGTGATAGAGGGTCTCATAAGGGCAGATGGAGTGATACATGAGGGCAGGTGGAGTGATAGAGGGTCTCATAAGGGCAGATGGAGTGATGGAGGGACTCATAAGGGCAGATGGAGTGATACATGAGGGCAGGTGGAGTGATAGAGGGTCTCATAAGGGCAGATGGAGTGATGGAGGGACTCATAAGGGCAGATGGAGTGATACATGAGGGCAGGTGGAGTGATAGAGGGTCTCATAAGGGCAGATGGAGTGATGGAGTGATACATGAGGGCAGGTGGAGTGATAGAGGGTCTCATAAGGGCAGATGGAGTGATGGAGGGACTCATAAGGGCAGATGGAGTGATAGAGGGTCTCATAAGGGCAGATGGAGTGATAGAGGGTCTCATAAGGGCAGATGGAGTGATGGAGGGACTCATAAGGGGCAGATGGAGTGATGGAGGGACTCATAAGGGGCAGATGGAGTGATACATGAGGGCAGGTGGAGTGATAGAGGGTCTCATAAGGGCAGATGGAGTGATGGAGGGACTCATAAGGGCAGATGGAGTGATGGAGGGACTCATAAGGGCAGATGGAGTGATACATGAGGGCAGGTGGAGTGATAGAGGGTCTCATAAGGGCAGATGGAGTGATAGAGGGTCTCATAAGGGCAGATGGAGTGATGGAGGGACTCATAAGGGGCAGATGGAGTGATACATGAGGGCAGGTGGAGTGATAGAGGGTCTCATAAGGGCAGATGGAGTGATGGAGGGACTCATCCATGGGACCGTTTCCAGGATTCAGCTCTGGGCTCCTCATCCTCAGTGCCCATGTAATACCCCTGAAAAGAAGTATAAAAAGATAAAAGAATAAATAAAACGAGCGCTTCAGTGATGGCTTCCTGGTCGTCGTTTTTACTCTTGAACGAAGCACATCACGGGCGGCCGCTACTAAGCTACTGGTATGCTTTATTAATAATTTAATAAATGGACATAACACTCTTCTTTTTAAACAGAGCACAAATAAGCATTTAAGCAATTTCAACAATATTAGAAAAATAACATTTACAAAATTACAGACCCTTATAAACTCGCATCTTGTGTTCTATCATTCCCACTGGCTGATATATTTAATTTATCGTTGGCAACTTGTGAAATACCCAGTTCATGGAAATGCGCCAGAGTAATTCCTCTTTATAAAGGAGGTGATATCACAGATATTAACAATTACAGACCTATTTCAATTATCAATAGTGTAACAAAAATATTTGAAAAACTAATTTTTAACCAACTTACTAAATATCTTAATGATCAAAATCTATTATCTCCACATCAATCTGGTTTTCGATCAAATTTTTCGACCACCACTGCTCTTCTAAAATTCACAAATGACATACTGTCAGCTTCTGACAGTAATATGCCGACAGGAGCTATATTTATTGATCTCACCAAAGCATTTGATATGGTTGATCATTATCTTCTTTTGGATAAATTGTATGCTATTGGACTTTCCTCTGACTCTTTATTATTTTTTAATTCTTTTCTTCATCACAGAAGTCAGTGTGTTACTTTTCAAGGCAGCCAGTCAGGCTTTAAAATTATAGATAAAGGTGTTCCGCAAGGTTCAGCTTTAGGTCCTCTTTTATTTTCCATTTTTATTAATGACTTACCGCAAATTTGTTCAGACTGTTCAATTCATTTATATGCAGACGACACTGTAATATACTATTCCAGTTCTGACATCTTACAAATCCAACATTCTTTACAAATGGACTTCAACTTAGTTCAGAAATGGTTTTCTTCTAATAAACTCTTATTGAACAGGAGCAAATCTAAAAGTATGTTGTTTTGCACTCGACTTAATTCTTTACCTTTATCTAAAAATTGGTCTATTAGTTTCCAGGATGGAACATCATTAACAAAAGTTGAAGAATATAAATATCTTGGTCTCTGGCTTGATTCTCAGCTCTCCTTTAAACCTCATATTGATTCAATTTGCAAGAAAGTATACGGGCAATTGAAATCACTTTATCGCTCTGCTGATTGCTTTTCACAACAGGTTCGCAAAAGAATTATTACTCATCTAATATTTCCAATACTTGATTATGCTGATGCCATTTATGGGAACACCTCAGATTTAAATCTTCGTCCTATTTCTGTATTATATAATAGTCTTTGTAGATTTGTGCTTCGATGTCCCTACAGAACTCACCACTGTCAATTGTACGAGTCTTTGAACTGGCTGGCACCCAAGTCAAGGAGGCAATTTCATTGGTCATTACTTATTTTTAAATGCATTCATTTTAATTTCCCTTCATATCTGAAATATTACCTAATTCCTTTTAACACTCAGTACAATTTAAGGCACACGGATCAGTTATTTTTTCATATACCCAGACTTAATAAAGAATTAGGACGTCGTGCATTTAAATTTAAAGCTCCATCAGATTGGAACAATCTTCCTTGTTCGCTCAGATCTATAACCTCTTTTTATGTTTTCAAATCATCTCTTTTTACTTTTCTTCAAACAATATGTTCTTGTTTTTGATTCCTTTTTTTTTTTTTTTTTATTCAGATATCTGTATGGGTTTATGGATGTTTGTAAGCATATCCATATCTTGTTTGTGTATTTTCATTTTTCGCAGATGGTTTATTGACCTGTTTTTGATGATGGTATGGGACAAATGGGATGGGAGTAAGTTTATGAGAGCATTGTTTGAGTGTGTGTGTTTATGAATGAGAATGTCAATGTATCTAAATGTTTGTAATAGTTCTGTGTTGTATTTACTTTATTTATGATTTAAAATCCACTACGCCTATATCACACCCACACCAGTCTGCAGACATTACAGATCCTACAAAAATGCACAAACATTATACAAAATTATTTACAGCACATTTGTCTAATGTAAACAGTGTTGACAACAGTGAATTATCCTGCATAGCACACATTCATCACTCAGATGTCTTTTTCATGTTGTGATTTGCTCATCTGCAATACTTATACAATATTTTCCTTACAGATGTAAATATACATTTTAAATAAGCGTGTTTAAGATGTATATGGTTATGTAAATCCCCTTTAGAGACGTAACGTTACGTGTGCTTACTGGAGCTCCCCTGTTAGTTATAAGTTACATAATAAAACATGTTTTTACAGCAAAATCACAACTATACTATACTGTCTAACTCCTTTACACCTTGAACAGTTAAAAGTTTAGTTTAATACATACGATTTAAACACAAGGAACCGTGTTTATTAACCTTTGAAACCCCCCGCGCCGCTGATCTCCGTGATTTTTGATAATGACGTATGCTCTCGCGTGGCCTCCTGGGATAGATGAGTATCATGAGAACCCATCGGACGAGCACTCAAAAATCTGGGCGAAAGCAGTAGATCATCCGGGACCTTCTCGCCTACTCTTTTATGAATACTGATGTTTCGAACGTACTGCTTCTTTCACGTACTGTTTTCGCCTACTATATAGTAGGAAAGTAGGCATATTCGAACGCACTATCGTCCAAATCTCGCGATAATTAGTACGTCAACCAGGTAATTCTCGCCTACTCTTTTATGAATACTGAGGATTCGAACGTACTTTTTCGCTCGCCTACTCTTTTCGCCTACTATATAGTAGGGAAGTATGCGATTCCGAACGCAGCCTATGATCTGAAATAACCATGCAAAAATTACTTTTTTTGTGTCCTACAGGAAAAAATAACAGCACACAGGTTTTGGAACGACATGAGGGTGAGTAAATAATTACATATTTTTTTCTCTGTGAACTTTTCCTTTAATAAACGCACAGAAAAGAGAGAGATCTATCACATAAGCAAGAGTAAAAGACAGATATGAGGCAGGAGCTGTGATATATGTGGGACCCAGGTGTTTGTGTCTGCAGTCTGATATATGCGCTCGTTTCCCAGAGCTCTGCCGTACGTCTGCGATCCATGTGGGACGCAACACCGTAGCAAAGCCAAAACAGTGTTTGTTCACCATCATGTCAGTTTTCCTCTTCTCTCTCTCTCTCTCTCTCAAACAGCCCTTACATCAGAATTGGCAAAACCTCTGTCCGAACCTTAGCCGAGCACCGGAAGAGCTTTCAGTCACAGGTAAACTGATCTGGGATGCTTTCGGGAACACGTGACATTTTAATTTTGCATATAATGATGTTTTCCACCTGGCTCCTTCTTTGTTAAAGACATAGATTGTCAAAAAATGATCTGCATTATTTACTCTTACTCATTATAACCCCCATTTGGTTTGAAAGCCATAAAGAGCTGCATAAATGTAAAGCATAGCAGATCACCAAAATTACAAAACTCACTTGAATCATAATTTCTCCATCAAGTCTCTACTTCTAACAGTATTTGCATCCTACTTCTGATTAATTTTCTCTTGTTATTGTGGCCATTTGTCTTGTTTTGCGTGGGATATGCAATTTATAAATAAAACATCATTATTTATTGTTATTATGGGTCTTAAAATGACATAATGGTGGGTAAATATTGTCAATACTTCATTTTTTGGTGACACAGCATATGATGTCTGTGTAAGTGACATTCAGTGGCCCTTTGGAAAACGAAACAAAATGTCTTATCAAAATTTTATTTGATAGAATACAAAAAAAATGATCCCATAAATTAAGTGCACCTTGTCAAAAGGCCACGTTTTGCATGCCTTCCACGTTTGCATTGCCGGACCCTCTATGTATGTGTAATAGGTGCATCTCATTTCAGCTTTCACACATGAATTCAGACCTCCGCAGAAATTGGATTAAATGCACAATTTCACCAGATGGACCAGAGCTGCTTACAAAGTGCCAGTCACCTTTTCAGCTGATGTCTCATCTCTGTGGAGAACAGTGGGATATGTAGACAAACAGACCATCACCGCCAAGGGCAAAGACTCAGTTTCCTTGAAAGGGCTCTTGAAATACAGGTGCATCTGTCCAGGTAGTTGTGGGTAAAACTTCAAAATAAGCTCAAATTCATATCTAATTCTGGTCGTGTATTATATCCCAGCTAACATGGAACTTTCTCAGAACACAGTGACAAAGTTATGAACAAATGTTCTTCCAGTAACTTTTGTTTGTTCAAGTTAAGGCCCTTGCACACTGAGTCCGAAATTTTCGTACGGATGCGAAAACCGCAGAAAATCGAACCCGATTCAATTTTTTTTATGACGGACGAAAGTTTCAGAGGCAAGCGTGATTGACATAACGTGAGGTCGTATTTATTTTTAAACATGCAAAAATTCCGGATGCGAATTTCAGACTGTATTCTTCTAAACATCGTTCATGGAACGTTTCAGTTGGATGTTCTTTTTTTTTTTTAAATGTAACTACTGGTTTCGGAATGTTCAGAGAACATTCAAAAGTAACATTCCATAATGTTTGAAGAATGATAAAATGGAACGTTCACATAACCAAGTAAAAATGATTTTAAAAATATAAATTGGACGCTCAGAGAACATTCAGAAGTAAGTAGGGCTGTCAGTTAAACGCGTTATTAACGGCGTTAACGCAAACCCATTTTTAACGGCGTTAATTCTTTTATCGCGCGATTAACGGTCTTTTTGGCCTAGCAAACTTTGTAGTTTTTTTCACATGCTTTTGCAACAGGACGTTTTGTTGCTTCGTCGACCAAAGCGCACGCGGATCTAGCTAGCTTACGTTTTGAGTGGATGACGAGCGCGAGACGCCGAAATGGATGCCAATAAGATTCTGAATTGAAAGTTTACTTTTAAAAAGTTGCCAAATGGTCCCATTGACGAGACCAAAGTGATCTGTGTGTTTTGTCGTTGTGAACTGAGCTATCATCATCGCAGCACTTCCAGTCTGAAACACCACTTGATGATGGCCAAGCACACACACACACACACACACACACACACACAGCTGATGCGAATTCTCCGCCCCCTCGTCAATATCAGGACCTCGTCAGTATTTCTTTCACCCTTTTATTGATGGACAGTGTTACATTGTGTGAGAGATTATTTGCTCCAAGTGAGAATGTTAGTGTGAAATTGAACACAGTATATGCCAGTGTTGTTTTCAGTAAAAAACATTTGCACAAAGCAAGCCGATCCACTTTTCCATGTTGATAAGAGCATTAAAATGAGAAAAAATAATGGGACAAAAAGAAATCAAGAGACATTTAAAATAGACAAAAATGTGCGATTAATCGCGAGTTAACTATGACATTAATGCGATTAATCGCGATTAAATATTTTAATCGTTTGACAGCACTAGAAATAAGGTTTCATGACTTAATGGGAACATTAGCAAACATTCTTAGAACATATTTTTGTTAGCTGTTAGGAAATACATTTTTAGAAAAAACTCTTTAATCCCTCAGTTGTTTCTCCTAGGCGGCAATGAAATCCATCAGCAACTGAAGACCAGGAACATGTCAAACATGCAACTTGAGCAATACAGATTTCCTCTGGTGTAGGATATGGATTCGGCTTCAGGGATGGAGGACCGAACCATGAGACGGCCAGTGTTCACCAGCATATAAAGCTCCAGAATCTCATTCATTCAGAATCAATTCAGAAAACAATGACGACAGTGCAGTTGAGCCGAAGCGCTCACCACTTTTGCAGGTTGTGTTCAGGAGATTAATTCGTACCTCAAAATTTCTCAAATTGTTTTTTTTTTTTTTCTTCCCAGGCAATAAGAGAGAAAGGCATGTTCTGTGCTGGCAGGATGGAGAAATGAACAGGATCCCAGGGAGCACATGGAGATTGGGTTCCAGATCTGCAGTAGTCAGCTGTTGTTCTGTAGATGGGACACGCACACACAATCAGGTACAGAGTGATGAATTTCAACATCAAATCGGACACAAAAACACACATGCACAAACACGTACACGTGCAATTATACCTAAAGCTGCTCTAAGCGATTTCTGTGCACCGAACAGAACTGCAAAAATCACTTTTTCTCAAGCAAATTGCTCACAGGCTCCGGTGAAAAGGGTCCGATGACTCTGTAGATACGGCTCGGGTTTCTCCTCTGTGCAAGTGTGAGATTTTATTCACCAACATTCAAGTGAAAATCATTTGACTCATCTCTTACACAGCTCTCTTTAACAAGCCACATGATCAATAAAAGTCCACAGAAATAAATAGCAATTTAATATACACCACTGTTCAAAGGTTTAGGGTTAGATATTAATACTTTTAATCAGCAAGGATGCAATAATATTAGGGCTGTCAAATGATTAATCGTGATTAATCACATCCAAAATAAAAGTTTTTTTACATAATATATGTGGGTGCACTGTGTATAATTATTTTATATATATAAATACACACACATGCTTGTATATATTTAAGAAATATTTTCATGTATATACTGTATATAGATTTATATATAATTTATATTATATATAAATATTTTATATACAAATAATATTTTTTTCTTAAATATACATGCATGTGTGTGTATTTATATATATATACAAAATAATTATACACAGTGCACCCACATATATTATGTAAAAAAAACTTTTATTTTGGATGTGATTAATCGTGATTACTCATTTGACAGCCCTAATTAATATTGATCAAAAGTGACAGTAAAGTTTATAATGTTAAAAAAGATTCTATTTCAAATAAATGCTGTTGTTTTGAACTTTCTATTCATAAAAATATGAAGCAGCACGACAGTTTTCAACATTGATAATAATCATAAATGTTTCTTGAGCATCAAATCATCATATTAGAGTGATTTCTGAAGGATCATGTGACACTGAAGACTGGAGTAATGATGCTGGAAATTCAGATTTGATCACAGGAATAAATAACACTTTAACATACAGTATATTCACATAAAAAACAGCAGATTTAAATTCTAATAATATTTCACAGTTTTTACTGTATTTTTGATCAAATAAATGAGCAGAAGAGACTTCTTTCAAAAACATAAAAAAATCTTGCCGACCCCAAATTTTTGAACGGTAGTGTAGATTACAATAGAAAACAGCTATTCTGAATTGTAATAATATTTCACAGTATTACTGTTTTTACTGTATTTTTGATCAAATAAATGCAGCCTTGTTGAGCAAAAGAGACTGAGTTCAAAAACATTAAAATCTTTAAAAACTTTTTTAATGGAAATTTTGACTTTCAGAGTCAAATGGAACACAGTGTTTCACTGAAACTGCCTGCTGGAGTCAAGTAAAGCTCCCAGAATGCATTTTGAGGGGCGCGTTAACCTTTTCTGTTCAACCAGCAGCAAATCTGCACAGAAGAACAGAGAGTTCCAAGAGAGTGTGTGTGTGTGTGTGTGTGTGTGTGTGTGTGTGTGTGTGTGTGTGTGTGTGTGTGTGTGTGTGTGTGTGTGTGTGTGTGTGTGTGTGTGTGTGTGTGTGTGTGTGTGTGTGTGTGTCTGTGTGTGTGTCTGTGTGTGTGTCTGTGTGTGTGTCTGTGTGTGTGTCTGTGTGTGTGTGTGTGAAGATCGCTGGGTAAACGGTGTGTGTTTGTGAGAATCACATGCAGTGTATGGTGATGAATGGAGGGACGGCAGAGGTTCGTTGCTCAGGTAACCAGACGTCCGTGGGTTGATCTAGACACGATCCGCTGGGATGCAAAGCAGGAATGCCTCATCTAGCAATTACAGCGTGCAGCACGGAGCAGAACTTTATTAAAGTTACACAAATGTCTCATATTTCTCTCCGTAGACCAGACTCATTCTCTCTGTAGATCAAATTCATCTCTCATCTTAAACCGAGTGATTTAAAAACTCCCCAAACCTATTTACTCCTCTCCGTAAGTCATTTAAGATATTGGTTGAATCTCTTTAAGAAATGCTGGATCGTGTTTCACCCCTACATAGAAAAAATATATCAAGAAAATGATAAGAAACTATAATGTGCATAAAAAAAATTGATTATATTATTCATAAGTCTAATACATAAATTAAGCCCCCCCCCACCACACACACATTCTCATTGTTAAGAGCAGTCACACACACATTTTTTTTTTTTAAATGCATTAAATTCACAAAAATGTACCATTTAAAATATTATAAATATTGAATATACATTTAAAATATATTTGGTGTACGTGCTGCTCGCTGAAAAGCATATATATATGAATATATTATATATGAAAAGCATATATATATATATATATATATATATATATATTTTTTTTTTTTTTTTTTTATACACCATATTCTGTATGGTAATTATAATTAATATTATTATATAATAATTATTAATTATTATATAAATATTAAATATATCATGCTGTGTGTGTGTATATATATATATACACTCACCGGCCACTTTATTAGGTACACCTGTCCAACTGCTCGTTAACACTTAATTTCTAAGCAGCCAATCACATGGCGGCAACTCAGTGCATTTAGGCATGTAGACATGGTCAAGACAATCTCCTGCAGTTCAAACCGAGCATCAGTATGGGGAAGAAAGTTGATTAGAGTGACTTTGAACGTGGCATGATTGTTGGTGCCAGAAGGGCTGGTCTGAGTATTTCAGAAACTGCTAATCTACTGGGATTTTCACGCACAACCATCTCTAGGGTTTACAGAGAATGGTCCGAAAAAGAAAAAACATCCAGTGAGCGGCAGTTCTGTGGGCGGAAATGCCTTGTTGATGCCAGAGGTCAGAGGAGAATGGCCAGACTGGTTCGAGCTGATAGAAGGGCAACAGTGACTGAAATAACCACTCGTTACAACCGAGGTATGCAGCAAAGCATTTGTGAAGCCACAACACGCACAACCTTAAGGCGGATGGGCTACAACAGCAGAAGACTCCACCGGGTACCACTCATCTCCACTACAAATAGGAAAAAGAGGCTACAATTTGCAAGAGCTCACCTAAATTGAACAGTTGAAGACTGGAAAAATGTTGCCTGGTCTGATGAGTCTCGATTTCTGTTGAGACATTCAGATGTTAGAGTCAGAATTTGGCGTAAACAGAATGAGAACATCATGCCTTGTTACCACTGTGCAGGCTGGTGGTGGTGGTGTAATGGTGTGGGGGATGTTTTCCTGGCACACTATAGGCCCCTTAGTGCCAATTGGGCATCGTTTAAATGCCACGGCCTACCTGAGCATTGTTTCTGACCATGTCCATCCCTTTATGGCCACCATGTACCCATCCTCTGATGGCTACTTCCACCATGTCACAAAGCTCTAATCATTTCAAATTGGTTTCTTGAACATGACAATGAGTTCACTGTACTAAAATGGCCTCCACAGTCACCAGATCTCAACCCAATAGAGCATCTTTGGGATGTGGTGGAACGGGAGATTCGCATCATGGATGTGCAGCCGACAAATCTGCGGCAACTGTGTGATGCCATCATGTCAATATGGACCAAACTCCCTGAGGAATGCTTCCAGCACCTTGTTGAATCTATGCCACGAAGAATTGAGGCAGTTCTGAAGGCAAAAGGGGGTCCAACCCGTTACTAGCATGGGGTACCTAATAAAGTGGCCGGTGAGTATATATATATATTAAATATTAAATATTAAAATGTACCATATTCTGTGTGTATATATATATATATATATATATATATGAGAGAGAGGCTTATATTGATTTTGGTGTGAAAAATGACCCATTTCTTGACAGTTTTGTTGGATTCACCCTATCATTGACACTTTCCTCAAACTTGAAACAATTTGTATTCCAATATTTGTTGGTACTGGGTCGAGAAACATCATATGCCACAGATTATTTTTGAGCAAATATGTAGCGGTTTAGAAGACGCAGTGATTATAGAATGATGAGTGTTTATAATCCACTTTCCCACGTGATGTAACATGGTTTTATTATTCAGGAGATTAGAAAGCGAGTAAGAAGTGTTAGTTAATATCCTCCCCGGGCTGTCATGAGTAATGTGTCTTTATTCGTCTTAATAGATTTGACAGGGAGCGAATCATCCCTGCGATTTCCCTCCATAATATATGAGCGAATGAGGAATCGTAGAGGTGTGTAAATGGAAAACCTTGTCCAGCAAGCACTCATTGATCGGATCCGACGTCTGGTTCGATACATGGCACAGCGCTGCGCTAGATTGCGATAGCAGTGATGTATGTGTGGGTTAATGGTTTGCCTCATGTCGGTCTGTGGCTAGTGAAGGTCTCGCTTTATTGAGTTCACGGTGCAGCTTTTCCTCATCAGCCTCTTGTTGAATTCATGATTTTACAGATCGTCATGATTATATATTTCATGCAGCGTGAACTTAATAAAAGAAGGCTAAACACACCAGTCGTGTTTGCATGTTGCATGTTTGCGTTGCATTTGATTACATTGGATTTAATAGCACAAGCACATTTCTAAATCAATGCATTTGACAAAAAGGTTTGAAGTGAACATAACATCCATCACATCTGTGCTATGCATGGGAATGATTCCTCAAAACACATGTTTAATATGCTTTGCAATTGCGTGCAATCTCTAAGTTTAGCGTTTCACATCCATTTGTGTCTTTAAAAGTGGAAGTAATCTGATAATAGAGAGACTAGAACATTCTCGAGCAATAATATTTTTATGGCTTTAATGACATAAAAGAGCAACTTTATGCTGACTTTGCTGATTTATAAACCGGATTAAATGAAATCCTCCTCCTCCTCGTTAAGGAACTCATTTGGGAGGAAAGATCATTTTATTGAGTTCGAATGTCAGGCTGTGGGTTGCCATGGAAATTAATGCACAATCCGTGTGCATCTAAGTATTTAAATTTTATTAGAGCTAATATATTCTGATTAATAATGCATGCGATTCATAACGAGCTGTGAGAAGTGTGCTCAAAGTTTAAAGTAGTGTTTAAAGAGATTTAAGTTTTTATTGTCTGTAATCCGGGCAGATTATGCAGGATTATGTGGGCAGCGCTGAGGTTAGATTAGAGATTACCCTCGTCCGCTGTGTAATCCAGCTCTGTTTAATAACATTTCATACTGAGATCCGGGGAAACGCGCTGCTCCGCTCAGTAATGGGATATTAGGATCTCTCTCCTCCTCATGGCAACATGCTAGTTGTACAGTTTCAGCAGTAAACAACAGTGAGTCTCAACCGGTTTTGCATTGAGACTCAGAATCAAACAGTAAGCCTGGGTTTAATGTCGTCTGGGTTGCATTGTTCTTCTGCTTTGTGTTGTTTTGTTAAGGACTTATTATCAGAGGTGTCAAGTAACGAAGTACAAATACTTCGTTACCTTACTTAAAGGTGCTCTATGTAACTTTTCTACTAAAATGAATCCTTTTTTTATTGCCTGTGTGTGAAGGGGTTGTAATCACACATTACAATGATCCACTTGTCGAGTTTTGCTATTACCTCTGAAGGACAGTATTCCTATTTCTATGTGAAGTCTCCGGGTCGGATTTACCGCGAAATCCAACGGATGTGACGTGCATGCGCTCCCGAGCCTCTCTCCTTATATACAGTCTATTGTAGACGGTCAGGGAGTTACGTCCGGTTAAAGGTGCACGTTTTTCGGCTTATATCTCAGTCAATCTTTGATCAATATTCCCAAGACTCTAATCGTTCGTAGTGCTGGACGGGGCCTTTCGAACGAGCCCACCCCCGAGGTCCAACTCGCCCGGCTCCCCGAGTTATAGCCGGTAGGGGGCATCCCCGAGGCCCGCCACTCTAGCGTTCGGGCAAGGGTTCCCCTGGGACCTCCTCCCCCGAATTTGAGCTCTCTGGGTCTTTGCGTTCCAGAGATACGAGCGATTTTCTTCTGAGATCGTGACGTCACCGGCGTCCGCAATTTTGCAGCGCGCCCGATGGTTTTCTGCTAATATCTCCGCGAAAACACCACCAAAAACTATGGAACTTATATGGTTCTTTTCAGCTCGACTAGATGGTCCCAACGAGCTCGGTGCTCGCCGAATCCGTCTAGTATTCGCCGAGATATTTGCGTAATAGACGGTATTGTCTATGAGTTCGAGCACGAGCGCTCTTGTAAAATTTGGTTGCAATCTGAAACATCACCACTAGAGGCCGCTAAAAGTTACATAGAGCACCTTTAAGTAGAAATTTTGGGTATCTATACTTTACTGGAGTGATTATTTTTCTGCCGACTTTTTACTTCTACTCCTTACATTTTCACGCAATTATCTGTACTTTCTACTTACATTTTAAAAATAGCCTCGTTACTCCTATTTCATTTCGGCTTGTCATCGTTCAAAAAAATGACCAATAATACACACGGATAATAGATCTGAGTCCCGCCTCCTGGACACACATCGCTAAACTGATTGGCTTTGTGTTTTCTTTCTTCTTACTTGTGAGAGGCTTTAGTTACATAATACATTTGGTTGTGCGAAGCGGCAAAACTCCTCTGAAGGAAACCTAGAGATGCGGTAAGCGACGGAGAAATCAACCGTTTTCTGCTCAAGAATACGGGTCAAATCGCGTCAAATATTGATTTGGGGACAGCCGTTTTTACAATATACTGTATGACAATCGCGGGATAAGTGGCAAAGATAATCGTTAGTGTGTGTGTGTGTGTGTGTGAGAGAGAGAGAGAGAGAGAGAGAGAGAGCTAGTGTGAGATAGAGTGTGTGTGTGTGAGAGAGAGAGAGAGAGAAGAGAGTGTGCTAGTGTGAGATAGAGAGAGAGAGTGTGTGTGTGTGTGTGAGAGAGAGAAGAGAGTGTGCTAGTGTGAGATAGAGAGAGAGTGTGTGTGTGTGTGTGTGTGTGTGTGTTTGCAACCCTACATTATAGGGTCAAAATATCCCCACAAAGATGGCAATATTTGAAATCCTTGTCCTTGTGGGGAATTATTATTTTTTTTAATGTAAAAATGCAGAAAGTTTTCTGTGATAGGTGATTCTATCTTCCGCTTCATGAAACTATGGAAAATTTTCATCATTTTCTATGGGCATATATGCGGCTGAAACAGGTAGTCCCAAATTTTTCAACATTAACATTTTAATTAGGGCTGTCAAAATAACGCGTTAATTTCGATTAATTAATCTGAGAAGAAATAACGCGTTAAAAAAAATAACGCAGATTAATCCATTGATCCGTTTTGACCTTTGCGGAGCCGTTCTAGCCGTAGCCACCATTTGTGTAAAAAGAAGGAGGGAGACAAGAACGCGCTGCTTGGATCATTGTTTGGAACATTTACTTATAACAAACGGAGTTCGTCAACTCTAAAGTACCACATCAATGCAAAGCATCCAGGAGTGTGTGCGTGAGTCGGTGAGTGTGTCTGAGAGAAAGCGCGCTTGTGTGTGTGTGTTGTAACTTTTCACGCGCTCTCACGTCACACAACCATTTTCTCACGCACAGAAATATCGCGCACCAAAGAGAGGACACGGAAACAGACAAGACAGAGCACGTTACTTATGATATTTAAAAAATCTCAGATCTCAGATTCTGTCAATTTTATTACGAAAATCAAACAATAAATACCGTTTTGGCGCTTGTAAATGTGACATGAGTCATGACAGATCGCATAGCGGCACGTGAACCGATCATCTCTAGCTATAAATAAACACGAATGACCAATGTTGAAAGATAAAGTTGGGCAGCCTAAAACTTACCGAAATGTATATTCCTCGATCAATCAGTGTTTTTCAACTGCGAAAAGAGGTCAATAAAACAGCTGGAGAACAATTATGTCACATAACATTTAGCCTAAGTTACCTCAGGAAAGCCATTTCATGACCATATAGCATGTTATAGTTGGCTATAAAAAAAGAGCTATAGAGAGTATTTTTCTAAATTTATGTAGCCTACTACTATATTACATATGTATTATATTTCTACTTATATCAAAGTTGTTATTTGTAATAAACACGCATTATATTTAATTTGAGCTATTTTTAACCTTAAATACTTCCAGCTGATATGGCTCTCTGTATTTTTACAGCATTGGGTGAGATTTTTTTTTTTTCTTGAGAAAAATGAATGCCTATCTTGTATATTTATCCAAATGAGTCAATATTGCATCAAATCACAAGAATTCAATTATATTGAAATCGTGAAATTTGTGTCAAGCAATAATAATAAAAACGTAGCTTACCAGAAATTGTACCATGTAAACATTGTAAGATTGTGTATGCGATTAATTTAGATTCATTAATTACAGAGTATGTAATTAATTACATTAAAAATTTTAATCGATTGACAGCCCTAATTTTAATATAACATTATAGTCATTATGCCCTTTAGAAAAATGTTTTTTAAGGAGGTGGGGCAGTGTAATATAGGCCCCTGTGGCACGGTATAAGCTCTTGTCCTTACATTACTTTTACTTTTATACTTAAAGTAGTTTTGAAACCAGTACTTTTACTTGAGTAAAAAGCTTAAGTTGATACTTTTAAACCCTAGTATCTATACTTTTACTTGAGTAATGAATGGGAATACTTTTGACACCTCTGCTTATTATTAGGATGTTGACTTTTGTCTAATTTGAGGCCATCCTTAAAAATATTTTGGTTTGCAGTAACAGCAAAAAACAAAAAGGGGTCGGTAGGCAGGCCTGTATTTTTTTTTTTCAAGATTCAATGTAAAAAAAAGTAGTACAATTTTGGTCATGGTGATTACGTAGGTATGAATTTAAATTTGCATATCGTGACGTCACTGACTGTGTCTTCGGGCGCACCTTTGCAAACCTCATTCTGATGCAGGTTATATAGACCACAAACAATTTAAAATCTTTGTCAAAAAACATGTTTATTGCATTAATTTCAGCTGCATTCATTTGAGAGAAAAAATTAGGCAAAATCAAGAAAAAAAGAAGCCATTAGATTTCAATGAAGTTTTCAGAGGGAAACAAATAAATTAAAATGACTTTCGAATTCACAAAATAACAGTTAATTGGATTAACATGCGATGTGTAATACCTAAAAGAAAGAACGTAGCCTATGTAGGCTTAGGCAATTTATATTCACAATACTTACTAAAATATAATTCATAGTATTTTGTTGCATTTGTATTAGTTGTTTGAAGAGTAAAACGTTTACAACCGTCAAGTCGGTCAGACAAAAAAAAAAAAAATTTGGGTCGGTCCTAAATTGACAGGGTCGGTCGGGTTACGGCAAACAAGAATTTTTTTAAGCATGGCCTGACATGAATTTGTGCCAGAACACCGATGCGTTTGATTGGACGCGGGACGTTTGACAGCAAAAGCGTCTATTTATTCATTCAAGATAAACAGGGCCATTTTTCTCCCATGAGTTTTGTCTTATATCAAATGATATGGTTCAGCAATATCACAAGCATAAGTGCTGCTTTGCTCAAATAGCAAATGTCATATTGATTTTATGAAATAGTTCAATAAACATTATTCTGTCAGTGTAAATTTCCTGATGAAACCACAGCCGAACTGAATGAATCAGTTCAATCAGACAGTTAAATGACACTTGTGTGATCGCTGGAATGAATCACTAACTAGTTGTTAACACTGTTGTGTGTGGATTGTAACAGTGTTTACATGGATCAAACATCAGCAGAAGTTTATCCACCTACAACAGAAGAGAAGTCCCACTTCAAAAGGATGATTTAGACAAGTTTATATTGAATAATTCATGGAAGTGCTTGAACAAAAATACCAGCTTCACATTTCTGGATTTTATCCCTCTGGCAACTTTCCCCGCTCACTTCTATTGTCAGGACGCTACTGTTTTAACTCGTTTATACATTCAAAATTATTGTCTGTGAAAATCAACAGCATGTCAGTGATGCTGTTTATGGGACGGTCCTTTAAGGCGTGTGTGTGTGTGTGTGTGTGTGTGTGTCTATAGAGCGTATTAAACTCTCAGTTTGACTCGTTTTTCTGGATCAGTGGAAAACAGCAGATTTTTGAGCACATGCAGTGAAATATGCAAAGCAACAGCCGCCTCGTGGTTTTAATATTTGAACCGCTTGGAGGGGTTTCCAATCACACACACACACACACACTTACTTTTCTTTCCAATGTTCCAATTATTCCAAATCTGGCATCACATTCATGCTTGACGGCCTGCAGATTGTTTTTGGCTGAATGAAGATTCAAAGTTTGGAGAATGATTTTTGGATGAAATGTTATTGTGAAGGTTTTACCCTTCCTTTCATCATCCAAGTTACTTTTAACAACAAGAGAAATCAAGTGGTGTGTGTGTGTGTGTAATTTGATTGCTGAGTTGTTTCCTCAGTCGCTCTTTGTAAGAACGGCACGGCGTATGAACGCACCTCAGTGTGATGATCCAGGTAGCAGAAACATGTTTACAATGAAAAGCAAATTACCTTAGACAGGGAAAAAATGAAGCAATT
>NW_026606579.1:5470000-5502500 GCF_029890125.1 Rhinichthys klamathensis goyatoka
CCTCCGTCTTGATGCTCAGCGCTGCTGTAATGTGAATTCATGACTTTTGCGCTCGTTTAAAGCAAAACTCGTTTGAGCGAATGCCGTCTCTCTCTCTCTCGTTATTTCTGAAGTACGCCGGAGGATGAGAACTGCTGTTTGAGGCCTTCATGCGCTCAGCGACGGCCGACTTAGCGCTGTCAGCCTCTTGTCAGGGTTTAAAGCTCCTGAAATCTCTCCCGGTGTGGGGAATACTGAGGTCAGCAGGTGCTCGTGACCCCGGAGTCTCTGCCTGGAGGAATAGTAATGCAAGTCCAAGTGTTTCTGCGGAGAGAGGGACTAAAAGTTATAGGCTGGGTCTGAATAGACATGCAAAACTATCAAACAATATCCTTATATTGTAATTATCACGAGCACACGTTGTAATCGGCTTAACTGAATATTGTTGACACTTATTGTAACATGTATTATTGCCATATGGACATTAATTTGACACATTCATCTGATAACAGAATACTTCTTAGGATACATTTTCTGAAACAATATTTATTGTGAAAAGCGCTAAACTGGAATTGAATTGAATTGCATCTCGGGTGACATTTCGCCTTAAAACCAAAAGAAAATCATATTTCGCATTAATAATAAAAAGCCTTTTTTCATGTTTTGTAGTATTAAACTAAGCTTATTCTCGTTGGTCATTCTCATTAGATTCTTATTACTGTAATATTGCATATTTTCTATTACAGTAAAAAACTGTTGATGTTTTGTATTTTAGTTCTAATTTTAAATATTATATAGTTTATAATATGCTTTTTGCATTATAATAATAACAGATTATTTGGAAATAATAATTACAAAAAAATACTGATCCACAAAAATACTGATTTTTTTTGTCTAATTACTGTAATATTGTATTATTGTATTACAGTAAAAAACTGTATTATGTTGTATATTTTAATTTAAAATAATATTATATATTGTTTTTAATATATGTGATATACTTTTTTGCATTAGAGTAATAACATATTATTCGGAAATATGATTAATTGGCATGAAAATGGCATAATGTCATTGATGCTAAAAAAAGGCATTTTCTTTATCTTTTACTTTATTGTAATTTATAATCTATTTTCCACGACACGTTCCACGAGATTCACCTTTTTTTTTTATGTATGTCAATATTACGGAAGCGTATTGCATTCACTTGAAGAAAAAAAATCTACTCAGTTTTTCTGAATTAACGAGTTCATTATCTCAGAATTACGAGAGAATTTTTCATGGAAAAAAAGTTTTGCTCTGTTTTTCTGAATTAACGAGTTCATTATCTCAGAATTATGAGATTATTTTTCATGAAAAAAAGTTTTTGCTCAGTTTTTCTGAATTAACGAGTTCATTATCTAAAAATTACAAGATATTTTTTCACGAATAAAAAGTTTTTGCTCTGTTTTTCTGAATTAACGAGTTCATTATCTCAGAATTACGAGAGAATTTTTCATGGAAAAAAGTTTTTGCTCAGTTTTTCTGAATTAACGAGTTCATTATCTCAAAATTACAAGATATTTTTTCATGAAAAAAAGTTTTTGCTCTGTTTTTCTGAATTAACGAGTTCATTATCTAAAAATTACAAGATATTTTTTCACGAATAAAAAGTTTTTGCTCTGTTTTTCTGAATTAACGAGTTCATTATCTCAGAATTACGAGAGAATTTTTCATGAAAAAAAAGTTTTTGCTCAGTTTTTCTGAATTAACGAGTTCATTATCTCAAAATTACGAGATATTTTTTCATGAAAAAAAGTTTTTGCTCTGTTTTTCTGAATTAACGAGTTCATTATCTAAAAATTACAAGATATTTTTTCATGAAAAAAAGTTTTTGCTCTGTTTTTCTGAATTAACGAGTTAATTATCTCAAAATTACAAGATATTTTTTCATGAAAAAAAGTTTTTGCTCAGTTTTTCTGAATTAACGAGTTCATTATCTCAAAATTACGAGATATTTTTTCATGAAAAAAAGTTTTTGCTCTGTTTTTCTGAATTAACGAGTTGAGTTCATTATCTCAAAATTACAAGATATTTTTTCATGAAAAAAAAGTTTTTGCTCTGTTTTTCTGAATTAACGAGTTCATTATCTAAAAATTACAAGAAAGTTTTTAATGAAAAAAAAGTTTTTGCTCTGTTTTTCTGAATTAACGAGTTCATTATCTCAAAATTACAAGATATTTTTTCATGAAAAAAAGTTTTTGCTCAGTTTTTCTGAATTAACGAGTTCATTATCTCAAAATTACAAGATATTTTTTCATGAAAAAAAAGTTTTTGCTCTGTTTTTCTGAATTAACGAGTTCATTATCTAAAAATTACAAGATATTTTTTAATGAAAAATAGTTTTTGCTCTGTTTTTCTGAATTAACGAGTTCATTATCTAAAAATTACAAGATATTTTTTAATGAAAAAAAGTTTTTGCTCTGTTTTTCTGAATTAACGAGTTAATTATCTCAAAATTACAATAAATTTTTTAATGAAAAAAAGTTTTTGCTCTGTTTTTCTGAATTAACGAGTTCATTATCTCAGAATTATGAGATTATTTTTCATGGAAAAAAGTTTTGCTCTGTTTTTCTGAATTAACGAGTTCATTATCTAAAAATTACAAGATATTTTTTCATGAAAAAACGTTTTTGCTCAGTTTTTCTGAATTAACGAGTTCATTATCTCAAAATTACAAGATATTTTTTCATGGAAAAAAAGTTTTGCTCTGTTTTTCTGAATTAACGAGTTCATTATCTCAAAATTACAAGAAATGTTTTAATGAAAAAAAAGTTTTTGCTCTGTTTTTCTGAATTAACGAGTTAATTATCTCAAAATTACAAGATATTTTTTCATGAAAAAAAGTTTTTGCTCAGTTTTTCTGAATTAACGAGTTAATTATCTAAAAATTACAAGATATTTTTTCATGGAAAAAAGTTTTTGCTCTGTTTTTCTGAATTAACGAGTTAATTATCTCAAAATTACAAGATAATTTTTCATGGAAAAAAAGTTTTTGCTCAGTTTTTCTGAATTAACGAGTTAATTATCTCAGAATTATGAGATACATTTTTCTTGAAAAACATTTTTTCACTCTGTTTTTATGAATTAATGAGTCACTAATTAAGTCATTAATTCAGAAAAACAGAGCAAAAACTTTTTTCCATGAAAAATTATCTCGTAATTCTGAGATAATGAATTCAGAAAAACAGAGTAGATTTTTTTTCCTCAAGTGAATGCAACACGCTTCCGTACAATATAATCTATTTTCCCCCTCTTGATTTTGGTGTGAAATATGACACGTTCCACGAGATTCACCTTTCAAAGTTTTTCCGGGTTTTTTTTATTTATTTTTTATGTGTGTCTCAGATGGGATGAAGTAAATGACATTCTTATTCAGGAAAGCGTGCATTTCCTGTTTAAACTTCAAAGCGTTTCCTTGGAAAAGCATTTTAACAGGGTTTGCTGTGGTCCACCTTTTTATCTGTCCGGCCCAAATCTGTGTGTCGGTACATCCCCTCTGGGACGACAGGAGAGAGAGAGAGAGAGAGAGAGAGAGAGAGAGAGAGAGAGAGGGAGTATACAGAGCTAAACGAAGAGTGTTTTACCTTCCTTCTTATCAACACACATCTCATGCTCCTCCCTTTCCTACAGTGACAGGTGAAAACCTCTGGAAATCTCAGCGGCTTACGTGCACTGTTTTCTGTTGCCTTCTTTTGAAAGCACGTCGTGTGTGTGTGGGTGTATCGTCTACATTCAGACTCCCATGTATGCGGCATCTGTGTGTGTGTGTGTGTTTTAGAGAGGCCGTTTTTTCCCAGGGTGGTGTGTGAAGTGGGTCGTTCCTGACTGGAATGAGAATAAGCAGGGTGCCGTGTGAGCTGTGCGCATCGGGCCTCAACGCCACTGCTGTTGCCATAGTTATCGGCTAACCGATCAGAACGAGTCCTGTTCAGATGAACAGCCGCCCGTCTCTCTTTTTCAGCCCGGGTTTAATCCAAGTTGTGACTCATGCCGCTGTTCGCTCACAGAACGGGTTTTTCCATTTCACCGCTTTTTAGTTGAACTCTTTTTATTGGTGTTTTTCCAATCAGAGAGGTACTAAAAGAAAGACAATATAGTGTTTGTTTCGACATATAGACCAAGAAATACGGATGAAAATAAGCAGAGCTGTTTCTTACTCTCTGATTCAACAACAAAAAACTAATTATAAATGGTTGCTTCCAAACATACTAGTATATTACAAAGCAATACAAGTAAGAATAATATTAATGTAGTGTGCATGTACAGTGTGGTCACTGCGCTGCTTTTTCGTTGTTTTTCTATGGTAAACATGCTGGTTATGGTAGGGTGACTATATATTGATTACCAAAAACCAGGACACTCGGCCCGGGAAACTGATACTCAAATGATACTCGAAGTTTACTCAAAGATGCCTTATTAATTTCAATACATTTAAAGTTGGCTATGCCTCCTCTGTATGGATAGACAATTGTTATATTACAAGACACAAATTCAGATAGGCTTCTCAGAGGTTACTCAACATGTTTTATTATGAAAGGTTTCAAAAATAATGTCTCTTCTGTATTAGAATAATAAATAACTAAAAGAAATACCTCGAAATTGAACAAAAATAGCTCTCACAAACTTACAAAAACGAACTAACAAAATGAATAGTTTTCTTCCTCTTTATCCTGTTTTTCTTCCTCATCCTCCTTGTTTGCCCATCTATATTTTGCTGTACAGCTGATCTTTCCCAGCAGTTTTTTGAAAACCAGGACATTTTCATCACTTTATAAAAAACAGCCAGGACAGGACGTGACCCTAGGTTATGGTCCTCACCTTCCACAGATGATATATATATATAAATACATTTAGACCGCTTAACATAGTGATTGCTATCAGGATGTGAAGAGACTTTCCACCTGAATAATAAACAGCGTTTTCGTGTGTTTGTGTGAACGCTAATTATCTTTATGGTTATCGTTCTTGTTGTGAACGTGCCTTTAGTCAATATTATTTTATTTTGTAATGAGAATATGCGGTTGATGCTTGAGCTTAACCTGAAACCTCTTTATGTTCAGCACATAGCGAGCGCTAAAGAGATAGGGAAACTGCTCTGGGATCAGCCGACGTTGTCAGTGGAGATTAATCTCCCGTGAGTCTGGTTGGCTGTGTGGGAACTGGTGGTTATATACACATCCGCGCACAAAAGCATGCTGGGTAGAGGTGCGGGGGGGGGTTTACAATTTCTCTCTCTTCTGTTCGATTCCCTCTTTTCATTCGAGCAGCTTGAGGCCGCTTTCTCCAACGCTGGGTCGCTAAGGTGCAGGAGGCCGACGGAGAATAACAGCCCTGCTTGTGTTAGGAACACACACACACACACACACACACACACACACACACACACACACACAGAGACAGCTCAGATTCTCAGAAGGGTGTTCCATGGAAACACACACACACACACAGAGAGAGAGGGAGTTCAGATTCTCAGAAGGGTGTTCCATAGAAACACACACACACACACACACACACACACTCGATGATCCCTGGTGCTCGGGTGGGGAATATACGGACCGCTTTCTGATTCCATTGACTTGATTGACCGAATGATGATGTAACTGGCTGTGTTACGAAACAAGTTTTATTCTTAGTTTTGAGTATAAAGTATTTTTGAGTATTTTGACCTCAGTCTCTTTGGCTCACCAAGGCTGCATTTATTTGATCAAAAATACAGTAAAAACAGTGAAATATTATTAGAATTTATAAAACGGTTAGTTCCAATCCTTGATTCTGATTGGTCAATAGCTGTGCTTTATTCACGATAAAACACGGCTATGACCGCTTCACCCAACGGTTCTATGTATCACTACACAACACCCCTAGCAACCACTCTTAGCAACTTAAACAGATGTTTCATCTCATTGATATTGTTCATTTAAAGCTAGAGCAGAGCATTGTGAGAGATCGAGTAAGCGAGTGTACCTGCATTTACAGTAGACGTAGCATTTTCCTTCAGGTCAGTCCTATATTCATAATAAAAAAATGCGTTTGAATGTCCGCTGCATATTTTGTCCTTTTAACAGTCATGGGGTTTTCCGTGCATAACGTTAGTCATCTGTCAGTTGCGTCTGTCTTCTCCGTGATCACAAGTTCGAGTCCTTTCAAAAGCCTTCTCTACAGACTCACTCACTCACTCACTCATAAAGACAGTCTTTGCCGCCATCTATTGGCGAAATAATATATGTAACTTCTGTTGCTGTTCACGTTCCGGGACTATTTTTTCCAGCGGAAGGCAGGCTTTTAGTGATTTTACTTCATGAAAGTTGCATAGATACATATTTTTCGGCTTTAATATTTTTATTGTGTGGCAACCGTTTTATAAAAGCAATAAGGTACTCGAGGCAAGTGCTGTATCGTGAATAAGTAACGGCTGAAGGGGTTGCAGGCACTCCGCTTCGCGTCGTGCCTAACAACGCCCTCCAGCCGTTACTTATTCACGATACAGCACAGCCTCTCGTACCTTATTGCTTACTTAAATCATCTGTTTTCTATGTGAATATACAGTAAAGTGTAATTTATTCCTGTGATCAAAGCTGAATTTCAGCATCATTACTCCAGTCTTCAGTGTCACATGATCCTTCAGAAATCACTCTAATATGATGATCTGATGCTCAAGAAACATTTATGATTATTATCAGTGTTGAACACAGTCGTGCCGCTTCATATTTAAATCAGGATTCTTTGATGAACTAAAGTTAGGGTTAGACTAACTTAGTTAAATAACCCTAAGAAATATAAATCTTACATTATAAATGCGTCCTTGCTGAATAAAAGTGTATTTTTTATATTTTTATATAAAGTATTAATTTCTTTTGGACAATTTCCCTTTGATCTATGTATTGTGATTCTTCATTTTTTTGTGATTTAATTAATTATGAGCTTTTCATCAACTTGGGGAAATCCTGTGATTGTTGTAAAATTGTAGAAAAAGTTTAGACCTGTTCACACCAACTACTATAACTATGAAGTTTTAATAATTATAACTCTATGAGAGTCCACATCACAACTATAACGACACAACATCATTGGAATCACTTTCAGAAAGTTTTCCCCCCCCTATATGATTAACACTAAAAACACTGACAGCCAATCAGAATCGAGCATTTAAAGCGGCAGACGACAAAACTGCAGCGCGTTTATAATAAACACGTTATTGTCGATTTTTCTGGATGCTAATATAGTTATCGTTCTTGTAAATGAACTTTTAAACAAGCGGTTTTGAGTTTATCTTGGTAATCAAAGGCAATCATCCCAATGCTCATCAAGTTCCCTGTTATCAGAGATCGTTCGGATTGATAGTTTGACCGATAGCTGATGCGGGTCCAGCAGAACTAATGCTGTTTGCGGGTCATTTAGACCCAATCCTCCATTTTTCTGTTATGCTGATAGCCGTTATGTGTTTTAATAGTGCTCTGCAAGCCTCTGATTGGCTGTTTTCTCCCCCGAGAGCGATAGAATGACCGAAAATAATGATCAGTTAATCCGTGAAACTGCTTTTCCCAGCATGCACCATGCGATTGGCTCACCCTGTTGTAAAGTACAAAGTGTCGTAAGCATTGGGAGCGGGTGATTATTGATCTCTGGACATGATCAGATGCGGGGTTGCACTGCATTCGTCTCACCCCGTCTCTCTTTCTCTCTGTTTTTCTGTTTGTCTGCGACTCCTTCCCAATCCCTGCGGGAGTGCTGGGTTGTTTGTGTTTGTCTAATGAAGTGAGATGATTGTCTCTCAGTATGAAGTCACCCGAGACTGAAAGAAAAGAAGCAGTGAGGTATGTGGAGTGATTGACAGATTGAGTGACTCAATGGCTGTTAATGAACACGCATCAATTTTGCTATAAAAAACACATACCAGGAGAAAATGATCCGAAAGTAAAAGGCCAGAAGCATCACTGTTTGAAACGTTAATATAAACATTAATCTTGAGACGCATGATAATCTCAGTGCTGTGTGAGAAACAATTGATGAGGTCCTTTTACAAAGTCTTCATGTTGTTGTTTCTCTACTAGAACAGGTTTTCCTGCTTGAATGTTGATTATTTTCCTCATATTCTCCATTGTTGCGGCTCCTCTCTTCCCAGTCTGTCAGTAACGCTCTGTTTACTTCCTGTCTCTATGAAGCCCCTCCTTCTGAAAGCACACTGTGCTCTGATTGGTCGGCTGGATCAGTGTGTTGTGATTGGTCGAGCGCTTCGAGTGTGTTTGGGAAATGTCCCGCCCCTTTCCATAACCGCCAGTTTAACACACTACTAACTAACTCAACCAGGCCCCGCCCCTTTATTTTGCATATTAATTATTATAATGAGGAATATTATGACGTGTTCGTTCCCGGATGAAACTCAAGACTACAATGGAGGCGTTATATGGAGACAGCAACATTACACACTAAAGAATGATGAACATTGAAAAAATGGGCTTTTTTTATGGGTTTAAAAGAGACTAACTTAAAAAATTACCCATGAAAACAGTTTTAACAGTGTTTCACTATCAGCTAAACAGCACTTACTAATAATAACACACTATGGGCTGCGTCAGATCGATAGAGTGTGTGTGTGTGTGTGTGTGTGTGTGTGCCTGTTAACAGCTGGAGATGGAAAGTTTGTTCCAAATTGAATTATTAAAGATGGTTTGATGTTGTTAATCACAGTGATGGAGACGGAGAGGCCGTTTCAGGGACGAAAGCCCACGAGACCAAGAGAAAATGCTATTGATTTGCGGCGCGAGTCAATAACAAAGAGAATGTTTTCATTTTCTCTGTGAAACGTCAGATGTGGAAAAACTTTCATTTGTTTAGGTGAGATGTTGGATGTGTTTGAGAACAAAACTGACCTGAAGTGTCTCGGGATTGTATTCCAGATGTCGATGTTTGATTCATTTTAAAGGTTGTTGGCGCTTCTAGTTAGTTGAAACAATCTGTTCTATGAAAGCTGCTGATAATGAGCCAGGGTTATTATCCTTTCATTAAAACTAAAGTTAGTAAACACATTTCTGTTAGCTGGAAAAAAAAAAAGCTGAAATAAAATAATATATTGACAAACTTGTTGAAGCACTAAAATTATTTACTGGAAATAAAAACTAAAACTGAAATAAAAAAATGTAATTAAACTTTAATAGCTGTATTTAAAATACAAACAAAAAACTAATAAAATGAGAAAAGCACAAAACAAAATTACAAAAAATTAAACTAAAACATAAAAACTTAAAATATACATAATAATAGCTCATTTAAAAGTAAAATAACACTGGTGTGAGTAATCAAGCTCCAAAAAGACAATTACATTTGAATAAAAATAGTCCAATAGCAACTTATATTCTACATTTTATGTAAAAAATAAATAAAAATAATATTAAACAAAATAAATGAAAAAGATTAAAAGAAAGAAAGAAATGGATTATAAATAACAAAAGTTAGATGTAAATAAATAAATAACTTGGATTTAAATAAATGAATAATAAAATAAAGAATATGAATAAAAATGACAAATTTTATGAAAATAATTAAAAATACAAATGAAATTGATAAAAAATAAAGGAACGATGAAAAATTTGATCAAAATGATAAAAAATATAAAGAAATAAACTCGATTTAAATAAGTAATAGAAAGAATATTAAAATCTATAAATCAGACTGTGTGTGGGTGTACATGAGATCATTATGATCATGGGGGGGGGGTGTGCAGAGCGATGTGTGCGGCGTCCGTAATCTCGGCGCTAATAGGTTTCCGAACACTAATGGCCGACGCAGTGGGCCAGAATAAGTGTTTAATAGGGGTGTTCTGGCCCGGCTGACTCACACACACTCACACACACTCACTCTGGGCTTTAGAGCTCGTCGGGTGGGAGCGTAATGCACATCTAATCTTAAGAGCCTGTAGTGAACACCGATAATAATAGACACGATGCTCTAATGTTACGGCCCACGTTTATTTTTTATTGTCTCTTTCTTTTCGCACAAACCTCTCCGAGGCCCTCGAGTCATTACGCCTGTCAGCGTCAGACACCCAATTAAAGAGCCGAGCACATGAGATAAGGGTCCGGCCAACACTCCTGGGAAATTATGGATTATACCCAATCAGTTTGTGTGCTGCTGATCTAATGCGCTTTTATATCATCAATACCTGGAGTGCGTAAACACGTTATGATGGATCGATTGTGGCTGAAGGAAGAGGTCGGCCAAGTTTCTGTCGTCATTACCTCGCCCTCGTGTCTGCGATGTTTGGAGTTGCTCTGCTACAGTTCAAAGTGGCCGTCAAGCTGCTGCAAGATTATTAAATTAGAATAAAAATTTAGGATCAGTAGGACTTGTATTCAAAACTGGGGTCCAGGGATGCAAGAGAGGGGAAAATGAGGAGAAAAACAGTGGTAAAAATGTAAAAAAATATATATATTCAATGATAAAAAACATTAAAATGAAGTGATCTAAAATAAATAATGAAAATTTTGATTAAAACAAATACATAATTAAAATATATAAATAAATAAAATCGATTGAAATAAATAAATTATATTAAAATAAATATATTTAATAAAATTTTTTAAAGTTAGATTAGAATAGATAAATAATAAAAATTGTATAGAAACTAAATATTTTCCCAATTATATCTCACACATTTATAATGTTATTTTTTCACCCTTTAAACTTGAGGAGGGGGGTCCCTCGCATGAGGATAATAAAAAATGGGGATCTGTGGCATATAAAAGATTGAAAACCATAGGAAAAAGAGGATAAAAACAGTGGTAACAAATAAAAAAATTAATAAATAAGAACAAAAAAACTAAAATAATGAAAATTTTGATTTAAAAAAAATATATATATTTTTTTAATAAATGATAAATTATACTAAAATAAATATTTAATTAATTAAAAAAAGTTATATTAGAATAAATAATATTAACTAAATATTTTCCCAATGATGTCTCACACATTTATAATATTATTTTTTCACCCTTTAAACTTGAGGAGGGGGGTCCCCCGCATGAGGATAATCAAAAATGGGAATCTGTGGCATATAAAAGATTGAAAACCATAGGAAAAAGGATCAAAACAGTCATAACAAATTAAAAAATTAATAAATGAGAAAAAAAACATTAAAATAAATAATGAAAATTTTGATTAAAAAAAATATATATATTTTTTTACAAATAAATGCTAAATTATACTAAAATAAATATATTTAATTAATTTAAAAAAGTTATATTAGAATAAATAAATTATAAATAATGTAATAATTTTATAGAAACTAAATATTTTCCCAATTATGTCTCACACATTTATAATATTATTTTTTCACCCTTTAAACTTGAGGAGGGGGGTCCCCCGCATGAGGATAATCAAAAATGGGATCTGTGGCATATAAAAGATTGAAAACCATAGGAAAAAGAGGATAAAAACAGTCGTAACAAATTAAAAAAATTATAAATGAGTACAAAAAAAACATTAAAATAAATAATGAAAATTTTGATTAAAAAATATATATATTTTAGAAATAAATTATAAATTATACTAAAATGAATATATTTAATAATTTTTTTAAAAGTTAGATTAGAATAGATAAATAATAAAAATTGTATAGAAACTAAATATTTTCCCAATTATATCTCACACATTTATAATGTTATTTTTTCACCCTTTAAACTTGAGGAGGGGAGTCCCTCGCATGAGGATAATCAAAAATGGGATCTGTGGTATGTAAAAGATTGAAAACCATAGGAAAAAGAGGATAAAAACAGTCGTAACAAATTAAGAAATTAATAAATGAGAAAAAAAAAAATTTAAATAAATAATGTTTAAAAAAAAAATTTAAAAAATAAATGATGAATTATACTAAAATAAATATATTTAATTTATTTTAAAAAGTTATATTAAAATAAATAAATTTTAAATAATGTAATAATTTTATAGAAACTAAATATTTTCCCAATTATGTCTCACACATTTATAATATTACTTTTTCACCTTTTAAACTTTAAGATGCGAGTCCCTCGCTTGAGGATAATCATATATGGGGATCTGTGGCATATAAAAGATTGAAAACCTTGTTCTATCCATATTCCAAGTCTTTTGAAGTCCTACAAGATTAAAGGATCAGAACATTAGCATTGATTTTAGCAAATAATTACTTCTATTTCCACAAAGTGATTGCGAACGATGTGTGCATGTGCATGAGTCGTATGGACTATACTCTCATTTTGCTTCATTGTAAATATTCTCCATTTCTTCGACAGAAGATTGAAAGTCAGGTTTGGAAGGACACGAGTACATGATGACAGAACATGTTTGGGTCTCTTTAAAACAGGTCTTCACGTGGCTATTAATGAGCGGGTTTAAAAAGTGGTGAGACGGATGGTATCACTAATCTGAAAGATTATAAGATCGGGATTAAAGTCGAGCTGTCTTGGCTGATATCTCCCCAAACAGACGAGACAGACGCCGGAGTTTGTCAACCGAGGAAGAGAAGGGTTTTAGGAAGGATTATCGGGGACACGTCCACATACAACACACGACTGTAGTCGTTCACAAACAAACGCAGGTCTGTAAATAAAGCTCAGTGCTTTGCATAAAGCACCTTAAGTGTTATTTTCCCTTAAAGGGTTCGTTCACCCAAAAATGAAAATGATGTCATTAATGACTCGCCCTCATGTTGTTCCAAGCCCGTCAGACCTCCGTTCATCTTCAGAACACAGTTTAAGATATTTTAGATTTAGTCCGAGAGCTTTCTGTCCCTCCATTGAAAATGTATGTACGGTTTACTGTCCTTGTCCAGAAAGGAAATAAAGACATCATCAAAGTAGTCCATGTGACATCAGTGGGTTAGTTAGAGTGTGTTGAAGCATCGAAAATACATTTTGCTCCAAAAATAACAAAAACTAGGATTTTATTCAGCATTGTATTGTCTTCCGGTTCTGTTGTGGATCAGCGTTCAGTGACGCCGCTGACGTAAGACGCTGCTGACGTGTGAACCGGAATATACACACACACACACACACACACACACACACACACCAGACACACGTCAGCAGCGGCACTGAACGCGGATCCACAACAGAACCGGAATATACACACACACACACACACTCAGACACACACACACACCAGACACACGTCAGCGGCGGCACTGAACGCTGATCCACAACAGAACCGGAAGACAATACAATGCTGAATAAAATCCTAGTTTTTGTTATTTTTGGAGCAAAATGTATTTTCGATGCTTCAACACACTCTAACTAACCCACTGATGTCACATGGACTACTTTGATGATGTCTTTATTTCCTTTCTGGACAAGGACAGTAAACCGTACATACATTTTCAATGGAGGGACAGAAAGCTCTCGGACTAAATCTAAAATATCTTAAACTGTGTCCTGAAGATGAACGGAGGTCTGACGGGCTTGGGACGACATGAGGGAGAGTCATTAATGACATCATTTTCATTTTTGGGTGAACGAACCCTTTAAGCACACGAGATGAATCGCGGTGGCCGGGAGTTCGGGTCATCAGAGCCTCCCACGGTTACGCCTGTTTTCTCTGCACACCTCTCTCTCAATCTCTCCGTTTTTAGACTTCTGATATGCAGCTGAAGTTAGAAGAACCTGCTGTGGGATAAAAACAATGACCTCGGCTTCACTGCGAGTGTGTTTGTGCGCGCGTTCAAAGCCCGCTGCCCCACGGAGAGGGATGTGCTTTAAAGAGCCCACCCACTCTTTCTCTCCCTTTATGTCGCTCGCTTTCTTCTTCACACTTTCTCCAAGTGCTGACCAAAAATAACGCAACTCCTCCGTTAATATATAGCTGACTGTGAGAGTCCAGCATCTCAAACACTAGCAGGATATAAAACTTACCAAATGAAACCACTACCATGGTTTTTGGACATTATGTAAATGTAATGCCATACTGATGTTTTTCGGGGGGTTGAATTGCTAGTTGAGCTTAATAAAACTCTACCGAGGCCTGTGAGAAAAACTCTTACAATGTTTCTGAGTGCAATCAAACATAAAAATACGGGTAAGGCGAGCTCTGACGTCTGGAGTTGTTTGTGTGTGTGTGTGTGTGTGTGTGTGTGTGTTCCTGGTATTCTCCCAGCAAATCTCCCCACAAGGATAGTAATACCAGTTAATTTTGACCTCATGACATTCTTTTGGACAGTAAAAAAATAATTATGTCTATGCAGGGCCGGCCCGTGGCATAGGCAGTATAGGCAAATGCTAAGGGCGCAAGCGCCTTAAACCCTAGGGGGGGCGCCAGAGCCGCGTAAGAAACTTTCCGCTTTTATTGTACTTCATTAACACTGCAACGAGTGGAGCAATTACAAAAGCCTGCCAGTGGCGCAAAAAGTGGGTATACCGGTATGTGTAGCGGACTAGGCGCCCTCATAAGATTTCATCATAGAATTTTGACAGGGGACCCCCCTCCAATAATATCGCGAGCGGGCGCGGGCGCCGTGAGCGCTGAGCGAACAGGCACGAGTAGTGAGTTGTCGTCGAAAAAGATAGATAAAGCAAAAAAGCGACCGGGGGCTAAAATAGAAATAGCCCATTCGTTTTGTTTTGCTTAATCGGCGGCGCTGGGTTAGTGCTGGTGTAATGCATTGGTAAAAAAAAGCTTTTTTTCTGACACCGCATGAAACGCGTAGATCAGCGGCCCATTGGTTGTTTTCTTGATTGACACTGGGCTGGCCCAATCACATCTTTAATGTGAAGTACAGAAAAATACTCTTTCTATTAGTATAGAAATTAGTACAAAACTTATGAAAGTTTCCTTTATTTTTCAGTGCATTGTTTTACAATGAGTATTATCATGGGATTAATATTATAACTATTATTATGTAATGTAGACAGACACTAACTAAAAGAGGTTTGAATTTTTCTTGGTTTAATTTGAACACTGAATATGGGTTGGAGCTTTTAATTTTGAACTCTCAAAGTGCACCAGATTGATGAATTTAACATTAAAATGCACAAAATTTTCTTACGGGGGATCATGCCCCCGTACCCCCCTAGCCTTGTAGCAGCCTAATGGATTAGTAATAATAGTAGTGGTGGTAGTAATTGTAATTTATCTACTACAAGTTACATGGTCAGATAATATGTATTTAAACAATGCAACTATGTAGGATGATTGAAATATCCTTGAACGTTCTTTTTTAGCATTTGTATAAACAATTTATTACAGTTCAAGGGGGGGGGGGGCATGGGCGCAAAAATCAATCTCGCCTAGGGCAACCAAAGGGCTAGAGCCGGCCCTGTGTCTATGGGAAATCCTCATAAAACATGGAAACCTGTGTGTGTGTGTGTGTGTGTGTAGCCAAGAGGCAGATCAGAGCTGTTGGAAACAGCCTGACAAGCTCAATAAACATTGATAAGGACTGCATTTTTCATCTGAATTTCAGAAATTGTGTTTTTTCATACTTTTTTCTTCATAGATTGTGGGGTTTGTAATGAACGGTCGGTCTTAGGCCGACTGTTTCTGCTTGATTTAAGAAAACTGTCTGAGAGGCCTCAGGGTTTAGTCTTAAAACCCTTGCCTTCAGCGTTGCTATGGATATAGAGTATGTTAAAAATGGGGATTTATTACGCCTGCAGAGGGCGCTGTGCCATCGACACCACTGGATCATCATGCCAGCTGTTTAAAACAATAGCAGCACCAATATAGCAGTGCAAAATAATGATAAATACATCAAATATTGTGACATGTCTGTGTTCTCTAGCACATGAAACACTAAAGTCAACACTGATCAGCCAGGTGTAATTTTGACCTAAAACAGGTGTAAATACTGATCTAGTGTAGGTGTGCGTGTTCTCAAAGTTTGACTAAATTGGCCTTGTGTTTCCTAGTTTACTTCTCGCTTTGTTCTCTATTAACTAATAAACACCACAGGGATGGGCATGAATCATTTTACATAATCAGGATAAAACTTTAAAATGCCCTGAAAGAGTCTGTGTTTTAAGGATGAAGAGGTGAGGGGATGTGGGTGGGGGTGTTAATGATGAAGCCGTTGCTCTATTTTGGATGTAATTGCTTTGTTCACGCACCTGCTTCCAAATGCACCATCTGTCATCAGCCCGAGAAAAACTCACAAGACAATCCAATATGTAACGTTTGAAATATGGAGATGGTAAAGATTTCGCTGCTAAAGGATGTTATTTAAGTCAAAGAGAAGTTTTCATTGTGTTGGCGTCAGTAGGTGAAAAACAAAAGTACTTCCTGTTGTTTTTAAATTATATCATGTGAAGCAACATGCGTTATGCAACATTGTTCTAAACCATAGTATTCTCTCAGCATATTCAATTCACATTTATTGTATAGCGCTTTTCACAATACATATCGTCATTAAATATATAACTGAGTATCATTTTATTCATTAAAGTCGAAACTAATTCCATGTTTTCTAATAATATTACCATGGGCCCTATCTTGCACCCGGCGCAAATGACTTTGTACACCGGCGCATGTATCATTCCTATTTTGCACCCGCGCAAATCGGGCTTTTCCCTCCACAGACGCACGTCGGTAAACTAGGGAATGAACTTGCGCTCCCCGGGGCGGTTCAGCGCAAAGAGGAGGCGTGTTTCGGCGCAAACAATCCCTGGTGCTATTCTGCAGTTCCAGAAAACAATTCCGCCACTGACCAGAAAAAACCTAGTGTAAAGTCAGTGGCGCGTTGCGTGTTGTTCATAATGCTATTTTAAGCGCGCATGCTTGGCCATAATGTCGCGGGTGCACAACGCGCATACACTTTGATTCTCTCAACAACACAGATGCAGCAGTTTTTATTTTTGCAAATCATACATTATAACAAGGAAAAATATTAACACATGAGGCAAATCATTGTGGTGTCCATGAAGATGTAATTTATTTTAGTTTTTTTCCTCCCACGCCTGTTTAACCGACGCTGATTTGGGTGGGTTTCTCCATCCCCATACAACGTCACTTCTCTGTCTTTCACGGTCCTGACAAGAACGTCGCTCTCCTCGGCTGTGAACCGCTCCTGGTAAATCCGCCGTTATAATAGCAATCCGCTTTAGAACATGCGCACCTGCTCTTAAAGGGAATGTGAGATGACGCTCTGATTGGTTTATTTCACGTTACGCCCAAACCACACCTATGAATAATGAAGCTACTTCAGACCAACCCCTTTTAGATTTGCGCCAGGCGCAAGAGGCATTTATCCCGCCGGGAAAATAGCAACAGCGCCGGGATCCGCCCACAAAGTTACTTGCGCTTTGACACTTGCGTTTCAGATCGTTAAAATAGGGCCCCAAGTGGCAGCATGTATATTGAAAATAGCAGCGGGCCTAAAACAGAGCCTTGCTGCACTCCATAATTTACTGATGTTCAATTGGATAATTCCCCATTTAAATAAACAAAATGGTGGCTGTCTGATAGGTGCGATCTAAACAACCTTAATGCTTGTCCCTGAAAACCAGTGTAGTTTTGTATTCGATCTAAGATTATTTTATGATCTATAGTGTGTAGTGATCTATAGTGTCGAACACAGCACTAAGATCAAGTAAAACTAGTATTGAGATGCAGCCCTGGTCTGAAGCTAGTTCATTTGTAATTTTAACAAGCCCAGTTTCTGTGCTATGATGGGGCCTGAATCCAAACTCATAGATATCATCTTTTGCAGGACTGAGCACAGTCGAGCAGATGTAGTGGGTATTGGTTCTAATGAACATGTTGTTGGTTTAGATGTAATACGTTTATTTAAAGGAGTAGTTTCCTGATCGTTTACTGTACGTACACACGCCGCCGCCGACTTGAGCTTACAAAGTTCTGGTCGTTTTGAGCGACCAGAGCGTCAATCAGATAGTTGAAAGTAGCTCAACTTTATGGTAATGAGCTATGATGCGGTTCAGCGGCAAAACGCCAGCAACCAATCGGAATATAGACGTCCTTCGCGCTGGCTGACTCCGGAGAAACATACGATGTAAACTTTCGTTCCTACCAAAACATTAGTTCCGAGAAAATACAATACAGCAGCACCAAACACGACAACTTCGCGATGATCCATAATGATGCAGTGATACACATTTGAGGATGAGCGCAACTTTTATTGGAAATATTTACGAACGCTCGTTTTAAGCGGGAATGCAATTCATTTGCTCACGGTAACATTGATTTGACCAATTGCACTTGATTTTCCTCTTTTTTTTTTTACCAAATGTGACCAAAACGGTTATAAAAATGCTGTCATTATAAAAGGTTTCTAGTGTCAATGTATTGTTTGTTTTTTCTGTTTACATTTCATGTTGTGACACTTCTCTTCTCCCATGATCGAACGGGGCGGCCAGAGCTTCACACAGCTCAAGTCGGCGGCGGTGTGTACGTACAGTTACTCACCCCCACGTCATCCAAGATGTTCATGTCTTTCTTTCTTCAGTCGAAAAGAAATGAAGGTTTTTGAGGAACACACTCCAGGATTTTCTCCATATAGTGACTTCAATGGGGTCCAACGGGTCGAAGGTCCAGATGTGAGTTTCAGTGCAGCTTCAAAGTCTCGACACGATCCCAGCCGAGGAATACCAAACCATCGCTCATTTTCTTAAAAAACAAACAAACATTTATATACTTTTTAACCACAAATGCTAGTCTTGCACTAGCTCTGCAATGCGCCACACATTATGTCATCACGTTGAAAGGTCACGCGTGTCGAGACTTTGAAACTGCAATTTGGACCTTCGACCCGTTGGACCCCATTGAAGTCACTAAATGGAGAAAATCCTGGAGTGTGTTCCTCAAAAACCTTAATTTCTTTTCGACTGAAGAAAGAAAGACATGGACATCTTGGATGACGTGGGTGCGAGTAAATTATCAGGAAATTTTAATTCTGAAGTGAACTACTCCTTTAACACTTTCTGTCCTATAGCTATAAATACTGCAATTCTATGCTCCATATTGCAAACAAAAAACAATCATAAAAGTGTACAGTAAGTTGGAACACGTCCTGTGTGTGTGTTTCAGGGGTTGATCGAGGTGAAGCGGATCATCTTTGGTGATGCTGTGCTTTCTGAAATATTCTGAAAGATGTTTGTGCTAATACTCCGTCCCCTGCGCTTAACTTTTCTCTGGAGTGAAATTCATGGAAAGACACGAATGTCAAAAAGTCGATTTGCAACACATCCCATTTATTTTCCATTTGAGAGGGTTTTGCTATGAGCTCTGTGTGTGTGTGTGTGTGTGTGAAAGTGATTTGGGATTACAGGTGCCTTGCAGGTTTATCGGAGACCCGGCGGCTTTATCCGGGGCACTTCCATCTGTCTGAGTGTGTGTAAGTCTCCAGGCTTAGTGTCGCTCTGCGTGGGTTTCTCTCATGAATCTGCTTGTTTGATTTGTGTCTGGTGGCTTGTGTTTACTGAGATCAGATGCCTCAGTAACGCTTTGACCTGTAGCATTAACAGTGCAGCAAAACAAGGGAATCTCGTCCGGATTCGTTAGTGGTGCCCGCGTGCTGCATTCGGGTCAGGGATTTGAAAACACTCTTAACCGTAAGTGTGTGCGGCTGTGCGGCGTGTGTGTGTTCTCCAGACATGAATGAATCCTCAAATCGTCTTGTTGAGGAGAGCTGTGCTGCTACTTTATTAAGTGATCAGAATCTATGCACCATTATTATTATCCTGCCCGACCACCTAGCAACTGCCCAGAACACCTTAGCAACCACATAACAATGCCCTAGCGACCAACTAGAACACTTTAGCAATCACAAAGCAATCCTTGTAATCACCACCAACATGCTAGCATCATAAAGGCGAGTTTTGCACTCAAACACTTGAGTTGAGCGGTGTAATGGGATGATATCAGTTGTCCGAGGAAGAATAAACTGTAATTTTAGTAATTCACAGAGAATGAAATGATGAAATCTTGGTGTGATTCATGTTAAAGCAGCTGTCCTGTGGCTCTCACTGCCCGTCTGCTTGTCTGTCTGTCTATGATATGGTTATTTCATATTTATATCATGTTTACAGATTCACACCAAACTGAATTTCAGCCCAGTAAATCTCACAGCTGCTCGCAGCACGTCTGTGCTTCCTAAACTTATAATTGTCACTAAATAAAGCAGCTGAATGCAAGCAGAAATTCACAGACGCACGATGTTGTGATATGCGCTGTCAATTTTCTGGTTCTCTAAAAGATGACCTGTTGACAGTTTCTTTCTTGTGTTAACAGCAGAATATCATATAATATAGCTTATAACTAATTACCAGTGTGTTTGCTTTGAGTACAGACCCAGCTAACAAAATATTTTAAGAACGTTTTGCTGACGTTCCCATTAAGTTATGAAAACAGTATTTATGAATGTTCTCTGAATTTTCGAAATGTCCAGTTTTTTTCTCATGTTTAAAAAAAAAATTCTTGGTTATACAAACGTTAAGGGAACATTCCATTTTATCTTTAAACATTATGGGAACGTTAGTTTTACTCTGAGATAACGTTCCCATGAAGTTATGAAAACGGAATGGCAGTTTCTTTGGAATGTCAGAATGTTGGTTATTTTAAGGGAACATTCCATTTTATCATTCTTCAAACATTATGGGAACGTTACTTTTGAATCTGAACGTTCTAAAACAAGTAGTAACATTTAAAAAATATTAGACGAACATCCAATTAACACTTTTTCAGAAATAAAAAGTACCATAAACCAATATAGACAAACTCGTCTAAACTTTCTGCATCCATCCCTACCTATGTACTTGAACGACTAAATTTGTAATTAATGCCTTTGCAAATTAAAAAAATAAATAAATTAAAAATACCATAAACGATGTATAAGTAGAGCTAACGTTTTGAGAACAGTATTAAAAGACCAAATAACTCTGAACGAACATTATATTAACATTACTAGAAGAACGTTTGTTCATAACTTGTATAACATGAATATAGCGACTGACACCACTCTCTGTTTCCTCAGTCTAAAGATCGTATTTCATTCGTCTATTATCTGCTTTCTTTAGAACGTCTTGTTGTTTTTCCACTAAGCTGCACCCCCTGATCACTGAAAAAACAGCTAAAACCACACAAATCTGGGTTTGGGTCTGAGTCAGTCACTGGATCAAGCATGAAGCTTTTCCTCTCAAAGCCAGACTCGGTGTGGATAAAACCCTGTCAATCACAGCACACGGGAAAACACACCGTCGCGCAGAACAGCAGTCCATAACATTTACACTATATATATATATATAAAAAAGTCATATGATAGCTTTATGTGAGGAATAGACTCAAATTTTGGTAGCCCTTTTGGCTTTTACATCCACTTTCATTCTATGGAAAAATAACTTGCACAGAAATGACACGTTTTGTGTGACATAAAGGTGAGTTGATGATAACAGTGTTTGGTTTTCTGAGTGAACCGTCCCTTTAAGAGCCAATGCACCAGGCTTACAGAAATCGGTCAATTGCGAACGACGAGTACAGTGTCGTTTTGTGTGTGTGTGTGCGTGTTTCACTCTGATGGATCACGTTGTCACTCTCCCTCTTGCTTTTACACTGATCAATGAGCTAATGGAGTGTTAGAGTGGGATAACAGCTTTACCTCAGTGCACACACACACACACACACACACAGCCGACCCCCCTCAGGTCTTCATTCTGTAGGGGTTTGTGAGAAAGCACGAGTCGTTTGTCATGTGACACTAGTGGACTTCCTTTAGGGTCTGCAGAGGTTAAACGTGAAGATATTCATGATGTCTGTCTTGCAGGATCGGGAAAAATTCAGACTTGAAGAGTTGAGTCAATTCATGAGTTGAAACTGAATCGGATCGACTGGAAGAGGAATTTACTGGAGGAATTAAACAGTCACACAAAAGAGGAATGACATTAGTCCAACACAACCATAAAAATGTCAGGCGTTATGAATATCAGAGTTTGGAATCGCAAGCATTGATTATTGCCCATATGTTGTGTAAGTGATGACATGTTTATGGTTATACTACGGGGCTGTTGAATGCTTGAGTCTGATTGGTTGACGAACGTTCTAAGGTGTGCAATTATTTTCAGGGCTAAAGTAGTTCCAGCAGGTCTTGACCACATTACATTTTCATATCACTTCGCCAGATGATTTCAGTTATATCAAAGGTCTGATTACAACAGCAAAAGAACCAAACCCCAAAATGTCACTGACCAAGCAAATAAATATAGTAAACAATAGGATCATAAAAACAGCAAATTATTTCCATGTTTTTGCCACAAAATTACATTTTATTATGTACGGAAAGCACATACTCTCTTTCTCCCGCTCAAACACACACACACACACACACTCGCACAGAAACGTGTTGTCAGCAGTGCTCTGACGATTTTATCAGCAAAATAGTTTTAAAACCTAAAAGCTACATGACATTTCTCACTAGCGAGGGAATAATGGTGCTGTTCTTGAAGCCGATAAACTTACAGTTTCACTATTAGTGCTGCCGAACACTGTTGAGAGACACTCAGACTCAGGTAATTCACACACACCTTAAAGGAGCAGTCTGTAAGAATGACAACTAGTGGTACTGCAGTCCAAATACAAAATATCAGAGATCGTGGTTTCTCCCGCCTCTTCAGACTCGACGGCGCTCACACTGGTTGCCAGTTTGAGCACACACAACAGGAACGACCGCACTGGACAATGAAAATTGTCAAAATGCAGTATCACAGACCAAAACAAAAACAAACATTCCAGCCTGGAAACGCACATTTCAAAGTAAAATAACTGGCTCTAGAAGTGTTTTTCAGAGAAACGAGTATGTGAACTTGGCATGTTTCCTCAATATATGCAAACTATTGCTGTCAAACGATTAAAATATTTAATCGCGATTAATCGCATTAATGTCATAGTTAACTCGCGATTAATCGCACATTTTTGTCTATTCTAAATGTCTCTTGATTTCTTTTTGTCCCATTATTTTTTCTCATTTTAATGCTCTTATCAACATGGAAAAGTGGATCGGCTTGCTTTGTGCAAATGTTTTTTATTGAAAACCACATTGGCATATACTGTGTTCAATTTCACACTAACATTCTCACTTGGAGCAAATAATCTCTCACACAATGTAACACTGTCCATCAATAAAAGGCTGAAAGAAATACTGACGAGGTCCTGATATTGACGAGGGGGCGGAGAATTCGCATCAGCTGTGTGTGTGTGTGTGTGTGTGTGTGTGTGCTTGGCCATCATCAAGTGGTATTTCAGACTGGACTTGCTGCGATGACGATAGCTCAGTTCACAACGACAAAACACACAGATCACTTTGGTCTCGTCAATGGGACCATTTGGCAACTTTTTAAAAGTAAACTTTCAATTCAGAATCTTATTGGCATCCATTTCGGCGTCTCGCGCTCGTCATCCACTCAAAACGTAACGTTAACCAACTATTTGTCCGGCTCGCGAGCCCAAACGAGTGTGTGTGGCGTGCCTGTTGTTGTTTCCGGTCTAGCTAGATCCGCTTGCGCTTTGGTCGACGAAGCAACAAAACATCCTCGCGCGGCGTAAGCCATTGAAATGAATGGGTTTCATAGCGCAGCGCCGCGTCCTGTTGCAAAAGCATGTGAAAAACACGACAAAGTTTGCTAGGCCAAAAAGACCGTTAATCGCGCGAAAAAAAAATTAACGCCGTTAAAATGGGTTTGCGTTAACGCCGTTAATAACGCGTTTAACTGACAGCCCTAATGCAAACGTATTAATGTATTTTATGCTTTAGTAGTGTGAAAAAGTTACATACAGCACCTTTAATCTCTATCTCTCGCTAATAACTGCATTAGTCTGCTATCGGTGGCTCATGCCTCTGTTAACGAGCTCTTTGAATTAGCAACAGAGGCTTGGAATGAGATGCGTTAGAAATGAGTCCTACACACAAGAGTGTTTTAAGACAAAAGTCATGAAATACATCATCTGAACAATGTTTTGAGCTGTGGAAACCGTAGTTAAGCCGGAATAATTGACGCCGGCCATCCGAATTATAGAAAAATAGTGCACACACATGCATTATTTTAATAATTCAACAGCCCGCCGTCAATTATTCCTCACGTAATTCATACTAAGAAATGAAATGTATTATTAAAACAGCAGTTTCTTTTAATTAATTCGGTTTTAATTCTACTTCCCTAACTGTAAATGCTAATTACGATTCTGCATCTCGTTTGCTAAATCAGTTCAGTTGACATTCGGGTATTGAATTGGACTCCACAAGGCACCTAACCCTGCTGTCTAGTCCTCACATCTCAATGCTCCTGTCACTTCACTCGACGCTAATCCTCTCTCTTCTCCAATATCACAGAGTCACTTGCAGTGTTGCTAATCAGGGTTTGGAGGGCAGATTACGTTTGAACGATCCGAAGCGCTTTATATGTCAGGACTCACGAGTGTTTGATTGGCAGGTTTTTGCCCATCTGACTGAAATCACGGTTATTATGTGGCGCTGACGATTTCACAGTCTGACTGATGTGGAACAGCTCAGGTGTGTGTGAGAGACACGTCCACTGTGATTAACACACTGATAGAGACAGAAATGATGGGACGAATCTCACGGAAACATCACCGTGCCTCATTTTTGTTTCAATTTTGATGTTCTTTTCATGACAAATCAGCACATTTTCTTTCTAAATTCTATGTATCAGGGGGTTTTGCATCTCTTTTGTAACTCCCAAAATTCTGGTGAGTTTTATGGTAACACTTCATAGGTGCATTAGTTAACATTAGTTAATGCATTAACTCACATCATGAGCAAGACATTTGTTACTATTTTAGTTAATATTTGTTAATGTTAGTTAATAAAAATACAGCTGTTCATTGTTAGTTCACAGTGCATTAACTAATGTTAACTAATACAACCTTTGATTTTAATAATATATTAGAACATTTTTTAATTAATATTAACTAAGATTAATAAATGCTGGAGAAGTGTTGTTCATTCTTAGTTCATGTTAATTAAGGTAGATGAACCTTATTGTAAAGTTTTACCAGTTTTATTAGTTTCTCATTACTGTAAAACAATATTTTTAATTAAAATCTGCATAAATTAAAAGCACTACAACACATTACATATAGCATGATGTATAAATACTTTCACATTTAAAAACTAAAACAAAGTCACAACACAGATTCACCTCACTTTAAAAAATGCTGGGTTGTTTCAACCCATGGTTGGGTCAAATATGGACAAATCCAAGCGTTGGTTTAATTTTTTTAATTGCATTTTTAAACTCAACGATTGGGTTTGTCCATATTTGACCCAACCATGGGTTAAAACAACCCAGCATTTTTTAGAGTGCTGGGGCCAGTTGCATAAACTTTGTTAAGACTGTGTTTTAAGAGCTAGCTGCAGTAAGACAAGAGGTGATCAGTCTTACATTTCGATTTAAATGAGACTGCCTTTTGATGTAACTGACTTTTAAAATGTTAGAACCAGTCTTGAAGAAAAAAAATGAGATGGCTAACTTTTAAGACTAAGAAGTTTATGCAACTTGCCACTGATGAGGGAAAATGACTGAGCAACTTGTACATGAGGCAGAACTCGGGGAAAAAAGTCCAGCAAGCCGATGCTTATGGGCACAGCGGGAAATCAGCCAACCAGAAATAGGAAGAGAAAAGGAGAGAGAGAGAGAGGCTCATAAGTAATTGAAATGGAGGTGATGTCGCCGATGGGCTGCACTGCTACTGTAACTGAAGTGCAGTCGAGCGTTCGGGATAAAATTGCTTTCTAATTATTCAACCCACCTTTACTTTCCCTCCTGAGAGACGGAGAGAGAAAGACTGAAAGAAGGAGGATAGTCTTTGGATGTATGATAATGAAGCACTTACAGGTACAGATATTTGTGTGATGTTTTTTTATTTTTTTGGTATTATGAGCCATACCTTTTGAAGGTGCATTGTGTAATATTTAGGAGGATCTGTTGACAGAAATGCAATATAATTTACATAACTATGTTTTCAGTGGTGTATATAGACCGTACATAATGAACCGTTATGTTTTAATTACTTTAGAGTGAGCATTTCTGTCTACACACACCGCCGGTCCGCTTACATCGACATGTTTCTACGGTGGCCCTGAACGGACAAACGCGTTTCGTCACTGTGTTGTTCTTAATGATAAGAAGCTGCTAAAGTCAGCGAATAAAACACTGACATGATGAACAAGTAACAATAATACTCGCAATAATATATCGTTTTACTGAATAATTAAGTAAACATAATTTCTTAATTTATCTTTGTAAAGAAACCTCATTACTTAAAGGCACAATATGTAAGGTTTTTTCGCCACAAGAGGGCGCAGTTTCCAATAATAACACAGGCGTAGGTTGATGACGCAGTGATGAGCTGAATGATGGGACTTGCTGTCAAGCTGATGGATCTAATAATGTTTATGGATGAGTGCAAACATTCAGGTTGTTTAACATTACAGTGGTATGAAGCAGGTCGCGATTGCTAAAGAGACAGATATCACACGCGAGTCCCGCGGATATAAAGGAATAAGGACATTTAATTCTATCGAACTAATTTTACCCGCGAGTGCTGGATTACTCACACAGGTCAGTTTATTAGACGAATTAAACTTGTGAGGTAACGCAGCGCTGCTTCACTTGCTCTAACGTTACACTATCACACTAAACGGCATTTAAATGTGTGTTGAAAGTTATAATGTTATACTACGTGTTAGTTCGTTTGCTATACGAAACTAGCAGTAAGCTAGATCAACATTAGAATAACATACTGACCATATTCTAACATTTCATCATGTTGAGCTAACCTTATATAACATTGATTTGTTTTATGTACATTTGCTCACCGGTCTAATAAAGCTGTCGAGTCGTGACTCGTGAAGCTCTGTCAAGTGCAAGTTAGCCGTGGACGCTAGCTCTCGGCATCTTAAAAACGCCACGCTGATATTGATCCTCATTTTAGTTCTCCTTGTTTGTCCCAAAGTCTGCTTGCCATGGTCTATGTTTGATAGAAACAAGAACTGTGTGCCGCTAAACGTTACGCAGTTGTCCACGTCTGTCGCCATGGTTACGTCATGGCTATGGCAGTATGAACGGAAACCGAGGATAGCGCGGATATTGCGTCATTGACAGGCGACTTTTTTTACGAGACGGCCACTTATTTAAAATGGGAATTTCTCTGAAATAAAAAATCTTTGGAGACTTTTGGGATATTGTAAGTACACAACTGCAGGAAATATATCACACTGTGCAAGTGATTGTTGGATATTTTATTACAAAATTCTTACATATTGTACCTTTAACTGGCTACTCTGTGCTGTCTCAGACGACGACATCACTTCCTGTCGGCCACCGTAACTTCTGTTGGGTGCAATTCACAAACTCACCACTAGATGCCGCTAAAAATCCCACACTGCAGCCTTTAATGTGCATTTATCTTTCCCCCAGAATGCATCAGCAGTGGGTCTGTGTGGCTTTGCTCGCCCTCCTGACTGTCACAACGACACTGGCAGATGGTGGGAAAACAGAGAAACAAGGTAACAGAACATCACCACACACTGCTTTATATCATTAATGTTACGACCCTGCACTGTTTTTACAAGTCTAGGGAATTAGAAGAGGAACATTAGGCCACCCTTACACAATTGTTACCATTAACATACTGGGAGAGTGAATAAGAACATGTGAACAAATGTATTATGTGCAATGATCGGCCAAAAAAAAAAATATATATATATATATATATATATTAGGGGTGTAACGATACACGTATTCGTATTGAACTGTTCGGTACGAGGCTTTCGGTTCGTTTTTCGGTGCGCATTTTTTAACCGAACGGTTCATTGGACCATTTTTCCTGCCGACCAACATTTCGTTATTTCAAATGTAGGCGCGTCACGCGTGGCAAGCGCGCTCATAATGTAAGAGACGCTGGCGTGACCACAACATTGCCCAACATCAAATGGCAAATGTAATGTAAGCGGAACGAAACTGAGCCACTCGTTATTGTGTGGTTGACGGACCGTTTATCAGTTTGGACCAAAGCAGCGCGAGCCGATCTTCATCATCAGCACTGTCACTACACAGCCAAATCCAGTAAAGAAAACATTTGAGTTCGCCACTGAAGTAATAACATCGCTGCGAGATCTAGTGAAAAACATTCACATTTCTCCGTTATTAACGGATCAAACAGCGCTGACGTGGAAACCAGGAAGAAACATTGTGCCATGAATGAACTATCCAGTGTCCACAGATCAGCGTGGATTTACTGTAGTAACTCTACTAACTGTAACCATGGGAGTGTGGCAGGAATAGTCGGCTATAATGCTTTCAAGTAACATTACGCCGGTTTTATTTTGACATTATGAATACAGCTGCTGCCCTCAAATGTTAATCTGAACTAAAATAAACCTGTGTTTATAACTACTACAATATTACATTTCATTTTGTCCAACGAGCTGTTTTGTTTTATAAGCTCCTAAGAAAAGTCAAGTATAGCTCCATCATTGCTCAAAGTAAAACAAATCTTACTTTATGATGTTAGTTTTAATAAAAATATAATTAAAAAAATTAAATTAAGGACATTTCTCTGGCATTTTGTATCGAAAACGTACCGAACAGTGAATTTTGTGAACCGTTACACCCCTAATATACATATATATATATATATATATATAAAAGTAAGAACACAAATTAGGCAAATAATAATTATTTTCAAACAAAACGAAAGAAGTCACAAAAACCAGCCAACTTAGGATATAACAGACCTGGGGAGGGAAAAGGGAAAACTCGTACACACACACACACTTTCTCTCTCATCCGTACAGCTGTAAGGTGCAGTGTGAAACTGTGTGTGTGCTCCCTCTCTGACAGGAAAGAAAGAGCGTAAATCTGACTGTGGCGAGTGGCAGTGGAGTGTGTGTGTGGCTAACGAGGGTGACTGTGGGCTGGGCACCAGAGAGGGCACTCGCACCGGCACCGACTGCAAGCAGACCATCAAAACACAGCGCTGCAAGATCCCCTGCAACTGGAAAAAGCAGTTTGGAGGTGAGAAGCCACACACACACAGGTGACACACACACACTCACACAGGGCTCAGGGTAAATAAGCCTGTGTTTTGGAGTAACAAGATGGAGAATCTCACAGAATTCTGTCGTCAGAAATGACAGTGAGACCTAGAAACAACCTGGCAGAATATATCAGTGTGTGTGTGTGTGTGTGTGTGTGAGAGAGAGAGAGCATATGCCACCTTCCCTCAGGATTTGTAGGTATACACAAACTATCAGCAAACACTGAAACAGTGGGGTGTTTCTCTCAGAAATCTCTCTGGGATCGTCTCGCTCTGAAGGAACATCAGAAATCACAGACCTAATAAAACATGATCACAGTAAACGTTGAGTGATGAATCCTCTGTGTGTTTCTGTGTAGTTCAGCAGTCGTGTCAGTGTAGTTTAGTGTTGAAATGTCTAGTGCAGAATGTATTCTCCCGAGTTATAAGAGCTCGGTTTCGTTTCTGAGGGTCTTGATTCGGGACAGCGGCCGTTCAGCCGGAGCGCTGCCGCATGTAATTACATTCTCTCTGCCTTTAAATATGTCATTAGAGACGATTTTGTGCTTGATTGAAGCAGTTTAACCCTCGTCCATTCTGCCGGAGAGATATCGCTCCAACATATGGACTGAAAGAATGAAGGATGAAATGAGACGAGAGATAAAATAAAGCAACGAGAGCATAGATCAGAACCTCGCAATTGGTTTTACTTCAGGATCCGGATTTTACAAGTGCCAACACAACACATGCAGTACCTAAATTGTTTATCGTATATAAAATTGCGTTTCGATGGTCTCGATGTAAGTGAACCTGTATTTAATATAGTCTGGCTTGTTTTCTTTTCCCTTGTGAAGTTTGCAAACCCATTTTACTTCCATAATCGGATGTGTTTCCAAGTGAAACGGGATATTCAACAAGAAAAAATGTGGTTTTAAGCTTTTGGGAGTTATTGCGTGGTGAAAAGTTTCTCTGTATGACAGATGGTTGAAGAATAAAACTTCGAATAAAACTTTCAGACAAAAATGCATTTCTTCAGGATAACATGCACTGATGATTAATGCTCAGTAACACCAGGAACATGTATTGAGACAATAAATGTAGCTTTCATATTGATTGCATGTTTGTTTTGTTTTGGTTTTGCATTTACAGTGTATTTTATAATGCAGATTCGGTAACACTTTACAATAAGGTTCATAAGTTAATGTATTAACTAACAATGAGCAATACATTCGTTACAGTATTTGTTAATGTTAGTTCATAAAAATACAGCTGTTCATTGTTAGTTCACTGTGCATTAACTAATGTTAACAAGATTTTAATTCAGTATTAGTAAATGTTGAAATTAGCATTAACCCTTTAGGCGCCAGAGGTTTTTTCCTAAAACGTTCGATTGTGACTTCTTAATTTCAAAAGGCTATATCTTAAAAGTGATAAAAGATAGAGACTTTCTGTAAATTAGAGAAATATTAAGGATGACCCAAAGTTTATGTAGGGATTACATTTTACCATCTAATTAGCATATTATGACGTCATATGGTGGCGGCAATCTTGGATTATAGAATTTTCATGGAAAGTCACATGTTTAAATGATAAAATGCAGGACTTCTTTCCCCCCAAAATGTCCCTCACCTTCTGTATGCTATATTGCACAATACTGAATGCTCAGGTATATAGTAACTAGTAAACAAACTGTGTAAATCATTACTAATAAATGGTAGAAACAAACCGAATGCATGTAGCGGTTGGCCTTTTGCTGTAGAGATTTTCCATTTACTAAATACAGTAGACACTCTGATTCCATGTATGGGGCACATATATATTATTCATATGACATACAAACACAAGTAGACAAGACCTGTTTAGTTCAAACGCTCACTCGCACAGATCATGAGTGAGATGATCCGAGCAGCGCGGCCAGATCGAGTGTGCACAGCTCAGACTACTGCGACTCCTCACCCTGCCTCCACGTCGCCTCCTAACTGTCCTATGAATACTTCGACCTCGTCTAACACACCCAGTGGCATTAGACAAAGTCTCCTCCACAATACTGTCGCCGCGACCGCGGAGAGGCTCTGATAAACGGCTCACTCGCACACTAGCTCCGCTTTTGATCGCACTGATTCAATGCGCTCTAACTCGAACATTTTGTATAGAAACATGACGTTTTTTTGAGTCGGGGATGAAGTATGACGTCTGCCATCCAGTGGAGGGGAGGTCGAACAAAATTTGACACCCAATTTGACAAAATCGGCCGTTTTATTCAGTGCCGCATCTTGTCGAGTAAACTCAACCGTGGCGCCTAGAGGGTTAACAAAGATTAATAAATGCTGTGTAAGTGCAGTTCATTATTAGTTCATGCTAACTAATGTAGTTAACTTAATGAACCTTATTGTGACCGCATTTTCTGACATGCTGCATATAATAATGTTGCACGTGAACTCACCCAAATGAAGTTTTGTTTGTTGTCTTGGGCAGGAGAGTGTAAGTATGATTTCCAGGCGTGGGGGGAGTGTGATTCGACCTCGGGAATGAAGACGCGCACCGGTGTGCTAAAGCGAGCGCTGATGGATGCTAACTGTCCAAACTCCGTTAGCGCCACCAAACCCTGCGGCAAACCCAAGACCAAGATACAAGGTACAAGAATACACACACACACACACGCAAAGATATGCTACACGATGTGCTCAACTTAAATGAACCAGAAGCAATATCAACTGAATTGATTTGGACTGCAAAAAAAAAAAAAAAAAATTAACATTAACATTAAGAAGCATCGCAGGGGAATAGGGTAAAAATGTTCACTATACTGCCCTACTTAATTAATCACAGTACACAGACAATTGTTTTGTATTACAAGTTTCCTGCAATGTTATGCTTATGTATGCAAATGAGGCAGTGTCTAATTAAATATGCATTCATTTGCATACATTTCCAGAACAGATATCGGAGCATTAGAACATTAGATGAAGTCATTAGATAAAAGTCAGGCTCAAAAATTTACAGAGAGATTTTGGATTTTTCTTTTTATCACTCCATAAATCATAAATCAGCTATAAAACAATTATTTTTACAGTTTTTAGGAATAAAATGTAACATAAATCAAGGTTATTATTGTTAGCTAAAACTAATAAAAACATTTCTGTTTATTGAAATAAAGCTGAAACAAATTAAAATATAAATATTAGTTGAAAAATATAAACCAAATGAATGTTGCCTTGGCAATAAACTGAAATATGTCGAAGTTGAAGCACTTAAATTATTACCTGGAAATAAATATAAACTAAAGCTGAGATAAAATAAACCTACGGTAAATAGCAATATTAAAAATGAATTTTAATAATAAAAAGACAAAAGCGCTTAAATAAATGACTAAAAATTAAACTAAAAGTATTTAATTCAAAGCTAATTCAAAATATTAATACAACTAAAATAAAAACTTAAATAACTTTTATATAAATCAGGTGGATGTAGAACATGGATA
>NW_026606579.1:5505000-5512500 GCF_029890125.1 Rhinichthys klamathensis goyatoka
AACATCACTGAAGATTTTAAGTGACTAAAATAATAACAAATACAATATCGGTCGATGGGATCAGAAAAAGAAAATTACTTTTCCCTTTGAATTAAGTTTGTTTTAATCTCATTCGATGTTTGCTCGTGTGTTATTAAGCACAAACTCGTTTTTGATCAGAAAACAAGACTTGAATCTTCAGTGATGTTGTTTTTCCAGTAAATGTGTCTGGATTATGAATGTTTATGTGTGTGTGCTGGAGAAGCAGACAGAAACACTGAGGAAGAGCATCATGTTTGCAGTGCGCTGATATTCATGAGGGTTTTCTCAGCCTCTGATTGGCCGGACATTGTGTGTGTTTCTGTCTCTGTGTGTCGGATCTCAGGTCACATGGTTTGGCTCGACTAAAGGCTGATTGTCTAATAACAGCCTGAACCGCTGGGGTCCGTCCAGCTCATGAGACGCAGATGCTGATGTGTGTGTGTGTGTGTGTGAATACACACTCAATCTGCCCTGAAAACAGCTCAAAACAAACAGTATGGATGACTGGGCCGTTCCTCCATCATTCTGGATCACAACTGGACTAATGTTGTCGCTCAGATGTTACGCTTTCAAAACTAACGAGACACTCAATTATTTCATTCAACTCTTATGGGGAAATTACATTTAACACAATTAATATACTTTTATATAATATATATATATAGTGTGAAGGAGAACATATAAATGTATATTCATACTAAGAAGTGAAATAATGCATCATTAGAAACTGCACTTCCATTGGAACTGTCACATTAGAATTCTGCTTCCTGTTTGGAATTCCATTCAAATTCAAAAAATGACAGTTAAAGATTCTAAATACTGGGCAGCTGAGGAGAAACTAATGCTTTCAAACTCTTGGATGTGACATCATTTTACAGTGAATAAAGACATGAGTTATTCCTGTTCTGTGTGTCCGGTGTCATTTATTCAGTGTGTAAATGCTGAAATAAGCAGAACAGGAGTTATTATTCATCATAACAGCTTTATTTGCTAGAACTCTTCTCCAAAAGTATATCGCACGATACAGTGAATCTTGTAAAGCACACATTTGATGAGAAATGACGCAGTTCATGTGGAGATTTGATGCAGTCGTGAGTCTGAGATCTGCAGGATTATTGAACGTCACTGCCGACTTGAAGGAACAATACATTTGTGATTTGTCTTTCATTCTGTAATAATTAGATGTTGTTCTTCTGATGGTCTTTTGGTTGTTTTTGTGTTTGATTTGAATGGGTGTAATCTTTATGTAAATGAGATCCTAATACTATGAGCGCTTGGTTGGAGTTATTGACATGTAATCTTCATCATCACTCAGTTTAATGAAGATTTTTGATTATTCTGTGTGAATACGATGGATGTTTGGCGAGTTCAGACACGAGCGCAGACGCAGGTGTTGATGACAAGATCAACTTTTACACTTCAGAAACTTTGATCAACAGGTCTCTCTCTCTCTCTCTCTCTGTTAATTAAACTAAGTCAAGGTTCAGTTCATATCTGAGATGAGATTTATGCAGAGGAACATTTATAAATATCCTTATATAACAATAGAATAATTCAGGGAAGGGTGATTATTGATAACTAAATCTATTAAAACATTTCTGTTAATTTAAATAAAGCTCAAATAAAATAAATTTTTTAGTAGAAAAACGTGTTGTTGCCTTTGCAATAAAATTAAAGCACTAAAATTATTAGCTGGAAATAAATAAATAAAATAAAATGAAACCTAAATAGCAATATTCAAATAATAATAATAAATGGCAAAAGCACATAAATTGACTAAAAAATTAACTAAAATTAACATGAAAACTACAAGGTAAAAAATAAAAGCTAATTCAAAATATTACTAAAACTACACTAAAAACTAAAAAGTGATTTTTTTTCTGGATTTCTAGTGTGAGTGTTTGTCAAATTGTCTCCAAATTCTCATTATCATGCAAAGAAATTACTGTAATGGATCAAATATTTACACATCACAGTTGCATTTTGATTTAAATAAAAAAATATGGTCATTTTTTATCTTACACAAAACAAAATACTGCAATATAAAATAAAAATAAGATACTTTATGAGAATCATAATGAGAATTATAAAACATCCAGCATATTCAGACACATTATCCATAACAGCAAAGAGAATATGGGCTTAAATTGTCATTAAAATAATGTCAGAGTGCAAAACACTTTTAATGTGCATAAAACAGGCTTTGTTTTCTTAAACCAGGGAAATTATGGCTAGCTATTACTAAAATCATTAAAAAAAACATTTTGTTGCTAAAATGAACCTTAACTGGAATAAAACAAAACATAAACAATGTCATTTTATGTCAGCAACATTTCTCATTTTCATTCGGTTTAACTTGATGTACTAAAATAACTAAAACAGAAATAAAAATGATTAAAACCAATATAGACATACTAAAACTTTGGCTATAAAAATGACAAAAACACAACAAAATTACTAAAACTAACTAAAATGAAAACAGGAAATATAAAAAATACAATAATTATAATTATCTCTATGGTACTTAATGCAAAATTTATATATATATATATATTTATTTATTTTGGTTTTTTTTTTTTACTGAAGCTGTGTTTTCATGAGATTCATGTGTGTTTAACACTGATGGTTGTTCTTCTCTCCACAGATTCACAGAAACCAAAACGGGACGGAAAGAAGAAGGAGCGAACCCCGGCGGACTAAAGAAGCTCCTCGGCACAGACTCAGATGTGATGACCTCTAACACTATATCTAGATCATTTGTAGCTTTAATTTACAGCTCACAGAATAATAAATCAGTGATTAAAGGAAGACAAATGAGTCTACTAAAATCTTCTAATGTTGACACACAAAAGATCCTTAAAAAGAGTATAAATTAGTGCATTCTGGGAAATGAAGTGTGCTTCCACAGTCCATAAAATGAAAGTTAATAAATACATTATTATTTTCTTTATATGCGGCATTTTAAACATTGATCATCTGATGTTTCTGAAATATCCAATATGTGGTGTGAAGGAGAACATATAAATGTATATTCATACTAAGAAGTGAAATAATGCATCATTAGAAACTGCACTTCCATTGGAACTGTCCACTGATCTATATCCGGTTGTTAAGTCGTGACGTAACCACTCTCCGATAATACTGTTTCCGGGTCCAAAGGCCGGGTCCTCTCTACCTACCTACCGCTTTCGCCCGAGTTTTAACGTGTTCCCGTGTTGTTTAAATAGATCGGAGTTAAAAAACAAGTGACATTCAACTGTCATTCTACCGCTTTCCCTGTGACGAGAAAGATAAGAGAAAATGGCTGCAGTTGATAAGGTAAGTTACAAATCTTAAACGAATGAAGAAACTTTGGCGCCAGTGGGTGCTATCCCTTAATCCCTAGTAACACCCACTGGCACTGAAGCGAAAAAAGCCCTTAAGAGAAGGGTTTATTTAGTCTAGGATCTGGAGTGGACGAGCGGAGCGCTTGGGCCCGGAAGAGGCTAAACGTCACGCGTGACGTCAGACTTAACAACCGAATAATGACTGGATAGCTCATGACGTTCTAAACTGCCACCGGAAGTGTTCGAGCGGCCATCTTACGATTCCCTACCAGCAGAGGGCTCCAACGGCCGTTAAACAGAGATAGGTAGCTCTGACGGCACTTTTAAGATGACCCGCTGCGCATCAACAAGTGTAAAACGAAGATCACAGAAGAATCTTGAAAAACTGCTCACAGGTTGTACTTTAAGCCCATATATAGTAATTTATATGCACAATTGTCGCTATTTCCGTGTTGTTTAAAAAAAAATGTATAGCCTACTATGCATTCTTTCACAGACGTATTCAAGTTTAAACCCAATAAACGTATTATTCAATGCATTACTACTTATAAATTTAATTAAATGCATATATTTAATATTTTCATGTCAATCCGTGTTCAGTTTGACCACGAACCAGAGCCATAGAGAGAAATCTATGGCTCTGCCACGAACCATGCGCTGTCACTTTAATTCAGCGCCTGCAGCACAAACGATCTCTGCACGCACCGCACAGGACGGGCATCCGCGTGCAGTGAAAGCTCCAACCTGTTGACATGGGTATGGTAAAAAATATGCACTGCAAACGGAGTAGGCCTATGTGTAAACCCCTTATTTACACTGCACACATCTACGGCGCATTATGGCCCCGACAATGTTTTATTCCTACCTTCACGCGGTGTCAACTCGCACCGGGAGCATTTCCACGTGATTTGCCGATTTGTGGGCACGATCAGCTCCGGTAGCCGTGTCGCAGCTGAAAACGCGCCGCAGACGTGTGCAGTGTAAATAAGGGGTAAATAAGAGGTGAAACAGGTGTACATTAAAGTAACAACAGGTCGTTTTTTGCTCTCGGGCTCCCCCTACAGTTGGGAAACAGTATTGTCCTCTACTACTGTCGTAAACTGTCATCCTACATGCACGTGCATTTGTTGACAACCATGATAGCCCTGAACACTGTAGGAGGAGGTCACATGCAGGTGTTCTCGCGTGTGTGAAATGTCTTCATCCCAGGTACAGTGGCATATATTTCAGCATGTCATATGAATATAATTTCATGTGTTTTATTTTTTTTATAACGACAAATGATCGCGTTTACAAGCCAGCGTCATTATAGTAGCCTAGTCTATTGGTTACCGTTTTACTGAATCTATATGATACTTCAATGCAATGTTTGAGTGGTTGATAATAACCATATATCGTCAATATTATAATATCAAGCTACCATAAATGAATCTGCAAATTTTACAAATCGATTTGCATTATAGCTTGAGGCAAGACAAATAAACAAATATCACAGACATGTTAGGTATCCTAAAATATGATTTTATTAATAATCTTCCTCCTTTCTTTGTACATGTTGAGTAGACTACACTTTTTAGGTCAAACATTTGCTATTGGCATTTCATCGATTGCAAAGTTCAAATCAGAACGAGAATACTATCGATAGCTAACCATCAAAAACTAGAATATCGTTTACTAGCTACCAGATTGATAATTCGCCACTACTCTAGCGAATTAGAGAGGTTAGAGAGAGGCATTCTTTTGTCGATGGGGGGTTCGATGCTCCCTGCACACGCAAGGTCTCTCGCTCGCTTTCTCTCTCTGCCGTCCGCGCGCGTTGGAGCACAGTCTCTGTCTCGCGTGCGCGCTCGCTCTAGATTCCGGGAGATTTGAACTAATTTGCGGTATAACTTGTCGATCACGAGTGGCTCAACAGGTAGAGATCTATAGATAAACTCATCTTTCAGGCATTTGACCGACCGGGTTGACAATTTAGCGTGAGAAACCGGGGGTGTGGCGTGTGAAACCAATCAAAAGCGGGTGTCTCACGGCCAATGCGTGAGTTGGCAGCTCTGCAATGTTGATCCTCGTTCTGCCTTTAACGCGATCACTTTCTCTTTTTCTCTTTTTGCTTTGCTCCGATAAAACCTTTGCTTTCTTGTTTTTCTGTGCTGCTTCGGCCATGACTATAACATTTGGCTCGCAAGTCCGATTTTAAGGAAGTGGGGGTGGTGGTGGAAGTGACGTATATGCCGTAAAGCAGTCGAATTTTGTAGTTCTCTTTGTTCGCCGGTTACTACCCGAAACCCGAAGTTTAAAAGTACGATTAAAAACGCTACAGACCCCATCAGGCTATGGCAGACGTGTCATTCAACCTATTGTAAGTCGATGTACCATCACAAGAGACTTGGAAATATATTATGAAGGCTGAAAAGTTACCTGTTGTTACTTTAAACCATACAATTTGTATTATGCATTTCCTGGACATGTTCTTGCTAACTAATCAAATACTTGAACAGACTACTGATCTATCTGTAAAACACAATCAGAAAGAGCTAAATTTTAAGTTCACAATTCACATATACTTAATTTTTAGTAAGCAGGAATAATTTCCGACTTTAAACAAATACCAATTTAAATGCTTAGGATGTTTGCGTTGTAAGACTGTTCAGGGAGACTATAGATTTAAAGACGGTGTCTCGTTATGCAATGTTTTCTCAGTCAAATCATACAATTTCCTATTGATTCAATAGAACGCGTGAGCTCACTAGGGAATCACAATATGGCGGCGCGGTGGCTTCACTGTTTATGACGTCATGAGCTATCCAGTCATTCTATATAGATCAGTGGAACTGTCACATTAGAATTCTGCTTCCTGTTTGGAACTCCATTCAAATTCAAAAAATGACAGTTAAAGATTCTAAATACTGGGCAGCTGAGGAGAAACTAATGCTTTCAAACTCTCGGATGTGACATCATTTTACAGTGAATAAAGACATGAGTTATTCCTGTTCTGTGTGTCCGGTGTCATTTATTCAGTGTGTAAATGCTGGAATAAGCAGAACAGGAGTTATTATTCATCATAACAGCTTTATTTGCTAGAACTCTTCTCCAAAAGTATATCGCACGATACAGCAAATCTTATAAATACATGTTTCATCAGTCATCAATGATCAGTAATTGCCCTAATAAAGATCAATAACATTAATATTAATTAATAAACACATGTATTTACACGTCATCTGTGCTACACATATAGATAGAGTATATTACAAACGTTAAGCTGATAACCACACGTCACACGACTGATGGAAGCCACAACTCACAGTGAAAAGAAGCACGTGACTCAATGAAAAGAAGCTATACAGAGTATTTACACCGTCATCTGTACAAACACCGTCACACACACCCAGCTGGACCATCAGCGGTACAAACGAGAGTCTCAGGCCTCGAGTTTTGCGTTTCTTTCACGCTAAAACACGTCTTGAGACTCTGTTCAAGCCATTGCTCTCCTTTATTGAACACAAAAAACATACTCGACACAAGTACAAACTCAAATGTTTCAAATCAATACGATTAAGTTTATGTTTTTACCTCTTCTGCTCACCAAGGCTGCATTAATTTGATCAAAAACAGTGAAATATTATTACAATGTAAAACGGCTGTTTTCTATGTGAGTGTATTTTAAACTGTAATTTATTCCTGTGATCAAAGCTGAATTTTCAGCATCATTACTCCAGTCTTCAGTGTCACATGATCCTTCAGAAATCACTCTAATATGATGATCTGATGCTCAAGAAACATTTATGATTATTATGAGTGTTGAAAACAGTAATATTTTTGAGGAAACTGATGCATTTTATTTCTCTGGATTCTTTAATAAATAGATGAGTGTGTTCCCTTTGTGAAATGTGTCAGAATTGTTTCTTTCAGATCATCTACTAATAACACAGCAACACAAAAAGTTTATGGGTTCGAATCCCAGGAAATGCTTCTACAAAGATTATCACGACAAATGTTTTTTCTGTATATTAACTTGCATGGATTAATTGTTCACCACAAGACTAATGTGTGCTAACAAAGTAAATAAGAGTCCATTTTGATTTTATGACGATTTTAAATGTAAATGGCACACGCACTCTATCGCCCCCTTGAGGACTGGAGTTTGTTACAC
>NW_026606579.1:5517500-5612500 GCF_029890125.1 Rhinichthys klamathensis goyatoka
GCTGAATTAAAAGCAAAATGCATGAAATTGTGAGTTATTTTGAATTTAAGTTGAAAGAATGTGCGGAATGTGCTTAAATTATTATTTATGTATTATTCATTGATCAAATCTAGTAATTTAAAGGTAAAAAAAAAAAAATTGCAGTTAAAAATATTATCAAAATGAAATAAAATAAGCTTTCTCGAAAAAAAAAGAAGAAAAAAAAAGTATAATTTTAGGGCTTCGGGTCATTTTGACTCGCGAGGGAAAGATGAGGGTCAGTGATCTGGATGAGATTATAGCACCCTACATTAAATCAAGTTGAATATTCCTGATTACACAAGTAAACGGGCTTCATGTTGACCAATTTAAGTGGATTTTAATGTTGAGCGCACACATCATCATCCAGCATGCAACCACACACACACGACACGGATACAGTACATGATTATATACAGGTGTGATTATATACAGGTGTGATTTTATACTGAAGCTCAAACGCGTTTGGTTTGGATCTTCAGTCAGCCCTGTTGTCCCCTTATTTGTGTATTATTGAGTAGGACAGACTCCAATCTGACCAGTTATATGCTTGTTTTTTTTTTTTTTTGTTGTTCTTTTAACATTTTTGTTTATAAATCAAATATTTTAGCACTTCTTTACCTCCTTTTGTGACATGCATCACATCTATATGTGTAAAGTGCTACAACAGACCATTTATATATATATAAAAAACAATGAATGCAAACACACACTTGTAGACACAATCTGAGGACTGCATTCTCTGACTGCAAATCGGATTTAAACATGGTAAAATGTGTTAAATGCAGTCTGATTTGTAGCTGAAAGCAAAAAAAAAAAAGAGTAATCTACAAAGATGGAGGATTTATAAAACTGTGTATGGCGGGTGTTGATGGGTCTCTGTTTTATAGGGGTGAATTCAGGTTGATTTGGACACTTTCCCCAAGCATTTCAATGGGAAAAAATGTCCCGATTAACCTAAATTCACCCTAATTGCTGACGATTTGAACTGGTTTTACTTCCTTATGACCTCTTCACACATACAAACACATCCACACATATACCTTTGTCACCAGAACACGCACATGTAAAATATAACGCATGCACACACACACTGTTTCTGCTCATCGGGTGGAGCGTATGTTCTTGTACTGGCAGAGCAGCAGGTGTTTGAAGGTCTTTTTGAAGGTGATGTTGCAGAGGGCGTAGCAGGCGGGGTTGATCGTGCTGTTGATGTAGCAGAGCCAGTATCCGATGGTCCACACGGTGTTGGGAATGCAGCTGGAGCAGAAGGTGTTGATCAGGACCATGACGTTGTAAGGCGTCCAAGTTGCAACAAACGCCACCAATATGGCCATAATGGTGCGCGTAACCTTCTTTTCCCGAGAAGACGGGGCCTTTTTCTTCTTTGGCGGCTGCTTGGTCATTTTCACGATTTTCCTCGCCACGTGATTCTGCCTTTCGGTCGCCGGAACGATCTCTACAGTTGCGTTCGAAGGCGCGTAGCAGTCTCCTTTTGGTGATTTGGTGTTGATCTTGATGCAGGTCAGTTTGGATCCGCCAGCTTTGGCGCGATGCCTAGCAGGAGCTTGGTTTTCATCGGCTATTGATGGCGCCACCACCTCCTCTTTTTGATTGTTTACGGCGCCACTTCCAGAGGTGGAGTCATTTGAGCTTTCTTTCTCCTCGTTTCCTCGTCCGCCATCTTCCGCTTCTCCACTCGCCGTTGATGGCGCTTTGCCATTCTGGAGTTTGGCATCATGTTGGATGGCGGCGTCATCTGTTAGCTGGGTCTGTCCTCGATCTGTTTCTTCAGCTGTTAGGTTGTTGTTGGTGGGTTTGTTGGTTGTGTTTTCACGGATCTGATTGGAAGAGGCCACGTCGAGGTTGGCACCCGATGGCTTGCGGTTGTCCTTCTTGACGCGGCTCTTGCTAGCACGGGAAATCTGCCAGTACAGCACCATCATGATGATCACAGGCAGGTAGAAAGCAGCTATAGCTGTGCCGAAAGTGACCGCGGCGTTGGAGAAGAACTGAATATAGCACTCCTTCTCTGGCACTGTGCGCCCTCCAACAATAAACTGCCAGAATAGGATTGCCGGAGCCCAGAGAATGAAGGACAAAACCCATGCCGCCGCAATCATCATGCCGGCCATTTTGGTCGTCCTCTTCACTGGATAACTCAGTGGCTTGGTGACACAAAAGTAGCGATCGAAGCTAATAATCAGCAGGTTCATGACCGAGGCATTGCTAACCACGTAGTCCAGCGCCAACCACAAGTCGCACACAACCGGGCCAAGCGGCCAGTATCCGATCACAATGTAGACTGTGTACAAGTTCATAGAGCAAAGGCCAATGATTAGGTCAGCACAGGCCAGGCTAAACAAGAAGTAATTGTTGACAGTCTGCAAGCTTCTGTTTACCTTGATGGAAAGCATGACCAAGATGTTCCCGATAACGGTCACTAGGCTTAGTGAGCCGGCCACCAGTACAATGAACACCACCTCCACTGTCTTGTACGGGCTCTCGTCCACTGTCTCCACGGTCTCGTTGCCCTCAGAGGCGTTCCAGAAGGTGAAGTTTATTGTATCCATGGTGCTCAGGTACAGCTGGTCAGTTCACTATACGTATGACGACTCCCGACACCTATATGGGAGAAAAAGGACATTTAGTATGTTGCAAATTATGTGACAAAACATGGATTTGTCATTGTAAGATACTCCAAAATGAGAAAGACAAACAGTGCACTGTATGTAATTTAGGCCTACATACAGGGGCGTAGCAGCCATTATAAAAGTGGGGGTGACAAAATGGTGTGGTGATGTGACCCAAAGGTCAGTCCTTCCAGAAAAATGCGGAGTTTTTTTGTGATTGTTGCGGGCAAAAATCCTTGATTATGCGGCGATGGAATTGCAGGATATTTATGCAATTTTATGCGATGAAATTGCGGGAACTTGCAAAAACTGCGGTTTGATGAAAAAGAGAGAAAAAGTGATTCCCCAACACCCTGTTCTCACTAGGCTACTACCTTAATGTAAAGAGCTATTTCTTATTACTTCCTATGATAAGCAAACATACTACATCACAGAAAGTGCTGGAATATTTAATCTTGTTTTATTTCAGACCTTAATAAACACATGGCTCAAAATTACAAAACATTGATGAGTCAAACAAGTTCTGTAGCTTTACAAAAGGAATATGCTACAAGTTCTGTAAAAATGAATAAATAAAATATGAAAAAAATGTTTCCTGTTTTACAGTTTTTTTTTTAATGATGTTCATGTCGCTTAATTACGTCACTTCATAACATTCCCATGGCAACAGGGGGAAACGGCTGCTCTCGTGTGAAGCAAACGCAACATTTTTCAACTTTCTGCTAAGATATATGTGACTTTTTTTTGCAACAAAAATGCGGGGATTATGAAATCATACAAGCCCCGCATATTTTGCGTGGAAATCGGCAATTTATACGGCAAAAGTGCGGCGTATTTGAAAAAATGCCCCCGCATAAATATGCGGACTTTGGCTGATTATTGAATCATGCGATCGCATAATCGCGTTTTTCTGGAGTGACTGAAAGGTGATGTTCATAATAATAAATTCTAGATGGAATAGCAATTGGCATTTTACAGCACCCTAGTGCCAATTTTGGGAACATGCCATGATAGTTTACAGCAACCTATTTTTGTGAAATCATACTCGAAATAAAAAAATATTGCAGGACTTGGGACTTTCAGACAACTGTGGACATATATACTTTATTTTTATGAAATAAAGATATTTTATAATATTTACAATATTTCAGTTAAACTACACTTGAACAATAACTTTTATCTTACTAACAGTTGGACCAAAAAAAGTGTTCAATGAGTACATAACAGATTACATCTAGCCTACAGTAATTTTATACAACAGACATTTTATAAAAATATATCAATAAAACCTAAATCAATGTATTCGGTATTGGACATCAATTTAACATTGACATTAGATGTTGAATTTACATTGAATTTTGGTCACCCGACGTCGCAACCAAAATTTAACCAAATATCAACGTCTTATGACGTTGTGTGCCTGCTGGGAATAATCTGTTATCTTATGTCTCATTTAACAGACGCTTTTATCCAAAGCAACAAGTAGGAGAGCATTTAACACACACTCGGCACAATCCGGCGCGACGTGACGAGGCCATACGGGTTCTGTTGTCTTACACTTCTTACAGCGTTACAGTAGGTTAAATCATAATAAGGAAACTTTACCTGTGATTCATGTCATCGCGACATACTGTAACAGTGTGTGTTTGAAAAAAAAATGATGTAGTGCTCTGCTTTTTTTTCTGGGGTGCATTAGACGGCCAAACAGCAAAGCGACTAAACAAACACGAAAATTCGCAAGAGCAACAAAAGATTTGAAGCTCATGGCAGACGCGCCTATAGATGCTTCGCGCTGTGATTGGCTGAATGTTAGCTCACTCAAGTCTAAGTAACAAATCAGAGAACACGGGCGGAAAGAGGGAATGCATTAACGTCACTTCCCCGCCGGAACACGCCCCCCTCAGCGGACTGAGTGGCAGAAGAGCTGCTGCGTGACTGGAGGTAATAGGGGAAACTGCGTTAACGCGAGTAAAACAAACTATTATCAGTTTAAACTAAAAGTTGGACTCGATATAGTGTTCCTTACAACTTATCAAAGATCCAGTGATCCATGGATATTGACATGCAGCAGGAATCGTGTTTCCTGACATTTATATGTGCCTGATTTCGACGCCGGGGAAATAAATGAAGACAATTTGCCTGTAAACGTTTTATATAAATACAATATAGATAGGTCTAAATCCGAGTGATCACTTACATTAATGTTATACTGTATATGATCATATCGTCCAGCCCTAAAACTTGTATAGTTTTTTTGTCAGTGTTTATTTAAAAACATCCAATTATGCAGAATATAGTCTGTTCTGTAGCTTTTTGCAGTCTGTAAAAATATACAGTACCTCAGATTTCTGGTCAAATCTAGTTGTACAGTCAATCGCAAAGCTCTTTCCCGTTTTAGATGTGTTTTGTGTGATTTTCACGGCATTCACGCTGAAAACAAATGCTGCCGCTCAGTCTTTTTGCCACTTGTGGGCGTGACCGCATTCACTCCGGCCGACGGTGACGTCATGCGCATACCCTCTATTGGCGCGGAGTAAAAAAAAAATGCGGGGGACAGAATCACCTGTTTCTGAAACGTCCCCCCGGTTGCTACGCCCCTGCCTACATAAATGTATCTTACAAACAGTACCGTGACAGTGTCCAATGGTAAAGTGATGGTATCAAAAGATATTAAAGTGTTATTATTACAAATGTTGCATGACATGATTGCATGATTCCATAACAGTATCATAAATGCCAAGAAAACCATCAGACATAAGACTACAAGAATAAGAAGCCTGGTAATTGTTCACTATTAATAATTTTCTGATATGTAATTTTTATAGTATTTTTCATTTTAATTAATATCTGATTTATTCAATTGAATCTTAAGTGCTGAAATAATGTTTCTGTGTTTTATTTCTCTACTTATCCGGGGTTCTCAGAAGTCGTCATACGATGAATGAGAAATATTTTTTTGTGTGTTCCCATTTGCTCACATAGCGAAAGAAAAACACCACAAAAAAAGAGTTAAAAAAATAGTGAGAGATTGAGAACGGCAGTCAGAAGAGAGAGAAATATGTCAATTTGACCGTCACTCCCATTTGCTGAAACACCCTCACAGCAGCGTTAACTATTTTTTTTTAATTGAATGCAAAGGTAGTATAATACAAAGTGTAGTGTTATAAATGTACATAATAAATATATAAAATAAAAAAATATATAAAACTTTTCATGATTTACAATGCTAATGACTGTTAAAACGCGTCATCACAGTCTGTTAATATTTTCGCGCTGAAATTCAAATAACTGACGCGCGCCTGCAAGGAGAAACAGCGCCGCTCAGCCTCAGAGTTTACCTCACAATAAGTTTATAACGTAATAATGCTGATTTATAAAATGTAAAATAACAGAATAACCACCAATATAATCTGAAAAGCAGTCGCATTAACAGAAAGTGGTGAAGTTCAGCATGTTTGAAGACAAAAAGTTCACCTGAGGTGAGTGTTTCCCTGAACAAGTTGAATCCTCTCCCGTTCTACAGCGGTATTTATTACAGTAAGTGTGTTTTTTAATACGTCCCAACTGTGTATTTCGCACATCACAAATAAAACAACAACTAATATTCAAGTCATATTTCAAAGAAATATGGTTGGTATCCATGGAAACAGAGGAATAGTTGGACCGTGTGGTTTATTTGATTTAATATTCGGTGGCTTAGGCTACGTTAGTGTAATTGAACATGGAACCAATTATTTTTGGGCAGTTTCGATGATCACACACTCGTAAAACATCGAAATATATTGTTAGAGTGCCAATTCATCACGTCAATTAAAATGTGAGGGATGGGATTTCAACTAATGTGAATAATGAAACGGATGAAATTAAGTGAAAGTGAAATTTTAAGCACTGCTCGAACTTGAAAGCATTCGTGGCTTTCAACCTCTGCTTTAAAGTCAACAAGCACGCTTGTCTGATCCATCTCCAGCATTCAATTATGGGTTTACTTCAGGCCTGCTTTAGTCTTTCTGTCAACAACCATTTCTCGAATTGACAATTTGTTGTTTGAGGAGGATTAAATGTTTCGTTTTTCATTAAGTTTCTGTGTTCTAAACATCACCAGAATCTAATAACTTAACGTTATAACTTAAAATAATGAATCTCATGAAAACACGTCCAGGTTACATTTCAACCCAAAACCAAAATAACTAGAAAATATATTATGTATTAAGAAGAACATTTAGCCTGTTTTAGGGCCATTAAGATATTTTTATATATATAGCCTAGCCTATATAATTCTCATTGCTGTTATTTTACTGTATCTAATTAAAAATTACAGTACAAAGCAGGTGTATTATAAATGCTCATTGAAATGACCAAAATGATATTTTTATTAAACTTTTTTTGTATTATATAACGTTATATTGTTATATTAATAACATTTTTTCTTTTTTTTTGCAGTGAAGTGAGGAGACATCTTATTCAATTGTAATGAAAATAGTGTCAGAGGGCAAACAAATCTTAATGGTCCTAAAAATAGAAGAAGCCGACATCTGTGCATCATGGATGACTGCACACAACAGGTTGTATGAATTCAAGAGTTCGTTCTGTGTAACCTTACAGCTTTTTGATCCTTTAGACTGAAAATATCAGAAAAATGACAAATTGGTACTGTCAGTTTAATCTCCCGCTTCTGGCTCAGTCGTGCCTTTCCTCTTTGTATTAAAAATCAGGATTAGAGCAAAGGAACGGTTCCCATATGTGCGCCATGGGGCGAAATTAACCTAATGCTTGTCTGTCTCTCTCTCTCTCTCTCTCTCTCTCTCTCTGTGAATGTGAATAGATACGAGTCCGGTAATGGTGATTAGAGGGAAGAGGTTATCAGTCTTACAGAGCCACAGTTCACTCTGTTTTTCTCTATTAAAACGCTGCCTTATTTGCTGCTTTCCCCCTAAACAGCTTCTGAATAACCAGAGAGAATTCACTTATCTCCAGTGCCAGAAAGCCCTAATCATAGTGTTAGCCACGGCACTAAGCCAAACTAATCCCTATAAAAACGCTCCATGTCCAGCAATCTGTGTTTTTTAGAAGAGGCAAACGGCAACAATGCTAACCGCAACACGACACATCACTTCACGCTACAGGCCATCTGCACTCCAGGACTTTACACAGTCATGTGTACATAATGGCTCTGTTCCAAAGCCTAGCGAGCTCCCTTGCTGTCTATGCAGTCATCTGCCTTCCAACGCATCTTAATTAAGACTACAGTCAAGGGATGGTGTACACAGGCAGCAACGGTGTGCATTATATTAATAAATCTATAAGTACTCAACTCTAAATTGAGTTTTATTTTAGCTTATTGATAAGTTAACAATCAACAGATGTTGTGCTTGGTTGGTGCAAATGTTTTTGGTGTAATTTTTAATTACTTATTTATACATGTTTGTGAATTTTCCCCATGGGAAAAAATCTAGTTATAATTTTTTTGTTTTTATTTTAGTTTTGTTATAGTTTTTTCAATATTTTTAATATTTTTTATGTTAATTTTAGTTACATTTTTATGTGCTTTTGACATTTTATTCGTGTTTTTTTGTATCTATTTTTCTATGATCTATAATTCTATTTAATCTATTTTTGTTTAATTATTTTTTATTTTAGTTTTAGTTTTTATTTATTTCCAGTTAACAATTTTAGACTTCAACTACAACGTAATTGAAGTTAAGAAACATGAATCTTATCAGGGACTTTTTGCAAGTAAGCAAAGCTTATTGGAGTATGTTTTACACAAAAACATATTTCTTCATAAGGCTACATGCCTTTCATTTGTGAAATTAACTAGCAATTTCTGAGTGAAAATTGTAAAAGTAAATCCCACATCAGATTTTTTCAATATAGAAACCCACGTCTACTGTATTTTAAGAGACATCCTTTCTTCTGGCCTTTATCTACTTTTAAACGCTCTCCTCTTCGGGTTGTTTGCAGGGCTCGTTTCATTCGGCACATGTGTGATGTTCAGCTTTTGGTGTCCTGGGTCCTAAAAGCTCGGACCTGCTTGACTAATCAGGTGTAATGGAATGCATTCAAGTCATTAAGCGTTTGTATATTGGGCTCTTCAGCGACCGGCTGTTTGTTTTATAATGACAAACTGCCCTCATTTCCACTCAGAATTATTCCAATACTGCATTCATATCCCACCGCTGCTTACTAATGGAGTTCTCTGATCTCTGGTCCAAATTTGAGCCGGCTGAAGCCTTATGTTGAATGACAGAATGGAGGAGTTTGGAGTTATGAATAAGTTTTGTCAGCCTTTCGGACTTCAGTCGTTGTGGAATTGGTTCAGTAGAGCTGAAAATTGCCTCTGCCCTATGAGACACACCGAGGACTGATCTCCAACTTTTGCCCCTTTTCTACGCTTTGCTTACTGTTTTCCTCGTCTATTCGAAGGTTGTGCCTGCAGTGTGATAAATATGTGATATTTGGCAGTGTGATGATAAATATCAGCGTCTGACCACAGATGCATATATTTACATAAACTACTCTCAAAGCACACCGGCCGTCCTGACCTGTATAAAAGATCAGCTCGAGTGTTTGTCTGGATTTATGCTCTATGGACTGCAAAAAAACACTCAGCTGATCGTATCGCTCAAACCAGCATGAGCCCGAGCCAATCATATCATGGGCCCTATCTTGCACCCGGCGCAAATGACTTTGTACACTGACGCATGTATCATTCCTATTTTGCACCCGCGCAAAGCGGGCTTTTCCCTCCACAGACGCACGTCGGTAAACTAGGGAATGAACTTGCGCTCCCTGGGCGGTTCAGCGCAAAAAGTAGGCATGTTTCGGCGCAAACAATCCCTGGTGCTATTTCCCTAAACGCTACTTGATACTTGCGTTTCAGATCGTTAAAATAGGGCCCAATGAGTTACTTTGAAAATAATTAGCTGAAGATTTTAATAGCATTCAACTAAAGTTCACTCAGAGCATATCCATCCATCCATCCATCCATCCATCCATACATCCATCTTCCTTCAACCATTCAACTATCCATCCATCCATCCTTCTATCATCTACCATCCATTCATCCATCCAACCATCCATTATTCATCCATTCATCCATCTATCTACCATTCATCCATTCATCCATCCATCCATCCATCCATCCACTACCATCAACCATCCATCCATCATCTACCCGTTCATCCATCCATCTATCATCAACCATCTATCTATCATCCTTCCATCTATCATCCATCCATCCATCCATCTATCATCTATCACCATCCATCCATCTATCATCTATCACCATCCATCCATCTATCATCTATCACCATCCATCCATCCATCTATCATCTATCACCATCCATCCATCTATCATCTATCACCATCCATCCATCTATCATCCATCACCATCCATCCATCTATCATCTATCACCATCCATCCATCCATCCATCCACTACCATCAACCATCCATCCATCTATCATCCATCTATCATCCATCCATCCAATTAAGGTGGTTATAAATAGCTGCTTATCTCACGTCTTTGGTGTGATCCCTCCCATTTCTTTATTATTTCTTTTGTATTTTAAATACTAGATTCATACATATTCTGAAGATAATTATAACGTTTGCCGGGTAAAGTGTTCAGAGTGGTTGGGGTGGTTGCTAGGGGGTTGCTAGGCGGTTTCTTACTGTCCAAGTGAAAAGATTTCAAGTCTTTGATATTCTCTAGAAATGACTTTCGGGATTTTTCTTGTCTGTATGATCAGGAAAAAGCATTAGTCCATTTACAGAAAACATTTTTTATCTGCACCTCGATAGGAGCTTGTTAATTACTGTTCATATAACGTTTGCTTCCCTAAATCTGGTTTGGTCTCGGACTGAAACTGGACCCCCTGTGGCCTCGGTCTGCATTATGTTATTATGGTCAGTGTAATCGTACCATTAGCGTCCAGAAATCTACAGTGATGTTGCCTGACACACTGAGCACAGGACCAGTGTCTTGTCTCTGCTGTATTGACCGCAGCGGTCTCTGATTAGATAGTGGCATGAGATTTCAGTCTAAATGGATGAATGGCTTCTCAATGCGATTTTAATGATGTGGTTCTTCTGGTGCAGAGATTGTCTTTCCGGTGCAGCTGACGGCGTTGTGGACCGGATGAGACTGGTGTTTTATTGATCAGGAGACTTATTGAAGTATATATATTAAGTACACACACACACAAACACATATACAGTAAATATATATATATATATATATATATATATACTGTATACACGCACTCACTCACTACCGATCAGAAGTTTGGAATAATTGTGTTGTTTTTTTATGCTTTTGAAAGAAATCTCTTATTATAAAAACAGTAATATTGTGAAACATCATTACAATTTAAATAGCTGTTTTCTATGTGAATATATAGTCAAATGTAATTTATTTATGTGATCAAAGCTGAATTTTCAGCATCATTACTCCAGTCTTCAGTGTCACATGATCCTTCAGAAATCACTCTAATATGATGATTTGCTTTGACACAAAAAGCTCACAAAAACACCAAAATATTTGTAAGACACAAATGAGTTAATACTTAATATATATACTGTAATAGTATAGAGCTATAAAACTAACGTGGATAGCAGCTCAGACCATTTCCCGCCCAATTTGAGACATTGTTGAGATCTCTTTAAACTTCAGCAAAAGACTCCATTTGCTCTCGGCGTAATGTAACTTTTTAATGTGTATTTTTTTTCTGTGACAGATGTTTCCACCCTGTTATGGATATCTTGACATAGATGGACACGGTTATATCTGAGTGAACTCACAGCAGGTGTGTGTGTAGCAGGTGTTTGTGTGTACAGACAGGCTGAAAGGTTAATGACAAACTGAGGAGAGGCTCTTTAAACTAAAACGTACAAAAACAGACAGATTCCACACGAGCTTGTTGGTAATATTAAGTGAAAATGCAAGTGTTTATAGTCAGCAGTAAGAGTTTGTTCCCTAAAACAGATGCTTGATTGTGTGTGACAGGCCGCAGTTGTGTTTGCGACGTCTTCCATCTGCCGCTGTCACTCTGGACTTTTAGTGTATGACAGCACGCTGACAAACACACTTAACGTCTCTGAATCATCCAGGAGTCGGCTGCTCTCAAACGTTTTATTCTGACATGGCGTAGCTCTAACCTGAAGCCATCGAGATTGACCTGAGAGCATCACACTTGCTGTGCAAGTGCGCAAAAGCTCAGGCTGTGGTGTTCATATGTATTAGGGGTGGGAGAAAAAAATATTCTCAAATGCATCACAATTCTCTCCTCAACGATTCTGAATAGAATCTGAAAACTTCAGTCATCAGTAAAAAAATTGTGCAGCAATAATGCTTAGAAAAAGAGAAAAATCTTTCAGATACTGAAAGCACTCACAGATAGTGAAAGCACTTTTTGTTTATTGCTTGTATTTATTTTTATAATTCTTAACATTCTTATATGCCATGAACCAAAGCAGCCAGCTACGAGTTGAATAATTAATAATTCTTAACAAAAGTACAGTTGTAGTTTAATAAAAATGCACAAATAAATGTGATATTCAAAGTCAGTAAACTCATGAATTATTAAAAATCAGATTGAGATTTGCCTAAAGATTCCCACCCCTAAAATGCATATGTGTAGAGTGTGTTTTGCTCCATACGCTGTGTGTGCATATGTGTCTGTATGTGTGTTATGGTCTCTTGGACAGGTTAACTCAGCGCTGGGTTGTGGCGTGGGGTCTCAGCTGTGAGTGTTGGCAGATGGAGATGGTGTTCAGCGGGGGTTTGCGGACGCTGGAACAACCCATTATGGACACACAGAAACATCTGGCGGTCTGGATATCGGCTCAGGACATCTGATGCAGTACTGACACACATGCACATATGCTTTTTGTTATTGCTTCTTTCATAAGACAAAATTCTTTTAGCTATTAGGCAGTCACGATTTAAAGTTGTGCAAGCTTGTTTGCGTTTGTGCCTCCCCACTTTTTCAGCGGCCTTGGTTTTGGAAGTATTTTTAGTTGTTTCAAATTCTTTGTTAAAACGCTATCCGTCATGAAACAAACCAACCAGCTGCGAGGTGAATCACAATATTACGAACTTTGATTTGGAAATCAGACAAAAATGAATGACAATCAAATGAAAAAATATATAAAGAAATATAAAACTGAACATTTAAAGTTGTTGATTGTATCTATAAAAACAGTATATTTTTAGTTTGTTGCAAAATTATATAAGTATTTTGGCAGCTTAGCAATGAGGATGATTCAGACTCCGTGAACCCAAGAACAGGTATTTAATGAAACACAGTGCAACAGGTGAGTATAACAGAACTGACAGTTATATGGCAGATGATGCAGTACAACAACAATGCTATCTTTTCAGCAGGGAACGAGGAGTCCAAGGGACACACACACACACACAAGAGGATCAGATGAAGATATTGGAGAACAAGGAGATACAATGGCGCTGGAGATGAACAAGTATATATGAGTATATGCTGGAGATCACTGGTAATTATCAGACAGATCTTTGCAGGTAAGTATCACAGGTAACTGAGTCTGTATTCAAGCATTTATTTCAAGCACGGATTGCTTCTGAAAGCACTGCACGAACTCGCACCTCCATCTGCAGGGCAGTCAAAGCGTGAAATGCGAGTAAAAATTGGTGCTGAAACGGTGTAACTTTATTATAAATTGACAATGCATGGTTTTGAAAATGTTATATGGCTTAGTGCAATCATCAAATCACAATGGTTGTGATGTAATTGTATAAATATATAATGCTGGTTCGAGTCCTTGATGGTAGGTACTCAGTAGTGCCGGTTGTTTTCACCAGTCGTCAGCGAGTTCAGGCTCTGTGGATAGAGATAACAGAGGAGGATGGAGGGCTTCAGGAGGGAGACATGAAGGTGCAATGGATGAGCCAAGGGAGCCCCAGCCAATGAGTCATATTGGCATATTGGCATTGGAATAGTCCAGAACCAGGTAATTAAATGGAGAGGAAATTAAAGCTGGTTACATATCTCACCAGTGGACATGGAGGTCGAATGCATCACACCACAGTACATACACAGTCACTGGCTCAGCTGCCATTGGTGCTCTCCTAGAGATAGCCAGAGTGCATCTATTTGCATGGGTTCACTGGCTGCTTCTGGAGAGCCAGTGATTGGGGACTAGCATTTGAGTGCCGGAGGCTGCAAAGCTGCATTTTCATCGAAAGAGTGTCACATGCCTGTCCTGTCTTGTGTTGCACATGGGTGTTTTGGTTAATTTGGGCCTTGTGCTCTTGTCATTGTCTAATCCCTCCCCCTCGTTACCTGATTAGTGTTTTAGTTCTTCCACCTGTCCCCTCTTGATTTGTTCCCTTCTTAAGTCTCCTCTTGTTTGCAGTCTTTGTCGGATCGTTGTCTAATGTCTCCCATTTTCCACCAGTTGTCTTTCCAATGTGGAGGGAGTGACAGAGGAGGATGGAGAGGCTTCAGGACGGAGACATGGTTCAATGAATGCGGTAGTGAAGTGGGAGTTGCTGTTAGTATGTGACTGGGTTTATCTGTTTTGTTATAGTGAAGGGTCCAGTAATTGATGCAGGGCCTCGAGACTCCATAATTTTTTTTCCACAAAGAAAAAGCTCAAAGCAGCAGGTGATGTAGATGGACGGATGTAGCCTTGCTGAAGAGCCTCCGTGTCCCTTTACTTGGGTAGGGAAAGTGGCCAGATCTTTCCTCAGGGCACTGGCTCACCAGGTAAGAGTCAATTGCACAATCCCATGGTCTATGTGGTGGTAATTCTGAGGCTTGTTGGGGTAGAGTGTAACATTAGGGGATTTTCCACAGGTGTCATGATCTTGGGACTCTCTATGGTAGTGGAGTTGACAGCCAGACGAAGCTTTTCTTGCCAGAGCCAGAAATGTTCTTGATTGGCACAGATAATGTATGAAAAGGTATGAAAAGGTCAAGTTAGGAGAAACATTGTGAGCCCCACTTCAGGACATCTTCGTTGGATCAGGAGATAACGGGAGAGTGGATGGATGGATGAGCTAATGGCACCACAGAATCACATCAGAGATGAAATTTTCCAGATTCAGGTAGTTAAATGGAAAGGAACTGACAGAAGGCTGGCTGATGGGCACAGATGAGGTTGGAAGAGTTTGAGTTGGGAAACAGCCAGGGAAACATTGTGAGCCCCACTTCAGGACTTCTCTGGTGGGCCAGGAGATAACAGGAGAGTGATGGATGAGCCAAGGGAGCCCCAGAATCACATTGGCATTGGAATAGTCCAGAACCAGGTAATTATATTGAGAGGAAATTATAGCCGGTTGCAAATCTCACCAGTGGACATGGAGGTCGAATGCATCACACCACAGTACATGCACAGCCACTGGCTCAGCCAGCTGCCATTGGCGCTCTACTGGAGATAGCCAGAGTGCATCTATTTGCATGGGTTCACTGCCTGCTTCTGGAGAGCCGGTGATTGGGGACTAGCATTTGAGTGCCGGAGGCTGCAAAGCTGCATTTTCATCGAAAGAGTGTTTCAGTTGATGAGCTACTCGGATGGAGAGTTGGATGAAACATTCAAGTCCCACTGAATCATCATCATAAGTGGAGAGATGCAGCTGTAATGCCAGTTCGAGTTGTTGACGGTAGATAATAAGTCGCACCGGCTCTTTCCACCAGTCGCCTTTCCAATGTGGAGGGAGTGACAGAGGAGGCTGGAGAGGCTTCAGGAGGGAGACATGGTGCAATGAATGCGGTAGTGAAGTGGGAGTTGCTGTTAGTATGTGACTGGGTTTATCTGTTTTGTTATAGTGAAGGGTCCAGTAATTGATGCAGGGCCTCAAGACTGCATAATTTTTTTCCACAAAGAAAAAGCTCAAAGCAGCAGGTGATGTAGATTGACGGATGTAGCCTTGCTGAAGAGCCTCCGTGTCCCTTTACTTGGGTAGGGAAAGTGGCCAGATCTTTCCTCAGGGCACTGGCTCACCAGGTAAGAGTCAATTGCACAATCCCATGGTCTATGTGGTGGTAATTCTGAGGCTTGTTGGGGTAGAGTGTAACATAAGGGGATTTCCACGTGTCGTGCTCTTGGGACTCTCTATGGTAGTGGAGTTAACAGCCAGACGAAGCTTTTTTTGCCAGAGCCAGAGATTTTCTTGATGGGCACAGATGATGTATGAAAAGGTCAAGTTAGGAGAAACCTTGTGAGCCCCACTTCAGGACATCTTCGTTGGAACAGGAGATAACGGGAGAGTGGATGGATGGATGAGTCAAGGGCACCCCGGAATTACATCGGAGATTAAATTTTCCAGATTCAGGTAGTTAAATGGAAAGGAACTGACAGAAGGCTGGCTGATGGGCACAGATGAGGTTGGAAGAGTTTGAGTTGGGAAACAGCCAGGGAAACATTGTGAGCCCCACTTCAGGACTTCTCTGGTGGGCCAGGAGATAACAGGAGAGTGATGGATGAGCCAAGGGAGCCCCAGAATCACATTGGAATAGTCCAGAACCAGGTAATTAAATGGAGGAAATTAGAGCTGGTTGCATATCTCACCAGTGGACATGGAGGTCGAATGCATCACACCACAGTACATGCACAGTCACTGGCTCAGCCAGCTGCCATTGGCGCTCTGCTAGAGTTAGCCAGAGTGCATCTATTTGCATGGGTTCACTGCCTGCTTTTGGAAAGCCGGTGATTGGAGATTAGCATTTGAGTGCCGGAGGCTGCAAAGCTGCATTTTCATCGAGAGAGTGTTTCAGTTGATGAGCTACTCGGATGGAGAGTTGGATGAAAAAGGTTCAAGTCCCACTGAATTATCATCATAAGTGGAGAGATGCAGCTGTAATGCCAGTTTGAGTTCTTGATGGTAGGTAATCAGTCGCGCCGGCTTGCTATGAGGTTTGTTGGGGTAGAGTGTAACATAAGGGGATTTTCCACAGGTGTCGTGCTCTTGGGACTCTATGGTAGTAGAGTTAACAGCCAGACGAAGGTTTTCTTGCCAGAGCCAGAGGTTTTCTTGATGGGCACAGATGATGTATGAAAAGGTCAAGTTAGAAACATTGTGAGCCCCACTTCAGGACATCTTCATTCGGATCAGGAGATAACAGAAGAGTGGATGGATGGATGAGCCAAGGGCACCCCACAATCACATGGGAGATGAAATTCTCCAGAACCAGGTAGTTAAATGGAGAGGAACAGACAGAAGGCTTGGTACGTAACTCACTAGTGGACGTAGAGTTTGAATGCACCATAACATAGCAAAGAAACGGTTCCTGAGTCAGCCGTCAAGTCAGATAGTTGAATGGTGAAGACGACTCTCAGATTGACAGTTGGATGAAACGTTCAAGTCCCACTGAATCATCATCATAAGTGGAGAGATGCAGCTGCAGTGCTGATTGGAGTCCTTGACAGTAAGTTTTTAGTGGCTCCGGCTCATTCCTCCCACTTTGAGAGTGAAACTTCAAAGCATAGTCAGTAATAGAACTTTAGCCTTGCTATATTTCATAAAGTTTTTCACTTACAGAGGAGCCCTCTTCTGGATGCCCGAAAACTACTCGGAAATGAGAAATTAAGGGGAATTAACGAGAGAGACTAGGCTGGATTGGTTTGATGCCATATTGTCTCTGCCCATTGCAGCCTTCTCCTGGTGAGTAGAGACTGGACAAAGGAGATCTTAGCACGCTCCGGTGTGAGAGAACACTGGAGAAGAAAGCCTCTAAAGTCCTCACCTGAGGTAGGTGCTGGATTGGCCATTGGACTGGTGGCGTGATAAGTGGTGAAGGAGAGCTGGTGGGAGTTACGATAGTGTCAGTTGAGACGGAAGTGGATCCTGGTATGGTGAGGGCATAGCAAAGAGTAGCAATTAATTCTTTGAAGGGGTCTGGTGGTGATATGGTCTGGCCTTCTGTGAGGATGATCCAGACTCAGAGAGATAGCAGTGAACCCAAGTGCAGGTTTTTATTGAAACAAACAGTGCAACAGGTGAGTATATCAGAGTTGACAGTTAAGTGGCAGATGATACAATATCAATGGTATCTTTTGATCAGGGAACAATGAGTCCAAGGGAGCACACACAGGGAATCAGATGAAGACGTTGGAGAACAAGGAGCTAAAATGGCGCTGGAGATCGCTGAGAATGAACGATTGCTAGAGAGTATCACGCGTTCTTCACAGCATCATGGGTAATGTAGTTTTTCACCTCAAATTTAGGTGTTAAACACAATTATGTTGAAAAAATGCGAACTGCTGGCTTTGACGAAAGCATATACCATTGATTAATAATTTCTCAAAGGAGAAAATAGTTTCCCTATGGAGAGAAGAATGGAGTTTATACAACTCGACTTTTGGGCTGTATTTAATTTTTTCCTCTGATGCAACACAAATGTGTGTAGTTTTCATAATGATTTTCTAACGTTTCTATGTGGTTACAGACTTTGATAGGTCATTTGATCCAGCATCTTCCTGGATAACGGCTTCTTCCTTTTTATAAACATGCATCTCAGCATGAAGAAGGTGAGTAACACATTTGGTCATGTAGATCTGGCTTGTTGTCATAATCTCAGCATTGCAATGTATGTAAAAGCACAACACATCAAGAGAGTGTGGGTGTTACAGCGGTTGTGTGTGTGTTTGTCTCGAGGGGTAATGCTGTAGTTTGAGCCATTACAGCCTGACAGCATGCTGGTTAGCAATGGGTTTCGCTTCTGCTTCAGCCTGGCTCCACATAATGCATTGCAATGAGGTCCACACACCCGTGTTTGTGTCCACAGGGTCTAATCGTCTCTCCAACTGCCCACGACCTGTGATAGAGAGTCCAATCTGAAATGGAAATCTGCTTAAATAGCCCTGTTTTTCTTGTTTTACTCCATTAATATACATTACACCCAGCACCTATAACTTTACCAACTCATTAGGTACTTCTATGAACACATCGACAACCTTAATTAACACTCCCATTACTGTAACTAGTGTGTGAGCAGTTTGTTAGGCCAGAAACGAACTCTTCGCAAGAACACGAAAGCAGTAGCGGCCCGTGTTACTGTGGCTTTAACAAACCTAGTTACCGTCAAATGTTTGTGTGGTTAAATCAGACGTGCAGCTATACCAGTAGCTAGATGTAACTTCGACATTTCACCTGCAACATTCGTTCATATTTTCAATACTTTTTACTAATCGCTTACTTTCGCTTAGAACAAAACCGACCAATATTGAAATCTCTCAATAGAACAAATCTGACCAATATTGAAATCTCTCAATAGAACAAATCTGACCAATATTGAAATCTCTCAATAGAACAAATCTGACCAATATTGAAATCTCTCAATAGAACAAATCTGACCAATATTGAAATCTCTCAATAGAACAAAACCGACCAATATTGAAATCTCTCAATAGAACAAATCTGACCAATATTGAAATCTCTCAATAGAACAAAACCGACCAATATTGAAATCTCTCAATAGAACAAATCTGACCAATATTTCAATCTCTTAATAGAACAAATCTGACCAATATTTCAATCTCTCAATAGAACAAATCTGACCAATATTTCAATCTCTCAATAGAACAAATCTGACCAATATTGAAATCTCTCAATAGAACAAATCTGACCAATATTGAAATCTCTCAATAGAACAAATCTGACCAATATTGAAATCTCTCAATAGAACAAATCTGACCAATATTGAAATCTCTCAATATAACAAATCTAACCAATATTTCAATCTCTTAATACAACAAATCTTACCAATATTTCAATCTCTCAATAGAACAAATCTGACCAATATTTCAATCTCTCAATAGAACAAATCTGACCAATATTTCAATCTCTCAATAGAACAAATTTGACCAATATTTCAATGTCTTAATAAAACCAAACGACCAACATTTAAATCTCATAATAGAACAAAACTGACCAATATTGAAATCTCTCAATAGAACAAATCTGACCAATATTGAAATCTCTCAATAGAACAAATCTGACCAATATTGAAATCTCTCAATAGAACAAATCTGACCAATATTGAAATCTCTCAATAGAACAAATCTGACCAATATTGAAATCTCTTAATAGAACAAATCTTACCAATATTTCAATCTCTCAATAGAACAAATCTGACCAATATTTCAATCTCTCAATAGAACAAATCTGACCAATATTTCAATCTCTCAATAGAACAAATTTGACCAATATTTCAATGTCTTAATAAAACCAAACGACCAACATTTAAATCTCTCAATAGAACAAATCTGACCAATATTTAAATCTCTCAATAGAACAAATCTGACCAATATTGAAATCTCTCAATAGAACAAATCTGACCAATATTTCAAACTCTCAATAGAACAAATCTGACCAATATTTCAATCTCTTAATAGAACAAATCTGACCAATATTTCAATCTCTCAATAGAACAAATCTGACCAATATTTCAATCTCTCAATAGAACAAATCTGACCAATATTTCAATCTCTTAATAGAACAAATCTGACCAATATTTCAATCTCTTAATAGAACAAATCTGACCAATATTTCAATCTCTTAATAGAACAAATCTGACCAATATTTCAATCTCTTAATAGAACAAATCTGACCAATATTTCAATGTCTTAATAAAACAAAACGACCAATATTTCAATCTCTCAATAGAACAAATCTGACCAATATTTCAATCTCTCAATAGAACAAATCTGACCAATATTGAAATCTCTTAATAGAACAAATCTTACCAATATTTCAATCTCTTAATAGAACAAATCTGACCAATATTTCAATCTCTTAATAGAACAAATCTGACCAATATTTCAATCTCTTAATAGAACAAATCTGACCAATATTTCAATGTCTTAATAAAACAAAACGACCAATATTTCAATCTCTCAATAGAACAAATCTGACCAATATTTAAATCTCTCAATAGAACAAATCTGACCAATATTTCAATCTCTTAATAGAACAAATCTGACCAATATTTCAATCTCTCAATAGAACAAATTTGACCAATATTTCAATGTCTTAATAAAACCAAACGACCAACATTTAAATCTCATAATAGAACAAAACTGACCAATATTTAAATCTCTCAATAGAACAAATCTGACCAATATTTAAATCTCTCAATAGAACAAATCTGACCAATATTGAAATCTCTCAATAGAACAAATCTGACCAATATTTCAAACTCTCAATAGAACAAATCTGACCAATATTTCAATCTCTTAATAGAACAAATCTGACCAATATTTCAATCTCTCAATAGTACAAATCTGACCAATATTTCAATCTCTCAATAGAACATATCTGACCAATATTTCAATCTCTTAATAGAATAAATCTGACCAATATTTCAATCTCTTAATAGAACAAATCTGACCAATATTTCAATGTCTTAATAAAACAAAACGACCAATATTTCAATCTCTCAATAGAACAAATTTGACCAATATTTCAATGTCTTAATAAAACCAAACGACCAACATTTAAATCTCATAATAGAACAAAACTGACCAATATTTAAATCTCTCAATAGAACAAATCTGACCAATATTTAAATCTCTCAATAGAACAAATCTGACCAATATTGAAATCTCTCAATAGAACAAATCTGACCAATATTTCAAACTCTCAATAGAACAAATCTGACCAATATTTCAATCTCTTAATAGAACAAATCTGACCAATATTTCAATCTCTCAATAGAACAAATCTGACCAATATTTCAATCTCTCAATAGAACATATCTGACCAATATTTCAATCTCTTAATAGAATAAATCTGACCAATATTTCAATCTCTTAATAGAACAAATCTGACCAATATTTCAATGTCTTAATAAAACAAAACGACCAATATTTCAATCTCTTAATAGAACAAAACTGACCAATATTTAAATCTCTCAATAGAACAAATCTGACCAATATTTCAATCTCTCAATAGAACAAATCTGACCAATATTTCAATGTCTTAATAAAACCAAACGACCAACATTTAAATCTCATAATAGAACAAAACTGACCAATATTTAAATCTCTCAATACAACAAATCTGACCAATATTGAAATCTCTCAATAGAACAAATCTGACCAATATTGAAATCTCATAATAGAACAAAACTGACCAATATTTAAATCTTCCAATTGCTTTGAACGCTCAGTCGTTTGCCTGAGTCACTTTTGCACTGATATATTTGCTACACAACACCATAAATACAAAATAGCTAGGTCTAAATCCAGAGGGTCACACATATCATTGTTTATTATCGTCATATTGCCTGGCCCTAAAACTTGCTCTACGGTAAATCACTAAGTCATTTTAGACAACAGTATGACTTTCTGCAAAGCTACAATGTGCATTGTGAAAAGCACTTTACAAATACATTTGACTATAATTTGAAGCTTGAGCTATAACGCATATCCTGGATTTTGCTGTATATCATGCTGTCAGACACCAATGATAAATATTCTGCATCTGTGTTTGAGAAGGTCAGAGGTGTGGAGTTGCGTGCCGACTTCACACACATCGAAAATACAAATCTGTGTGTTTGAGATGCATCACAGACCGTTACTGTCTAGACTGCATATATACATGAACACCAACATCGGACAGCATGAGTCAGACGTTTAAAGAGAGGAGAAAACGTTTTTTTTTCTCTTCCAGATTAAATGTCTCGATTTCTTAAACGAAGAAGACATGCGTGAGAATATGAGGGTGGTTTACTTATGCAACACCAGAGAAGCAGGAGGCTAAATACAAATCTGTCCTGAAGAATAAATTGAGATGTTAAAGAGAACTCATTTGTGATTTTCCTTTCCTGAGGGTGTTTTCATACTGTGCTTCATTCTTCTCAGAGAACAGACAGCTTTACAAAAGCACCAGTTATGCTGAACAGCATCAGGTGAGAGGAAGGAGTTTCTTTTAACGGTGCTCTTGAAAAAGAGCTGCATAGAGGCGAGTATAAGTGTGTGTTTGTGCATGGACTCGTCTAGTCATTGTTGCTGAGTTGTGTTTTCCGTGTCCCGTCTCCCTCCCATCCTCGTCGAGTGGTGACGTACGGGCGCTGTAGGATGGACGACCATGGTACTCATTAAGATCGGGAGCGATAGAGAAAATGGGAAAAGAGAAAGAGCAGAGAGGAGATAAAGCGTTTGCTTTTTTGGAGTTGTTCCTCTTCGTTATTTTCACTGACCTCTTATTCTCTGTGTTTCTCTCATCTTACAGCGTAAATATGTGATGCGTTAGAGCTGAATGCATTCAGAGCCAAATGAGATTTCAGAGGACAATGGAAAGGTAAACTCTAGCTGTTGGGTTGTGAGTTCATGCCGATGTTTAATAATATTAGCTGACACTTTTTTTTTTTTATCAAAAGCAACTTAATTGTCTTTACACTTCAAAAAAATCATTTTCTTACTCATTATTTTTGTCTTTTTTTCCAGTACAAATGTCTACACATTCTCAAATCAAGATACATTTACTTGAGACATAAAATGACTTAAGGTATTAAGTCTTGTTTTCTGAAAAATGTATTAAAATTAAGTGAGTTTATGCTTAAAACAAGAAAAATATCTGCCAATGGGGTTCGGAAAAATAAACTTAATTCAAAGGGAAAACGAGTTTTATTTTTCTGACCCCATTGGCAGATATTTGTTCTTGTTTTAAGCATAAAGTCTCTAAATTTTGATGATTTTGTTACAAAACAAGCCTTTGCTCCTCAATTAATGTATCTTGATTCAAGAGTGTTTAGATATTTTACTGAAATACAAGACAAGAATGCCGAGTAAGATTGCCGAGTACATTTTCAGGCCAGCAAGAAATAACAATTTTCTAAATGCATTTATCTTATTGTAAATGATTCATTGTGTAATTTAAAGTCCCCATGAAATCAAAACTGAAGTTTTTTGTCTTTTAGTATGAATATGTTAGCCTTACTGTTATCTTTGAGCTAGTGTGCTCCAAAACAATGACATAATTCACATTTATAAGCATTCAAAACTTAGTCTTTCACTCCTGCCAATACGGATCAATTATTTTGATGACATCGCTCTGCACTTCAGCTTCTCATCAGATTGTTTGTCCAATCAAATGCTCTCCAGCGCCCCGCCCCCCCCATATTATAAATAGACGTTGAAGCTGCGGATGAAAACATATCAGACCCGTTTGAATTCTGCTCAGAATGCTGTATTTTAAAGCGATATGGAGGAGATTAGGAAGAGAAACGGTTAGAGATTAGGAGGAAACTCCGGCTTTAACGATCTCAACGGCTCTGGGCTGTGATATAAACTAAACGCTATTGGCTGTTTAAAAAAAGGGGGAGGAGCTGTTCGATATGCCCCGCCCTGTCTTTCTGTTTCAGTGTCAATAACATCAACACATTTAATAATGCTGCTCGTTTCAAGGCACTTCGGTGGGCCTTTAAAAACATTTTGACCTCGTAATTCTTAATCAAAACATAACTCAATCTTCCAGTTATAACCATTGACTTCTCTCTGGTGTACTTCTCTAATCATTTAGTCCACTTGAACCCCACCCCTTTCTAACAGTTGACTGCAAGCTACAGTCCCTGACCTACTTTGTTTTTTTCTTTGTGATAATCTTTTTCAGTTTTATGCATCATAATACTAATATTCATATCTCATTCAGATCATAATCTGTCTCTAATCAGTTTCTTTGTTTTTTGTAATTTATTGAGTTGCTTTTTTGTGGCATTTTCTCTTTGCACACACACTGAATTTGGTGGCACAAAGCTGCCTTAAAAGAAAATTCAGGGTTAAGCTCAATCAACAGCATTAGGTTGATTATGATTACCACAAAAATTAATTTCCACTTGTCCCTCCTTTAAAAAAAAAAGCAAATATCTGGGTTACAGTGAGGCACTTACAGGGCCGATACATAAACATCTCAGTACTCGCTTTTTCAATGATATAGTTACAAGGCCTAAATAATATTCAAGTTAACATGATTTTAATGGGGAAAAAACTTTTCTTAAATACAGTTTTAAAACTTTGTCACCATGGCAACCCTAAAACGACTGTAAAAATTATGATCCAAACAGCTTTACAGTTCAAAGAATCAACAGAAGTATTAATGTAAGTACTTGTATAAGCTTCACGCTTCTGCTTTTAAGTCCTCCAGCAATTTGCCCCATTCACTTTCATTGTATGTGGTGCATCATAACCTTGATTTTTACTATTTTGTAAAGGAAACGAGGTGCGAGTCATCATATATTTTTTGCGTTAATCAACATTATGCCACAAACTCTGTTGATTGAGCTTACCTTGCATTGAACCAGGAATATTCCTTTAAACACACCCATTACTCATTAAGAGAATAGAGACAACCCTTTTAGACCATGCGCCGGGAGCACCGACCATTTTTCCCGTCGTTAAACTAGCAAAAGTGGATTCGAACTAAATGCCCTGACCATGTGCATTAGACCATGCGCTTAGATCGTTAAAATAGGGCCCTGCACCTTTAAATCGACAGTGTAAAGATGCCTTCGCAGTTTGACCTATTACAGGAAAAGTGGCCCTGGATCGACATCATTGTAGATTTTGCACATTGTGGGCTTGAACCTACAACCTTTGCTTTACCATCCTGAAACTTCCTCAGAAATTCAAGTACACAGCAGCTCGTATCATAACTCACAGATGCTTTTGTTTGGAGGAAGTCTGCGATGTCTTGCACAAAGTCCTAGGAAAACCCGGCTGAGGGTTTTGGGATCACCCAGGTCTGATAACAGTTAATTCCTGGAATTGAGTTTTAAGCTGATCATTGTATGCATGACCTGCAGCCGTCATAACATGGCACACTTGATCCACTATTAACCTGACACCTTATCCAGCTCATCTCGCCTGTCCTCCTCAAACACACTCTTACAGGACACATCACATTTTGAGTGGCTTAACCTTTACCACCATGCCTGTGTCTGACATAACGGAGTGTAAATGGAAGAGGGCAGGTCAGTAATGAGTCAGCTTTAATGAATTAATAGCCTGCTTTTGCTCTGTGCGCGCTATTCGCCGACTCTCGGTGTCCCTCTAATGCATGCATGTCTCTCTCTCTCTCTCTCTCTGTATTCCCAGCGTATGAAAATCAGCCTTGAAAATCTTTTTGTTCATCAAATGCCGTACAGAGAAGTTCTCAGCTATTCACAAACCGCACCTCAATTATCCTCTCTCTCCTCCTCTGCCCTCATCAATTATGCATACTGTATATTAAATACCTCACATTTGCACATCCGCTGATTTGCATAATTTCTCAGCGTCCCAGTTGACAGAAGAGCCGAAACCGGGTGAGAGGGTGATGCCACTGAACTCAGTTGTTTCCTTCACCTCTGTCTTACTAATCTTAAAGAAATATGCCTGTGTTCAGCATCTGTGCTGTAAACGATCGATTTAACACGTCCCTTGATGCATCGGTTTTGATGCGTTTAAACCAATAACTAACACAATGACATAAACACAGGCAATAAACATTTGAAATATGCAACTATCACAGTTTTTTGAACGTATAATCTTGACACGTGCTCTAAAACTGCAGCTTTCCAAGCTAGAAGCGATTGATAATTTATAGCAGTTAAACTGTACTATTTAAAAATGAAACGGTTTGTAACTATTTTACCACCATAACGTAATGTATTTATGAGTGAATCAGGATATTCAAAGAGGAAAAATCGTGGGGAGGACGTGGTTTTATCAATCAGGAATTGTTTGAAGTCAAACATGCAAACATTTTGACGACCTAATGTGCACTGAGGCGTCCACAAAAACACCAGGAACATGTATTATGAAAGTTTATAAGATTAGTTTTCATTCCATATTGATTTGAACCCAGAATATTCCTTTTATTTTGATGTTGTGTATGATTGTGAATTCTGTGTCTGTCGTTTTATGTCCTGAGAGAGGTTTGGTATTACATTACTGCGCATAAGCTCTTGACATGAGGACAGTGTTGTGTGTGAATGACAGTATTATGTTGCTGTGAGAGAGATTTATTGGCTAGATAAAGAGGACACAAGAGAGGCTTAGCTGACTGAAGTCTGTAATGTGCTCAAGGGTGATTGGTTTTCATTTTCTCTCCTCCCAGCGAATGCGTGGAGGAGTAATGGCTTTAAAATACTGCTGTGTGTTTGAGCCAGTGAGTACTGTGCAGCCCGAAGCCTGTCTGGATCCCTTTGCCACCATCCATCTGAGATCTGAGGTACTGGGGAACACTTGGGGATGCTCAAACACGGAGAATATGACACGTGTGCTAACCACCATCAACTGATGGAATACTGTGCAAAACTACAAGATTCACAGCCAATTTGAACATATTTAGTGGGGTTTTCCAAGTCAAGAATCACTATAAAATCTTCAAATGGGTTTGAACAAACCCCCAATCTTAAGTGTTAGCTCATCGTTTATGTTAAATCTAGGGCTGGGCAAGTTAACGCGTTATTATCGCGTTAACGCATTTATTAATTAATGCCGTCAATTTTTTTTATCGCACGTTAAAGCAGTTTTTTTTTGGATCAGGGGTGGGATGTTGGTCAGCCAGCAAATAACCCACCCAAACAAGCAGTGGAGAGGCTTTGGCAGGTTTTCTCAGGTGAACAGAAAGGGAGACAGCGCTCCGCGAGTGAATGACAGGCGCTCTATGGATAGTAACCATGGCAACGGCTTCTGTGCGCTACGCAGCGGTAGCCTTTTTGACTTAAATTAAAATTATACATAACTTTACCTGATAGGCCTGCATTTAGTTTAGCGGAGATGCTCTGCCATGTGAATTCCCTCCTGTTGATGTCCTGATAACTATTTAGATTGGGAAACTCACAAACAGCGAGCCGAGGTCCAGTCTCTACCAATGATTTGTGCTGCGCGTCGTGTAGCTACAAAAATAGACAATTCAACTTCGGCAACAGGAGAGCGCGGGCGCGTGCGTGAGGCGAGCATGACCGCAACAGTTTCACAGGAAGGCACCCGCTTGTCGCTGCACCTGTGCTCGACCACTTCACCTCACTCTAGTCTAGGCTGATTTATAATTCTGCGTCGGACCTACGCCGGAGCCTCTACGCTATAGACTACGCGTTGGTTTTTATTTATACTTCTGCGTCATTGTCCCCCTTGACGCGCAATTAAACATGCAGAGGGAGCATGCATGTGAACCCGGGGAGCGGTTCTAGCAATCACAGCGCTTGCAGTACGCGTAGAATTGACGCATTGTTACATTTTTTGGAGAGGTGCACGTCAGGGTACGCGCGCTACACACAGCAGGTACGTAGCTACGGCGTGAGTTCGGCAGAAGTATAAATTGGGCTTTACATCTGTTTAATGTAATCTTAGTGTACGTGGGAAACCATGTCATGACCAAACCTAAGCTACTATCAGAGAAGTAACGTTGGTCGACTTATATCTGTAGTAGTGGTCATGACCTCTGACTACATAGACTGTTTCTGCTGCTCCCTGATAAAAGATACCTGTTGATACCTGTTCAGAAAAAAAAAACAAGAAAACTGGACTCGTTTTAACAAGCTAGATTAAAGGTAATGCCCTGGCATGTGGCATAGCTTTGTTTTAATATTTGATTTGATTACATTAAGGTTTAAGTTGATATTTACAAATAAATATTTTATTGCTACTGTGTAAAGGTAATACTGCTGGTATAAAGCACCTTGTTTGTTTAAAGTTTTTGTAAACCACATGTTATTGCACTTTTGTGTATATATCAGTACATTTAAATCAAAAGTGCGCAATACACTACTTTAGAATTCATTGTTCACTCTTGCGCGTAACAATGCGATTAATCGCGATTAAATTTTTTAATCGTTGCCCAGCACTAGTTAAATCACTTTACCAAGTGATCAGACAGATTTTCTGAGTGAAAAAAATCCCATTTACATTTGAAGTCCCCCTGAAGTTAATCATTTTACCCCTTAAAACTCATCTTTGATCACCAAAATTACACATTTAAACGTTTTTATCTTAGAAAAAAAAAAACTTCATGCCTTAAAATAGCTTGAATGTAACTCGACACCCTTGCCTCATTTAGTTTACGCGGTTCTATTAATATGCAAATGAGCCCCGCCTCCACTCACTCACTCAGCTCAGAGATCCACTGGTTGACGATCACACGTTGATCTGATTGGTTTCAAGGTCGTTTGTGACGTCAGAAACACCAGCGATTTCAAACCGTGTTTTTGAGACTGTCTTTGGTTCACTGCAGTTTTAAAGAGAAAATACTCAGCAATGCTGTCGACTTATGAATTTGCACATGGTTTGTCTTAAAGCGTATTAAAAACACCACATAGACACATAAACAACATTAAAAACTGGATTTTCACGGGGACTTTAAGGAAGGACCAGAGTCAAAACTAGAGAACAGAATATAATTGTGGCAGCTAGTTTTCAGCAGGCAAACAAATATAATTGGCTCAAAACCATGATTTTAAACCAATGAGATGTCACCGTGGGAGGAGTTGCCACTATGTGTTCCCATAAATAGAAAACTAGTGACCGAAAATGCCTTGTTGTTGGTCCTGTTCGCAGCTAGTTTGGAACCGAACTCAGATTAACATGTCAGGGATCATATTTATCACCTTATTCTTTACCGTCACACTTTGTTAGGACTCGGTGTAACAGAGCCTTTAGATGCGTTCGTTTTATATTAGCGACTGACAGCGATGATGCATTGCAGAGCTAGCTTGCTGGTTTTCTAATGTGAATATTAGCATGCAGTGATTTTAGCGTCCCTGAGATGCGACTGAGGCAGAGACAGAAAGCGAGCGCTGGTGTTTGAGAAGAGGACTGGCAGCTGTCCAGCAAATAAAGTCATTTTTCAAAGCTGCTGCCAAAATAAGCCCACTAATACATGCTCATTAGGAGCCGTGCAAATAAACCAGGACAACAAGACTCCAGCGCTTCTGGGAATCAGGCGGTGTTTAAGGGCGGTGTTTAAAGTCTCAATAGTCAAGTCAAGTCACCTTTATTTATAGTGCTTAATACAATACAGATTGTTTCAAAGGAGCTTTACAGTGAAAATTAAGAAAGTAATGATCAATGATGCGATGATGATCACAGAAGCCACAGAATTAAACATTTTAAAAGATAATTGCAACCTTTTATTTCACAATTGCGAGTTTACATCTTGCGATTCCGACTTTATAACACGAAATTGCGACTTTATATCACGCAATTCTGACTTTATATCTCCAAATTCTGAGAAATAAAGTCAGAATTGTGAGATATAAACACAATTGCGAGAAAAAAAGTCAGAATTGTGAGTTTATATCACGCAATTCTTATATCACGCAATTCTGAGATAGAAAGTCAGAATTGTGAGATCATAAGTCGGGATTACCTTTTTATTTTTTATTCTGTGGTGAAAACAAGCTTTCATAGAATTTAAGGCCCTTTCACACTGGACGCGAAACGGAAAAGCGAAACGAAAAAGAGAATAGTTCGTGTATGAATAGTTCGCGTCAAAACCATTCACATCAGCTGACTTTGCTGACCACTTGGCTATTGCTCTGTTGCAGGACAGCAGACCTGATTTTGCGGGACACGAGGGAGAGAACTTTCCATTATTATATTAGGTGAATAAATATAGATTCTATATTAGATGTCTTTTTGCAGTGATGTTAACATGCTTTAAATTGCTAATAGGCTTTATAAATATGTTAATGATGGCACTGACCGGCGCTGTGCACGTCACTATTGTCTATTCAATCTAAATAAGTAAAAAAAAAAATCCCAATCGCTGAAAAGCACATTTCCAAATAAGCACATAAATTCCATTAGGAAAGTCTAAAGATCAAATGCGTTCTTACCGGATTCAGTGCATCTTGAATTTATATATTTTTGTCTGATCTGGCAGCTTCGAGTAGGGCCTTCTCATTAATTATGGGACATTACATATTATGTCAGTAACTTTTTAAGAGGTCCACAGTTGCGCGGTTCCTTGTCTCTGTCCACGCAGCAGTCATCAGAGAAAACACCCTCTCCACGAAGAGGAGTTTGTTTGTTTTCCCGCTGTGGCTAGAACCAATAACGGATGTGCTGCGCATGTTCTGTGTTTTCTTGTTACTTTTTTTATTGTAGAATTGTAATTTAATGTATTTGCGTTTACATGCAATCAAATACACTCCATTAGTAAACGGATTGAAGGCTCAAATGGTCTGAAAAGCCTTCATGTAAACACCCGGTTGGGCTGGATCCGAATGAGGACAACGTCCCACCTGTCCTTGTTTCAGATTCTCATCCACAGACGAGTCAACAAACAAGCAATCAAGAAGATCCTTCATTGTTGCTGTGACGTCACCTTTGTTTCCTTGTATGTGATTGGCTGAAACCTTTTCAATCGCCTCAAAAGTAAAAAAAAAAATCGATATTGAAGCGAAATAAATAAAAGTCATTTTTTTCACCGCAGCACATTCGCGTTCGGTGTGGAAGCACTCATTACACAATCAGCTGATCAAAAAATAAAACCATCGCGCGAATTATTCGTGCGTCAAAATCACGTCCAGTGTGAAAGGACCTTTAGTTCTGCTGTAAAGCAGCTCTAAAAAGACAATAGTGTTAATTATTTAGTTCAGTGTTGAATTATTTCAGTTCAGTAACTGTATAAAGTTAATCGATTATGAAATGAGTTTTAATTCAGCTATAAAGCCGCTCTGGAGAAACAGTGATGTCATCATCCAGCTCAGTTCAGTTCCACCCAATATTGTCATGCAGTCAATACTATTTATGAATATTAGGTGTCCCCAAGCTCAGTCGGGGGACTAGTTCTCCTCTGGCAAACAAACGAACATTTAATGGTGTGATTATGACTCCAGTTTGCATCACAAGTCAGACTGTGGATTGCTATAATTCAGAATATTTCACCCAGCTTCTTCTGCTTAAAGGAAGTAATACACATTCCTAGTCTTATTGTGCAATATTCATGTTCATCTTCAAAAGGACAAAATGTTTGGCCTCATAATCTTTCAGCAAAATCTAATAACTTGCTCTGCCTCACAGCTTTGCTTTTTAAAAGCCTATCAATACGTCACATTACGTGAGTAAAATGAGTTGCGAATGATGTTTCATGGATTGTGTTATTTTTTTTACAGTTTTTATTAATATTTCGATTTTTAGTTTCTGTATAGTTTTATAGAGAACTATAGTTACATAGATAAATATGTAATGTAATATATTTCTTATATTTTTTAATTATTTACATTTTAATGTTTCATATTTTCAAACAACTTAACAAAAGCACAGCTGCATGTACTAAAGTATTTAGCCAAGAGACTCTCACTGTGCTGAGAAGTGCACAGCAATTACTTTTAAAATATAGTATTTATAGTCTTAATTATGTTCGGCCAATCGTCAACCGAACCACCGGCTCTACTCTTCAGCACAATGACCCTAAAAACATCACACATACCAGAAAACCTTTTCAATTACCAAATAATAGAACATTAAACACTAACAAATCTCCCCCCTACATTAATATCGAGTAAATAACACTTTATCTATTATCTAATTGTGTAGTTAAATTTAACGGCTGACAGATATTCAACATAATTCATGTGTGAGAGTCTAACAGAAGGACGGACAAAACCAGTGAAATATCAACTTCTTGTCATATTTTATTACCATTTTCTAAACGATAGCGAATAAACTGTGATAATGTGAGACATTTTGAAGGTGGCTGAATAAATTCGCAGTATATTCCCATATATTTTTGTTCCGTAAGGGTAGTCTTTATGCCATACACAGTCCTGGCCGGAAAGTGTCAGTGCGGCTGTGGTACAGCAAGGTCTTGATTTGTGAAATCAAATTCTCTGACTAAAGCGGCAGTGAATAAGCCGTCAGGCACCACGCTTCATAAAAGCTCATATGCTCGTAGAGGCTGAAAGCGTGAGTGGGGTTTCATTTGAGCGGAGTAATGAGCTATTAATGGTGCTTTAAGGGCTTTCTCGTAGTGTTTGCTTTACGGCATTTGATTTGTTTGTTTGTTGCACCCGACCGCCTGCAGAGCTGAGACCTGTCTGTCTCTCACAACAGTGCAGCTACATGCTACATTTATCTGAAGCGTGCACTAGGGGAGAGTGGATGGCTAGTGCAAAGAAATTGCAGTTAAAATTGAGATTTTAATGATATGTCTGGAAATGGACGGTCGAGTTAAGTGCATTGCAATGCGGGAAACGGTTTCTGTACGGGTATTACTCGAGTAAATTCAGATACTGTGCACCAGTCTTATCTTAGTATCATTGAGATACTATTACAGTTTTGTTAGTTTTAGTTAACTATAGGGCTGTCATGATGGCTGAAAAGCTCAATTTAAATTTCTTTCTTAAATATTAGCAAAATTACAATTCTATTCGAATTCTAAAGCCAATATGTGTGTTAGAGGAAAATAGTACTGTGTTGTCTCCTATGCCCACAAGAGGACGCAAGCGAGCGCAATAAGCAAATATAAGTTAATTGAAATGAAATGACATTCACTTTTTAAAGTGCATTACCTTTTGAAACAATTCTTCTTAAATTAAATATAATTTCTTTAATGTGCATGCACGGAAAACTGAAATGAGAGCTGAACGATGACATCACGGTTTTCTGCAGAGCGGCTAGATATATAAATGAACTAAATTTATAACTTTTTAACAACAAAAAATTAACCATCACTGAACTTACTTAAGCTGGACTGTGACGCTATTTTCTTCTAGAAACAAACTTTGTTGCATTATTTTATCACTGTAAAGCTGCTTTGAAACAATCTGTATTGGAAAAAGCGCTATATAAATAAAGGTGACTTGACTTGATAAGCTAACAAAAACAAACACACCAAAAATTCGAATGCACGGTTTTTGCAATCGAATGTGCACCTTTTTTTTTTTTATTCGACGAATATTCGAAATTCGGATTTATATTTGACAGCCCTAGTTAACTATAATAACCCTGCTGTGCACAGTATGCATACTGCACCAAGTATGTGCCAGCTAGTATGCGATTCACAGCCCATGTGTTAATGTACATATAAAGTGCACTCGAGGAGGGACTGAGTGTGAATGATTTGTATAAAGCTGTTAGTGTAAATTGCGTATAGCGGGACCCTCAGGAGGCGTGCGCTCGCTCTGACAGCAGGAACGCTGGCCAAGCGAGACAGGACATCTCTTATGGGAGGGAAAATGATATTAGCCTTCGCTGCTGCTGTGATTATCATATATATTAGTGCACGGTGGGTTATGGCTGCGGGCTGCTGGAACGGAGGCTGCTTTAATGTGCAAGCGTCATGCACACTAGGGCAGATACTACAACACCAGGACTGCAGGAACAAACCACACTTACCAGAGGTGGAGACCTACACGGCCATTAGCATATCTACATTACTGTCACTCTCTGGTCCTGAACCCTTAGTGAGCTGCCTATACAGAGCATTTTACCATACATAATTAGTAGGGCTGGGTAAAAAAATATCGATTTCTCGATTTTAATCGATTCTCATTTTTACGAACCGATATCGATTCTTAAATCCCAAGAACCGATTAGGCTATCCTGTTTGTAGCGCTCACCAATAAATCGCAAAGTTTGTGCCAAACTGGGCGGTCACATGACGTAAAGCATTTTCTGGCGCATAATGTGAGGTTTGAGAACCTAAAACCCTGTTTCTCCCAGTCGACACGGCAACACATAACCGGCGTTATCAGAAATCTCCACTTTGGCCGAAGTTTTTAGAAATAATAGTTTTCTGTGATAAAAACGGGGTTTTCGTGTAAATGAGAGGCCAAACCGCAGGGAAATATCTGCGTCTTCCCTTCATGTAAACGGGGCACTAGTGACATGCTAATGCAAAAATATTGGAATTAGTTTTGCGCAAATCTGTCACTTTTCACCTCACTGCTTATGGGCCCTATTTTAACGATCTAAAACGCAAGTGTCAAGCGCAAAACGCAAGTAACTTTGTGGGCGGATCTCGGCGCTGTTGCTATTTAACCGGCGGGATAAATGACTCTTGCAATCGACGCAAATCTAAAAGGGGTTGGTCTGAAGTAGCTTCATTATTCATAGGTGTGGTTTGGGCGTAATGGGAAACAAACCAAAAAGAGCACCAGGGATTGTTTGCGCCGAAACACGCCTCCTTTTTTGCGCTGAACCGCCCAGGGAGCGCAAGTTCATTCCCTAGTTGCCGGCGTGCGTCTGTGGAGGGAAGTCCGCTTTGCACGGGTGCAAAATACGAATGAAACATGCGCCGGTGTACAAAGTCAATTGCGCTGGGTGCAAGATAGGGCCCTATTTGTATTAAGTCCTACTTTTTTCATCACCGGATACATCCAAATTGCATTGTCAAGACAGCATGCATGCAGTTCTCTGTAGAGCTAGCACACACTCACACACACACACACACATACTTGCAGTCGTGTTATGGTCACCATAGCAGTAATGATGGCTCAAGGCTGGTGGGCAGCTGCAGGTTGTGGTTTTCATATTTTGTGTGTTTGTGTGTGATGAGCTGCTCCAAGGTTTGCGCTGGGTCACTGCACACTTTTAGCAGAGTGCTTTCAAAACTCTGTCCCGTTCTCCCTCTCTCTCTCTCTCTCTCTCTCTGTGACGTGCAAATCAGAGGGAAATCAAAGACAGAGGAGGAAGAAGAGGCTGGTGATGCTGTTCATCATCTCCAGTTGCTGTCTCCTCTGTAATTTTTGCAGTGCCAGAGGTGTGAAGCGAGGAAAATATGCGGTTTAAAAGAAGCCGAGCTGCTGGAGGCATGACTGCCGTGCCTCACAGACTTTTTTCTCATTTATTAAAGAGTTAGTTCACCCAAAAATGACATCTCCGTCATTTGCTCACCTTCAAAAAGGTTTTAAAGCCTTTCGACAAAATCATTTTTGGTAATGTTTTACTTGAAGCCTTTATGTAAAATGCTTTATAAAGGCATTCTTAGTGTATGTTTTAATGCAGTTGATGCATTAAAAGTTAAAAAATGCGGTTAAAATATTGTCAAGTTCCTTATTACATCTGAAATTGGTTGTTTGTAATGTGTTTTAATACATTTCTAAAGGTGTAACAATGAATAGATGGTTACATTTATTCATGAGATCATACAATGCATTATAAGGTGCATTATAAGGCATAATTAATGCATTAAAAATACCTTTATAATTCCATATACATAAAGGCTCTAAGTAAAGTGTTCCCTCGTTTTATTGATGTAAATATAGAGAATTGGCAAGAGACATAGAAGGATTGCAAAGCCTGTCTAATGAAATCTTTAGAAAACTTAATGATGAAATAAAAAGCTATTAATAATGATATTAATAATGTTGCTTCATCAGTAGGGGTGTGAATCTACACTGGTCTCACGGTTTGGTTCGATTACGATTATCATGTCATCGATTCAGTTATGCCTTGTTGTTCCTTGCGTTTCACCTGTATGTCGTGAATATAGCCTTCGAACGTATATTGCAGCCCCTTTTGCCTACTTCTATCGGACACTTTATTTGCTGCTTTATAAAAGTTTGATAAAATGTCAGCAGGAAGAGCTGTCACAGCATAAGCCATGTTGATACCAGAGCCCAGATGAAGTTTGTTTGTCGGGCGTAGCAACAATAACTAAGGGGGGCGGGGCTTAGCCAAAGGCGAATTGGATAGACCTACTACCAATCAGTAAGTGTTTTTTTATGAGCTACGCAAATTGTTAACAGAACTCAACTACACGCACGCTGGAAGAAGTAGTAAAATAATGAGTGTTGCTTCTTTTACTTGGTCCTCCATGAGTGCGACCAAAGGAGAAACCACAACGACCACAGGGTTTTCATTACGTCCCATCTTCTTAGTGACCATCGGAGCCAGCTGATAAGGATGGATCGAGTCCAGACCGAACTTCCCGACCAAAAAATGTTGTGGGCGGGGTTCGGTCTATGGCATCCAGGCTACTCTGCTTATGCAATCCGTATGAAATGTGCATTTCTCCCTGGTGCGTTGACTACTGAAGATCGCGATTCGGCATCGTCAACTTCATCTTTGCACCCGACACTGAGAAAGAAAGTTTGTCAGTGTCAGTTGCATCGTAGAAACGATTAATTTCGACACCCCTATTCATCAGCATGAATTTATTTCAAACTCTAAAGCACCATCAAAACAGTGTTTATGTAGCAAATCCAGCATCTTAAACAATACATTTTAAGATGACTGTCGGGGGTGTGTTTGTTATTGCATCACGTCTTGCTGTTTTTTTAAGCATCTTGCACCATGAATATTGCATTTTTAAGCTAAGCATCTTATTACCTCCATCGTCTTTTGTGTTTTGCAGTCATTCAGGGTTTTAAGCGGACTGAGGGTGAGTAAATCATGACAGAATTTTCATTTTGGATGAACTATGTCTTTAATGCCTGTGGATGTGAATATCACGACCCAGCCGGCATCAGTGACTGCGATTACATGTCCAAGGATAATCCCACATTATTCCCCAGATCTCAGCTCTCAAATCCCATTTATTCCCACTGATTGAGTCATTTTGGAGAATAAGCTGTTTATATGCCCTTTCAACGTCCCTGTTATGAATCAGCCCTTTATCCGGGGAAGAATCTGCCTATTCAAAGCACTGAAAGATGCCCATCTTTATCAGAACCATCTGGTGTTTATTGTGCAGATACACATATATTACGCTCTGTTCGTTGTGCTGAAAGGTGAAAATGTAAAATGTCTTTGAGAGGACTGACTTTAAACGACCTACAAGCATAGATGTTCAGAGAGGCATTCAGAATCCACGAGTTTCCCTTTTATGAAATAGCCAGGATCTAAATGAGAGGTTATTCAAATACTGTAAACGGCACGTTGCCGTTGCATGAAGCGTGATGACGGAAATATTGCAGGATGATGTGAGGGGAATATAGATGTGCTCATAAATGCATGCGCTTTGATTTTGTGTGTGCGTGTGAAATGTTTTCACCTCTTTCACCTCCAAAAGAATTGAATGGAGGTTATGTGTAGAGACTGTGAGCGCATCCATCCAAACACACACACACACACACACACACACAGGCATTTCATCTCTCTCTCTTTTTTCTGTAAGGCACCTTAAGAGTTAGTGTGTTGAAAAAAGCAGCAGGAAATCAGATTTGGGACGCTAGTCTGTTGTACCTTCATTGACTTTGGCTGTTCTTCCTGCTCTATCTATCTATCTATACAGCAGGACATCTGTCTGTTCTGCTTCTCCCTCCATCCCTCCATCCATCCCTCCCTTGCTCTCTCCATCCCTCGCTCTCTCTATCCCTCGCTCTCTCCATCCATCCATCCCTTGCTCTCTCATCCATCCATCCCTTGCTCTCTCCATCCACCCACCCATCCCTCCATCCATCCCTCGCTCTCTCCATCCATCCATCCATCTCTTGCTCTCTCCATCCATCCACCCACCCATCCCTCCATCCCTCACTCACTCCATCCACCCATCCATCCATCCCTCGCTCTCTCCATCCACCCACCCATCCATCCATCCCTCACTCTCTCCATCCATCCACCCATCCATCCATCCCTTGCTCTCTCCATCCATCCCTCGCTCTCTCCATCCACCCACTCATCCCTCCATCCCTCGCTCTTTCCATCCATCCCTTGCTCTCTCCATCCATCTATCCCTTGCTCTCTCCATCCACCCATCCATCCATCCCTCGCTCTCTCTCTCCATCCACCCACCCATCCCTCCATCCCTCACTCTCTCCATCCATCCACCCATCCATCCATCCCTTGCTCTCTCCATCCATCCCTCGCTCTCTCCATCCACCCACCCATCCCTCCATCCATCCCTCACTCTCTCCATCCATTCACCATCCATCCATCCCTCGCTCTCTCCATCCACCCATCCATCCATCCCTCGCTCTCTTCATCCATCCACCTACCCATCCCTCCATCCATCCCTCACTCTCCCCATCCATCCACCCATCCATCCATCCCTTGCTCTCTCCATCCATCCCTCGCTCTCTCCATCCACCCACCCATCCATCCCTCACTCTCTCCATCCATCCACCCATCCATCCATCCCTTGCTCTCTCCATCCATCCCTCGCTCTCTCCATCCACCCACCCATCCCTCCATCCATCCCTCACTCTCTCCATCCATTCACCATCCATCCATCCCTCGCTCTCTCCATCCACCCATCCATCCATCCCTCGCTCTCTTCATCCATCCACCTACCCATCCCTCCATCCATCCCTCACTCTCCCCATCCATCCACCCATCCATCCATCCCTTGCTCTCTCCATCCATCCCTCGCTCTCTCCATCCATCCACCCATCCATCCCTCGCTCTCTCCATCCATCCATCCCTCGCTCTCTCTATCCATCCATCCCTCGCTCTCTCCATCCATCCCTCTCTCCATCCATCCCTCACTCCATCCACCCATCCATCCCTCCATCCCTCACTCCATCCATCCATCCCTCACATCATCCATCCACCCATCCCTCCATCCATCCCTCACTCCATCCCTCCATCCATCCCTCACTCCATCCCTCCATCCATCCCTCACTCCATCTACCCCTTCATCCATCCATCCCTCATACCATCCATCCACCCATCCCTCCATCCATCCATCCATCCCTCACTCCATCCATCCACCCATCCCTCCATCCATCCACCCATCCCTCCTTCCATCCATCCACCCATCCCTCCATCCATCATCCCTCATATCATCCATCCACCCATCCCTCCATCCATCCATCCCTCATATCATCCATCCACCCATCCCTCCTTCTATCCATCCCTCACATCATCCATCCACCCATCCCTCCATCCATCCCTCACTCCATCCATCCATTCACCCATCCCTCCATCCCTCACTCCATCCATCCCTCACTCCCTCCATCCACCCATCCCTCCATCCATCCCTCACTCCATCCATCCCTCACTCCCTCCATCCATCCATCCCTCATATCATCCATCCACCCATCCCTCCATCCATCCACCCATCCCTCCTTCCATCCACCCATCCCTCCTTCCATCCATCCCTCACTCCATCCATCCACCCATCCCTCCATCCATCCATCCCTCATATCATCCATCCACCCATCCCTCCTTCTATCCATCCCTCACATCATCCATCCACCCATCCCTCAATCCATCCCTCACTCCATCCATCCACCCATCCCTCCATCCATCCCTCACTCCATCCATCCCTCACTCCATCCATCCACCCATCCCTCCATCCATCCCTCACTCCATCCATCCCTCACTCCATCCATCCACCCATCCCTCCATCCATCCCTCACTCCATCCATCCACCCATCCCTCCATCCATCCCTCACTCCATCCATCCACCCATCCCTCCATCCATCCCTCACTCCATCCATCCCTCACTCCATCCATCCACCCATCCCTCCATCCATCCCTCACTCCATCCATCCACCCATCCCTCCATCCATCCATCCCTCCATCCATCCCTCACTCCATCCATCCACCCATCCCTCCATCCATCCCTCCATCCATCCCTCGCTCTCTCCATCCATCCATCCCTCCACCCATCCCTCACTCTCTCCATCCATCCCTCGCTCTCTCCATCCATCCCTCCACCCATCCCTCCATCCATCCCTCCCTCCATCCATCCCTCACTCCATCCATCCATCCCTCCATCCATCCCTCACTCCATCCATCCATCCATCCCTCACTCCATCCATCCACCCATCCCTCCATCCCTCACTCCATCCATCCACCCATCCCTCCACCCATCCCTCCCTCCATCCCTCCCTCCCTCTCTCCATCCATCCATCCCTCCACCCATCCCTCACTCTCTCCATCCATCCCTCGCTCTCTCCATCCATCCCTCCACCCATCCCTCCATCCATCCCTCACTCCATCCATCCACCCATCCCTCCATCCATCCCTCACTCCATCCATCCACCCATCCCTCCATCCATCCCTCACTCCATCCATCCACCCATCCCTCCATCCATCCCTCACTCCATCCATCCACCCATCCCTCCATCCATCCCTCACTCCATCCACCCATCCATCCATCCCTCCATCCATCCCTCACTCCATCCATCCACCCATCCCTCCATCCATTCCTCCATCCATCCCTCGCTCTCTCCATCCATCCATCCATCCATCCCTCCACCCATCCCTCACTCTCTCCATCCATCCCTCGCTCTCTCCATCCATCCCTCCACCCATCCCTCCATCCATCCCTCACTCCATCCATCCATCCATCCCTCCATCCATCCCTCACTCCATCCATCCATCCCTCACTCCATCCATCCACCCATCCCTCCATCCATCCCTCACTCCATCCATCCATCCATCCCTCACTCCATCCATCCACCCATCCCTCCATCCCTCACTCCATCCATCCACCCATCCCTCCATCCATCCCTCCCTCCATCCATCCCTCGCTCTCTCCATCCATCCATCCCTCCACCCATCCCTCACTCTCTCCATCCATCCCTCGCTCTCTCCATCCATCCCTCCATCCATCCCTCACTCCATCCATCCCTCCATCGCTCACTCCATCCATCCATCCATCCCTCACTCCATCCATCCCTCACATCATCCATCCCTCCATCCATCCCTCACTCCATCCATCCACCCATCCCTCCATCCATCCCTCACTCCATCCATCCACCCATCCCTCCATCCATCCCTCACTCCATCCATCCACCCATCCCTCCATCCATCCCTCACTCCATCCATCCACCCATCCATCCATCCCTCCATCCATCCCTCACTCCATCCATCCACCCATCCCTCCATCCATTCCTCCATCCATCCCTCGCTCTCTCCATCCATCCATCCATCCATCCCTCCACCCATCCCTCACTCTCTCCATCCATCCCTCGCTCTCTCCATCCATCCCTCCACCCATCCCTCCATCCATCCCTCACTCCATCCATCCATCCCTCCATCCATCCCTCACTCCATCCATCCATCCCTCACTCCATCCATCCACCCATCCCTCCATCCATCCCTCACTCCATCCATCCATCCATCCCTCACTCCATCCATCCACCCATCCCTCCATCCCTCACTCCATCCATCCACCCATCCCTCCATCCATCCCTCCCTCCATCCATCCCTCGCTCTCTCCATCCATCCATCCCTCCACCCATCCCTCACTCTCTCCATCCATCCCTCGCTCTCTCCATCCATCCCTCCATCCATCCCTCACTCCATCCATCCCTCCATCGCTCACTCCATCCATCCATCCATCCCTCACTCCATCCATCCCTCACATCATCCATCCATCCCTCACTCACTCCCTCCATCCATCCCTCGCTCTCTCCATCCATCGGTGTAGGCGTGTCGTGATCATCCACAGTCAGAGGTGCTTCTCAGCTCAGCGAGGGGGAGATGAAGAGGTCACCGGCTCTCAGTATTAGCTAATGCGATTAGCTGCGTCTCACAATCAGCCGCACTGAATGCATGTTGTAATTACTGCACCTCAATGAGGAAGGTGTGTGTGAAAGATTAATGCAGGTGAGTGGCAGGCTGTGATAGATACGCTCTGCTAACCCGCTCTCGGCAGCCAGGCGTGTTTGTTTGCAAATGGGACTGCACACGTGACCCGAACCCCACAGATACGACAAATGAGGTCTGAGCTGGCGTTCAGGGACTGTAATGCTCTAAAACTGTTTAAATTTTTCTTGTTAATATTATTTTTTCTTCACAATCCTAAGGATACTTGACATGTAAGATCCATAAATCAACATTACTAGTTGGCATAATTAATTTAGTGGCTTATGTTAAACTATGTGAAAACTTTTTGTGATGTGTAAAACCCTGAAGGGCTTTTGTGACTCTTGTTATGTTGATATCAGGAGACAAAATAAGTCACGAAAACCAGAGAGAAAACAATAATAATGCACAGCCTCTATGGGCTTTCGGTCATTATTTTTTTGCAAAATTCTGCTTTGGTGCCAGACTGGATTTGAAATCTCTGTACTATTCTAGGTCTTTTGTCTCATAAAATCAGCGCGACATATTTCCACACAGGATTTCTCACAGCTTCAGCTCCATACTGAAAATCAATGGATATGCGGATTGACTCCAGCTGAAGCGCTGCCCGTTCATTTAGCTCAGATTCAAGGCGCTTCTCGCTTTTTTCCACACAGTTTGAGTCTGCCTTATGCCTTCACATTTTCTTTTAGGTCTGTGATGGAGCGACATCAGACGTGCGCAGCTGAGAGGGAACATTGGCCGTGAATTACAATGTGGCGTGATTACAAAGGTAGAAGAGGCCTAAATAAAGAATAAAAGCTATGGAATTATGTGTGTATTAATTCTAATACATCAGAAATTTTGGTGCGAAAGTTATATACCGTAATTCCTCAAATAAAGACCGGTATTCAAATAAACGCCGGGCCTCTGATAGTGGCCGGGGGCGTGGTCAACGCGGACAAATAAAGGCCGGTCTCAAATTAAGGCCGGGGAAAAAATAGTGTGAATAGGTACACTTTAAATGAATGTACACTCAAAGACGGACGCGATCAGCGCTTGTCATATATCACAACTATTAAGTGTTTTTAACCACATGTTTATTTTAGGTTTCAGACATTTAAATAGATATGATTTATAGCAAAACAATAAATTTATAGTTTGTAAAATACACAATGGTGTCTATGGAAGCAGCAATAACAATCCATTCAAATATATTTGGCGACGTGTTTTATTCATATCAGATACACAGTGTAAGTAACTATAAAGTTTACTCTATTCTTCTCCCAGTTCACCGGCCACTTACTTTCATGTATTTCGGGAGAAACTGAAGAATTCACGCGCTGTAACTTAACAAATACAACAGGAATCTCCGAACTGCGGTGCCCATCTCACGTTACAGATCAAGATCATTTATAAAGGGTTTTAAACGACAAAACAAACTCACTTACACGGATTTGAGAGTCAGAATAGAAGATAGTTGATGACATGGTAAGCAAGTTTGTTAATATTTAGAAATAAAAGCGCTACATCTGTCATATAGCGCTATTTTGGCTGTGGTGAACACGTGCCAAGCATGACGCGTCACCATGGAAACTTGGCTGGCGGGCGGGCGGGGATCGCGAATTAGAAATAAAGGCCTGCCTCTAATAAAAGCCTGCTTCAAATAAAAGCCGGCTACCATCTGCAGTTCAGGTAAATAAAGGCCCCGGCCTTTATTTGAGGAATTACGGTAGGACCCTATGATGTCCACGATGTAACAATCAAGTCATAAAAATATAATTTGTTGTATAATGTTGAATGTTATTGAATTTGGCAAAGTTTGGATGAATAAATCAAAAGTAGGACTGTACACTTGATCAAATTGCGATATGGACTAGTATCTGTGAATATTTAAGCGCAAAAAGACTTTTTTTCAGCATCTGCCATCTCACTATATGAGGACACGAACCCTCCAAAATAAAAGTTTGTTTTATCTTAAAATTATGATGAAAATAATATTACTATTGAACAGTGCAATGTCAAAGTAATAATAACAATAATACAATTTATTAAAACATATTTTTTAGGCAATATCACACAATACAAATCAATTGATTACATTTAACAACTTTTTTTTTTGATTGATCGCATTAAATTTAAAAAAATGTATTATATTGTTTTGCATTAATTTGACTATCACTGTTTTTTTATAATAAATTTGTGTGAAATATTAAAACAGACAATAATAGGACATTTAATAGGGCTTTATTATTGTTTAAGATTGAACAAATTATTAAATTAGTACATTTTATGAATTCAATTGATTAGGCTTTGATTTTTGACTATAAAATTTAATTAATTTGTCACATGACAGACACAATGAACGGATCGTTCATGAATGACCCATCACTATTGTGGACAATAAAGGAACTAAACTGAACTAAACTTAAACTACTCGACACGGTTTCTCTGAAACATCAAGTTTGGTCCATAATTAGGGTGACCAGACGTCCTGAATCCGGAATCCAAATTTTCCCAAAAACTATACTAAAACTAAATCTTGAGTAGTTATTGTCTGATAAAACTGTCCGTGGAGGTTGAGGCTGCTCATTGGCTGCAGCATCTTTTTTGTTTCTACAAAGTTCTACAAAGAGACCGTAGGCGCAAATTTAGAGATGCATTGATAAGCAAATTTTCACTAATTAATTTTGATTTACACACTATTACAACAGTCATTGTTATTTTTTTCTCATAATGACATGTGAGTTCATGATTTTAATGTTGTTTTTTTGTGGCAGACTAATGACCGACTGTTTGGTTCAGGTTTGAAATTCATTATCTTTTATTATAGGCTATGTAGTCTAATATCATAGGAGGCCTACCCCCCACCCCCTCCCTCCCCGTCCCCCATAAAACACCTCAGTTCTATTTACTAGTGACACAAAGACTCATTCTGATCACCTTTCGCAGAAAAGGTGAAACATTTCTTTCTAGCACATGTTGTGTTTGCTCTTTCAGATCATCATTCCCCCCGTGTCGTCAGAGAGTCGCCAGGAGGCCGATAGCCAAGCGCTAACATTTGATTGAATTATCCCTCAACATGATGTGGCAGTAAACTGTTATTCCTCCATCTTTCCAACCCTCTGCTGTCTCGCCCCTGAGCGACGACTTTCATCCTCTCTCATTTCTCTGCTGTCATACACACACACACTGGCACTCGCATGGCTTCGGCCTTTTGCTCATTTACGTCTCTGTATTCCTGACAGGCCGTCTGGTTCCTGAGGGGAGGCCCGTGGAGGACGCTCTGCCGAATTTACGGTTGTATATAAATATATATGAGCGTGTGGTTCTTTCAGATTGAAAACATATACTTTGCAACGATTGCCTGCTATGAAGTTCATTCCAGAGCTAATGCTGTTTTGCCTCGCAATCTCGTCAGCTCCTTCAAAGAACGCATCCTATTTTAAGGCACGAGAGATATATGGAAATGAACAGGGTAAATATTTGAGAGGATCCAAAGTTTTATCTTTTGATTTAATTCAGTTGGTTTTCTTCGGCTGGCTGTGTGGAGTGGATTCACAGCTGGTAAGTTTATTCTAGTCTAAACAACCCAGACTAGTGGCTGTTGAGGAGAGCGTGCTTTTTCACTCATGGTTTTGTTGCAGGTGCATTTCAAGAATTGCAAAGAGTGCGAGCATGATTTCCGGCAAGGATTAATGCATTATCAGGTAACTGGAAAATTACACCTCATCAAAAGCGGTTCACTTTAACACAAAATAACCCGGAATGCAATGTAAAACATACATGCATGCATGTCCGAGTTCAGAAAACAGCTTTAACATTAACCAAAGAACCATGCTTGTGTGTTCACCAAAATCCCTTATTATGAAAATTAGGTATGTAAAACAACCATTGACGTCACTTTCCCGCGGGAACACACTCCCTCAGCCGGACTGAGTGGCCGAAGAGCTGCTGAGTGACTGGATTTAAAGGGTTAGTTCACCCAAAAATGAACATTATGTCATTAATGACTCGCCCTCATGTCGTTCCAAGCCCGTAAGACCTCCGTTCATTTCGGGACACAGTTTAAGATATTTTAGATTTAGTCCGAGAGCTTTCTGTCCCTCCATTGTAAATGTGTGTACGGTATACTGTCCTTGTCCAGAAAGGAAATAAAGACATCATCAAAGTAGTCCATGTGACATCAGTGGGTTAGTTAGAATGTTTTGAAGCATCGAAAATACATTTTGGTCCAAAAATAACAAAAACTAGGACTTTATTCAGCATTGTATTGTCTTCCGGTTCTGTTGTGGATCCGCGTTCAGTGACGCTGCTTTTTTTGGGTGGACTAACCTTTAATAGGGAAAACTCACAAAAAACGCGAGATGAACAAACGATTATCAGTTTAAACTAAAGCTTGGACTCGATATAGTGTTGCTTACAACTGACCAAAGATCCAGTGATCCGTGAATATTGACATGCAGCCAGAAATCATGTTTCCTGACATTTATATGAGCCGGATTTCGACTCTGGAGAAATACATAAAGCAAATTTGCCTGTGAATGCTTTATATAAATACAATATAGGTGATCACTTATATTAATGTTATATATATCATCCATCCTTAAAACTTGTATAGTTTTTCATCAGTGTTATTTTAAAAACGTCCAATTATGCAGAATATACGACGGCAAATATTTAATTGATGAGTTGTCAACCCAATATAGGGTATTATTTCACCTCTAAATTCAGCATATTGACACTAAATAATAACTACAAAGTCCAGTTGTTTCTGTGAATTGCAGTGATCCGTTTGCTTCTCTGTTCTGTAGCTTTCGGCAGTCTGTAAAAATAAACCTCCGGTTTCTTGTCAAATCAAGTTGTACAGTCAATCTCAAAGCTCTTTCCCGTTTTAGATGTGCTTTGTGTGTTTTTCTTGGCATTCACCCTGAAAACAAGGGTCTTTTTGCCACTTAGTGGGCGTATCGGCAGTCACTCCAGCCGACGGTGACGTCACACACACATTCCCTCTATAATACAGCATCTCTGGATCCAGAAACAAGCAAAGAAAAAGATCTGTTCTTTCTTTTGTTTAAATTGACTATTTAAAATAATCATACTACAAAATATTCATGAAAGATTTGTGAATATGTTCAAAAATGCTGAACTTAATACAACTCTGGCAGAGAAAGAGTTAATTTATTTAGTGAGTTTGCAACATTGCATTTTGAGAAACCTCATGCCATTTTAAAGTCCAATATGCATTAGACGCATAGTATGTTTACGCATGTGTGTCGTAGCTGCAGGCCACCTGCACATCTGACTCTCTAGAGCATCATTATACACTCGTTACACACCTGCAGGTCAGAGGTCATGTGGTCATCTCACATGAAAGCTGCTCGTCTCTCTAGGGCCAGCAACTCTGCTCTCGTCCTACGCAGGACTGAAGTGGACAATCTAATGCAGTTCGTCTCACCGCCTTCATCATGTCAATTTGGGCTAAAATAAACTAAATCAACCGTGACATTTCCGTCTAACTAAAGCCTGGAGATCTACTTGAGTAGAAGGATATCTTTATTGTAAATTTTGATAGGATGTGTCCCGTTCGCATTAATTAACCTGCTTCATGCTGTGCAGTTTTGGGCCGCCACATGACGAATTTTAAGGATGATGAATATGAAAAAAAACGCTTTTTATGGTCGTGCAATATTTAGTCTTCTCCGAAATGTCACTATTTTAAATAAAATGTGCAACATAATTTAAACTATTATCATTGCCAGCAGCACATTGATTGGTGTCGCCTTTCTTGCTTCAACTCGGCGCTTTGTGTTTGTGATCTATATGCACTTAAGAAAAAATATGGCTTTAGGTGTGTTTTATTATTAGCCCAGCAGGGGCGGAGTGTGTTGTGTTTTATCTATTATTCCGGCAGGTTTAGTTTAGTCCCTTAGGCTTAACGTTAACATCATGTAAACACACACACACACACACACACACACACACACACACATGCAGACTCCACGGCCAAACAACACATAGGTTTGCATATGATGCATCAAAATCTAACTCTCCTCTACTTACTTAGGTGTGGGTGGATTTGTGTGTGTGTGTTTGTGTGTTGTGTTTTATCTATTATTCCGGCAGGTTTAGTTTAGTCCCTCAGCCTTAACGTTAACATCATGTAAACACACACACACACACACACACACATGCAGACGCCACGGCCAAACAACACATTGGTTTGCATATGATGCATCAAAATCTAACTCTCCTCTACTTACTTAGGTGTGGGTGTGTTTGTGTGTGTCATCACTAAAGGCTGTAGAGATGAATTATGGTTTTGTGTGATGAGAAGCCTCTGGGAGATGTGTGTTATTCCAGTGTGTCAGGAAATAGAGTGGGTGGACGGGATTCTGATTAGAGCCGGAGCTAAGATAGAGAGACAGATCTATGGTTTCTATATCCGTCCCTGAACAGAGAGAGATGTGCCTTATCATAGACACCGACAGACACCCTGTACACTCGACTCTGTCCGCATCAGTCAGCTGAGGACCACACAAACACACACACACACACACACACATGCGTGGTGAGAGCACCAATTTATCAAGCTCTGACAACTTCGGCGCTTCAGAACTGCACGTTTTCTCTTTTATTTTTGTCCGATGTCTCCATCGTGTCGTTGTCAAAGGGTCTGAGCTCTAGGTAATACGCTGAGTGTGTTTTCTGAGCCAGATCCAGTGGTACGAGAGGAAAAAAACGGTGGCAAGTTACGTAAATGCATAAAAAATGAGACAGATCGGCTCTTTTTTTCGTTCTCAATTTTCTGCCGCTTGATTAAACTTGCTGCAGGATCAATCCTGCACTGAATCTCAAGTCAATTTTGATAGCGTCTGGAAAAAAATGAGCTTCCTAAAACACATCAACCGGTAGAAAGCCTGATTGTGTTAGAGAGAAATGGAAACATCTCTGAGACTGCAGATACATCTCATTTCTGATGAGTCTGTAAAGCTTTGATTATTAGTAGCATTTGACTATTACAAACCCCTAATAGTAATGTCTGCACTCAAATCACATTAGAAATAAGCAAGCTTAAAAAAACAATACAAAAACCACTGAAAGATACTGGAACTGGACGGAGCCACAAACACAAGCTAAAATCCTGCATCCGTTATTCTCACAGCGTAGCCTTGATTCAATCCATCATGAACTATCGGCTCAGAAATCATTGGCCACCTTCATCAGACCTACAGATCTCATTTTCCTATCGTATTTTCCACACTCGCAGGACCGAGTCGCTCCGAATAATTTCAACAGACCCTCAGGCTACATAACACAGTGAGGATGATGGAAAAATGAGGATTTCTACGAGGAATGCATAATATATATTATAAAGGTGTTCTTGAGGCATTTACAGTTCCTTATTATACACCGGCGTGTCATTTATGGAAAATAGTTTTAATCACAGTTATAATACGTAACTATTCATATTTACTTTATAGTCTATTAAAATACACAGTTTATATGCTGTTAAAAACGTTTGTAACCTCAGGGTTTGTGTGATGCAATCTAGCAGTGAGGATTTATATAGCAGAGGTTTTATATTCAATCAAATCCTGATTCTGAAGGTCAGGGCTCAAAGCTAAGGATTTTTTTTTTTTTTTTTTGATTTAGCGTTAGATTTTTACATGCCCTGACAAAAATTCTCACAGACCCCATCACAAATAAATAGACAAAAGTTATCTTTTTCGCCGTTTTTGAGCCATTTTACTCATAAGGATGTTACAACAGCAACATTTTCTGTGAAATTTCACAAGTATCAATTCCAGTTTGGATACCACAGCAAAAAACTACTAGCCTAACTGATAAAAAAGATCGTTAAACCGCAATAAATAAGAACAAATTACAAGCAATAGCACAGTTTTCTCCCTACTGTTTACGTTGACTTAAAGGCCCCCTGAAATCAAAATGTACGTTTTTTTAGCTTTTAGTATGAATATGTTAGCCTTAAGGTTATGAATAAGCTGGTGTGCTTCAAAACAATGACAACATTTGCATTTAGGAGATATAAGCATTCAAAACTTAGTCTCTCACTTCCACTAATATGGATCAGGGATTTTTATGACATCACCGCTTCTCATCACATCTTCTGTCCAATCAAATGCTCTCTAGAATCTAAAGCTCCGCCCCTTATGCTATAAACACCACCTGGCCAAAGTGATTGACGTGCCACGGAGTAAATGTGTTGGAGTGTGTGTTCGGCTGCTCAAACGCTCGAGTTTTACTCCGTTTTCCAACTGTACGTTTGTTAAGAATGAAATTAATGAATATTCTACTATTGAACACAACGTATCATCAGCGTTTGGATTCGCTTCCATGGTGCCGTCAAGTACGACTCGCAGTCTGTGAGCTAAACTAAACTAAACGCTATTGGCTATTTGAAAAGGGGAGGAGCCATTCAATATGTCCCGCCTTAATTTCCTGTTTCAGTGGAAATTACGTCAACGAATCAAACAATGATGCCGTTCCAAGGCACTTCAGTGGGGCTTTAAGAGATCAACGATATAACAAGCAGTCGAGATTTGTGATATAGCATATATCGCTTTACATGAGTACACTGTATGTATCCAGATAAAGCTGGGTTTACTATATATCCAACTTTATGTAAAAAGCTGGTATAATATAGTTAGTAGTGCTGTCAAACGATTTAAATATTTAATCGTGATTAATCGCATTAACGTCATAGTTAACTCGCGATTAATCGCACATTTTTATCTATTCTAAAAATCATTTTAATGCTCTTATTAACATGGAAAAGTGGATCGGCTTGCTTTGTGCAAATGTTTTTTATTGAAAACAACATTGGCATATACTGTGTTCAATTTCACACTAACATTCTCACTTGGAGCAAATAATCTCTCACACAATGTAACACTGTCCATCAATAAAAGGGTGAAAGAAATACTGACGAGGTCCTGATATTGACGAGGGGGCGGAGAATTCGCATCAGCTGTGTGTGTGTGTGTGTGTGTGTGTGTGCTTGGCCATCATCAAGTGGTGTTTCAGACTGGACGTGCTGCGATGATGATAGCTCAGTTCACAACAACAAAACACACAGATCACTTTGGTCTCGTCAATGGAACCATTTGGCAAATTTTTAAAAGTAAACTTTCAATTCAGAATCTTATTGGCATCCATTTCGGCGTCTCGCGCTCGTCACCCACTCAAAACGTAACGTTAACCAACTATTTGTCCGGCTCACAAGCTCAAACAAGTGTGTGTGGCGTGCCTGTTGTTGTTTCCGGTCTAGCTAGATCCGCTTGCGCTTTGGTCGACGAAGCAACAAAACGTCCTCGCGCGGCGTAAGCCATTGAAATGAATGGGTTTCATAGCGCAGCGCCGCGTCCTGTTGCAAAAGCATGTGAAAAAAACGACAAAGTTTGCTAGGCCAAAAAGACCATTAATCGCGCAATAAAAAAATTAACGCCGTTAAAATGGGTTTGCGTTAACGCCGTTAATAACGCGTTTAACTGACAGCCCTAATAGTTAGATTTGCCACATACTCAAGTGTAATCAGTCATGGAAGCTGTAGGAATTGAACTGAGATTTTGCATCAGTGGCGTTTGAAAGAGAGAAGGCCGTTAATGATTTAGATGTGCTCACGTTCACGAGCCTCCAACCGTGCCACTGTGTCTCTCTCTCTTCATATTTTATGAAGAACACAAGACCCTCGTAGCGGGTGAGAATGCTCCTTTTTGTGTGTGTGTGCTTTTGTGCGAGTCGTGGTCTTTCTTTACCAACATATAGATCTCCCGTTACTATGGTGATGAGCTCCTTTAGCCACGTACCGATTATGATGATGGAGATGGAGATGATGATGACATGAAAGCAGAGACATCTCCAGGGTCGTACAGCCACTCGCCGGAACTCAGAGTCTGATGTAAACATGACATTATAATAAGAACGCAGAGTTTTTCAGCAACCTTGAGCTTGGGAAAGGCGCTTTATTAATAAAACGTATTATTATTATTATTATGAAATTCTTTGTGCTTTAGCTGCCCGTGTTTCAGTGTTGTTGTTGTTGTTGTTATAGGAAGAGCACATCCACAATGGGAGTTACACATTCTGACTAGCACGGTCAATGCGTCCTTTTGTGCAGTTTTTTGTAATATTACTTTTAATATTATGGATCTTAATAATCTCTTGTAAAATGCGTCTGGTGGAGTTTATTAACCCTTTAGAACCTGAAGCTAAAATAGGTGTTTTTCTTCATGTGCAAGGTGTCATCTTTTTCAGAAAAAAACAAATTGGCTTTCAACAAATTACAGTATATTGGCCATTACTGTGTGTGGTGAGTTTGTAAATAGAATTAAAAAAAAAAAAAAAAAAAAAAAAAAAAAAACGAGAATACATTTACTGATTTTTATTTAGAAAAAAACAGAAAAATCACAAACGAAAGAAACGAACACTTTAAAGTTGAAAAATGAACTATAATACATATATACAAGTCTTTTTTTTGTGACACTGGGTTGCACAGTTTTCATTTAGGACACTTTTTCATACACGCACCCACATATAAAAATGTATGCATACATAGGCACGCACACATACACATGCACACACCACATGCTAAGATGCTTGAAAACGGCCATCCGCCTCCCATTTCTTTAAAATCATCCCAATCCCCTCTTCTCCTGTCTACCACTTCATTCGCCATGTATTTGCCCGTTTCTTTTACTATTTTATGCAATCCAAAACACTCTAACCTGCGGCGCGTTGTATCTCTCTGTGCAAATCCTTCCTTCCCGCTCTGACAGAAAGCATGAAATTACCGCAATAAGCCGTATATTACTCGAAAAGCGCATGTTGTCTACCGTCAGGTGCAATTTGAATGGTTTTGGTAGTGCAAACGGTTGAAGAGTTACGGTAAAATTAATACAGCTAGCTAGCAAGGCCGGTTTAAAAGGGTTAACCCGCTAGCAAGCACTTCTGGTATGGTATCATCGTGACGTGATGAATAAGCCCCCCCCCCCAAGGTGAATCGTTATATTAAGCTATCCAGTACTCAAAAAAATGTCACTCCCTACCTGTATCTACATCTATTTTTGATTTTACAACCACCTTCATAGAGACACATTTCACTATCCAATAAATTTGGATAAATGGAGGAAATTCCCATCAGTTTTCTTTCTCTATGAATGTCTGGTTTCATTGGACGTGTCAAGTTAAATGGGTTGTGGACGTTTTGAGTTGAATTTAAACTGCTGGACAGCGTTTGACTGTGTGTTAAATGGTCTTTGCTCACGTGCGGATTTTGCTGCAGTCAGCAGATACTGCGAACTCAGGTGTGTGTGTGTGTGTGTGTGTATGAAATGTAGGACTCTGTATACTGACTTAAACACTAATGACTAATGACTCGTGACTTGTTCCTCTTTAGTCTTAATTACTCTATACTTGCATTCACACACACACACTGCTGTGACACCTTAATGAGATGTTGCTAGGATGCAAAAATGTTGATTAATTAAGAAGATATAGGCACAGAGGTCATATTGTCTTGAAGTTTCTCGTCTTTGTGTCTCTTTTTTTCGCATTCTTTCCATTCATGTTTTTGACTAATTTCAAACTGGGTCAAGCCAAGACTTTGGTAGACTGAGCATCAATTACACACACACACACACATAAAGAGTCACCAAGACAGAAAGAAGTTTCATTTTTGACATTTCAAACCTAATTAAAGGAGAAAGGAAAGTGATCCAAGAGAGGTCAGCAACTCATTACTATCACACACACTTCTTTGTTGAAATTTTATCTGCGGGCTTTATGCAAGAAAAGGTCCATTCAAACTGAGGGCGATAACTATAACGATAACTGTAACTATGAAGTTTAGGACTGTCATTAGCCGCGTTTCCATTACCCTTCAAATTGCGCAAATTGAAATTGCGAATTAAAAAAATACGCCCAAATGGAAACACGTCAATTTCGCAAAAACTCCCATTAATCGCAAAAAAGTTTTTACGCTCGCATGAGGAGGTTTTTCAGGCAATTAGAAAAATAAATATTTCGCAAAACTGCAATGGAAACAGTTTTTTGACGTAGATGACGCGGTGTGTTTGGACAGAATACGAGAGTTCTTTATTAAATTCATAAAAGACAAAAGTATTACAGGAATACTGGATTCTAAACCTCAAAGAAATGCCACAATCAAGATCTCGAAGCAGAAATGAGGGAGAGACACCCAGAAACACCTCATATGTGCCGCTCCAAGAAAAAAAAAAAAAGTTTTAGTCGCATAACATCGGTTAATGTAAACGGCGTTTATCGACATTTCGAAAAAAATCGCGAAAGTTTTGTGCAAATCTGTAATGGAAATGAGCCTACTAGCGCTTATTTTGGTGATCGAGTAATCGGTCGATTATTTTGACGATTAATCGGATATTTTTGTGGTAATAAAAATAGACCTTTGAAATGACTTAAAACATATATGATACATATATGATAACAATACATATATGATAACAATGAGGCAATAATATTTGGTTCAAATAAAGTATCAAAAGCGTATCATAATCATATGGTTTCATAGAACAACACATAATATAATATAAACAATCATCTATGTATTATAATAAATGCCTGCAGAGGGCGCCAAAGGCCTGCTGTTGTTACACTTTACAGCAGATCAAATCCTTGTTTAATATTGGCCAAACGACATTTAATTCACATATTTCCTTAGTCTTTAATATCTGGTCACTTCTTTACAATAGAAATGCTACAGCCTCTGTAATAAAGAATATGTGGACATGCATCAAACTCACAGCAACTTTTATTTTGAAATCGCGATGAACAGTTCACATATTTGAGGCATATTGACATATTCTCGTTTTATAAATGATTTTTACCTTAGAAATCTGATGAAATGTCGCATAAACTGGAAAATAAAACTTTCTTTTTGTATCGGTTTCCCAATGGAGAGTTGTGTGTTTTCAGATTTAGAGTCAAATCTGTCCTTATAACTGAATAAATCCCCTCGCGCTCACCTTACCCAAATATTTGTTTCAGTTCAGCCATTACATGACACTCATTCACCAAACGCTCATTTAACAGCAAGAGAGAGAGAGAGAAAGTGTTTCCCTCCTCCTCTGCTCTCTAAAACGGGAATCTGACGTCTTTTCTTCAACACAAAACACCATCCACGTCATTCACTGATACACACACACTAAATTTAGACGAGCAAACAAGCTCAATTGCAAAGAATAATCCATATTTAGACCAACACACACACACGTTTATATTTACCTGTGTGTTTGCTCATTTCAAGTCTTTATAATCTATTTACTGCTGTGAAAATGGCTTTCATGCATATTTAATTTGCATAATGTCACATGCACGTGATAATAACAGTGTGCTAATTAGTGCCGTTTGCTATTGCAAGTATCTCTATTACGGTTGCTCATACTAACACATTGTATTAAAGTTTGTTGCCATTTTCTTTCAGACTGAGTAAAACTCACATCAATGAGATCAATGGGGGAAATTCTAGCCTTGTGAGCTGAATGAGGATTTTATGGCCAAATGAAGTAAGTTTGTGCGTGTTTGTATGGAAGCTTGTTTCCGCCTCAGAATAAAAAATAAAAAAGCACAATTGCAAGTTTACATCTCGTAATTCTGACTTTTTATTTGTGATATAAAGTTTTCGGAATTTGTACTTTATAACACAATTGCGTCTTTATATCTCGCAATTCGGACTTTATAACACACAATTGCGTCTTTATATCTCGCAATTCGGACTTTATAACACACAATTGCGTCTTTATATCTCGCAATTCGGACTTTATAACACACAATTGCGTCTTTATATCTCGCAATTCAGACTTTATATCTCGCAATTCGGACTTTATAACACTCAATTGCGTGTTTATATCGCGCAATTCGGACTTTATAACACTCAATTGTGTCTTTATATCTCGCAATTCGGACTTTATAACACACAATTGCGTTTTTATCTTCCAATTCTGACTTTATATCTCGCAATTCTGAGTAATAAAGTCAGAATTGTGAGATTGCAAACTCACAATTGTCTTTTAAAATGTTTTATTCTGTGGTGGAAACAAGCTTCCATATGTTTGTGTACATGATCTGTTCGACCTCTTCTGATTGGCAGCTGTCTGAATTGTGTGCACAGGCTGTAGCATCATTGTGTGTAAAGTGACCTGTGGGTGTGTTTTTGCTGTAATGTCTGTCCTGGAGCATTTCCATCAGGCCAGCAATGTGAGGAACATGTCACTACAACCTCCTCAATCTACTACTGTCACAGAAATCAATACTGCCCAACACACACACACACACATTCAGGAGAACATCTCAATTTCTCTATAGACACAGAGATATAAAGATGTCTACAGAAAAACAAGACAAAAAAGTAAAAATGATCTTAATTTGAGCTTTGGGTTCTTTTTAAATTGAGTAAATAGTCAATTAAGATTTAGAAATTACACACACACACACACACAAACACACACACAGTGTCCAGTTGTAAGTAGTCACTTGTACATGTGATAGTTTTGCATGTGTTCTTTGTGTTTGTGCTTTTATAAATTAGTTTTAGTTTTTAGATTTTAATCTAGGCTGATAATTATGGAAGTTTGTTTCTGCCACAGAACAAAAAATTCAAATTAAAGTAATTTGTATTTTTATCGCACAATTCTAACAGCTTTTTTTTCTCACAATTGTTTAGAACCTTTATTTAACCAGGAGAGAAAAATCTCTTTTACAGGAGTGTCCTGGCCAAAACTGTGAATTTATACCTCGCAATTGCATGTTCTAAACTAATTGTTGCATCACTTTATAAATCCTCTCCTGTGGCCTCATGGGATAGTAAAGTCTCCATTGAATGCACACTTAAAAAATCTCGCCAGGAGTCATTTGACTACTATAAATCTGGACATGCAACTATTTCCATGTACAGTTTCTCAACTAATATATTGTAGGAAAGTATGTGACTTTCGAATGCAGCTTTTCATTTGCTTTTCCTTTTCAACTTTTCTAGTTGTAGAAAAGTGAGGCTGAATTCATGAAAACTTAAAAATAGCCAATAAGGTAGTGAATTATTAACTACATCATTCTGTGTTAGAATATTCAGATTTAATATCATATTGAATTATGCATAGAATAATCCAACACTTTACATGTTTATGCATCTATAACTGTGCTTTATAATATTAAATAATTGACGGCAACTTACAATCTTTAACCTCTATACTACTACATATAATTAGTTTGCAATGTAATGTAGAAGGAAAGCACTTGCTTATGTTGCCAAAAAGTTGCTGTGATTTATATTTCAAGCGTGATTGTGATCGATTAATACATATAAAACCGAACGACCGTCTCACGTAGTGTGCGAAAGTATTGTGTGTCGTGAGTCTGCCCTCCGCTGTATAAAGTGTGTGTGGACGTGTTCATCCATTATAAATGTGTCAGAGAAACACTGTCACCTGGACTGAGATACTCAAACGCAGCCAGTCTGGAGTGTGTGTGTGTGTGAGTGTGTGTGCATGTGTGTGTGTCTATGAGGTGACAGACTCTCCACCTTCAGGAAAAACATCCTATCTCACTTTTACATGCAGTGGATTTCGCCTTAATAAGAGGTTTTTATGACATGCACATTTTACAATAACCGTTAACAAGCTGATTTGTGCATGTGTGTGTGTGTGTGTGTGTGTGTGAATATAACACAATGATGTGCGAGTGTTGACATTGTGAAGGGCAAAGTGAGGCTTGGGTAACATCCAGTTTTGAATATTCAATCCCTTTGGGTTTATTAAACACACACACTCGACACATGAATCTTTTTCGCAAACCTATCATAATACTGATACTTTCACTTTATGTTCTTTAATATTGTTTGTGCTTATTTCATGATCATTTGCATAAAATCTACTTTATGTAACAGCCATTTATTCACAAGATGAGAAACGTAGCAATTTTTTTTACATTTTAGAGTAATGGGATTTTATTAGCGCTTCAGGAAAAACACAACGAACGTTTTATGTTTTATGTAAAACTGGTTGTTCATGATATACAAATGTAAATGTACAATGTATTGTTTATTTACTAAAATAACAAAGATACATTAAATATATGCCGTATAATGAATCCCTGGAGTGCCAAATTATTTATTTATTTATGTTATTTTAATTTTATGACATTAAGGTTGCAAAGCAATTTTGCATGAATATAATCCACTAGTTGTAATAATACTTTTATTCTATATATAAATTCTAAAATACTTACTATGTAATCATAGTAATAATGATGATAGTCATGGACATAATAATAATTTTTGTTTAATTCGTTATTTTGTCATAAAGCAGAAATAGCATTAAATAGAACAGAGTTAATTAAGAATTAGTGTCATTGTAGTATCATTGATATACTATTATAGTTTTTTTATATTTTGAATGTCTACAAAGTTAAGTTATATTTTCAGTTCATCTTTATTTTATTTCAAATTTTTTTATGGTTTTAGTTTTAGTTAACGATAATATTCCTGTTTCGAATTCATAGAATTAAAATTGGTTCTGCATTTCAGGTATCGGACCCTCAAAATCAGGATCAGACGCTCTCCACACTTTTTAAAGGTAAGAGATTAATAATAGTTTCTATGAATTGGTTCATTAAATCTGGTTCTTAACTTCATTACTTTTCACTAGTGTCCTCTGTGGCATGTTACATTCTCTAACATGTTTTAATAAAGCCATATGTAGGCACATATTGATATTTATTAAGTTTTTAATTAAGGTATATTAATTACGGTGTTTTGTGATTTGCAATTAGTGAATCAATCCTTCCAACTGAATTGAGATTAATGTTCACACTACATCTTGTTCTGGGCTTTCCCTGCATGTTGAACGTGACGCATATTCATGAGTTATTGGACAGTTTTGCAGCTAAAGCATCCGTACAAATGGTTTCCGGCTCATTTAGAGACATACGTGTCTGAAACGGACAGTCGAGAACCGCTTATACTGTCTCATTGAGTGGTGGAGTCATTAACTTCTCAAAACTGATTCATTCCAATTCACGAACACATTGGTTTGGTGAACCAGATGAACCAATTCACAAAAAGATCTCAAAAGAATGATTCGCTCAATCAGTTTTCACAGTGTTTTGTAAACCCATTGGATTGTTCATATTGAGATCTTTAACTTTTGATTGCAGACTTTGTGATGTTGGTAAATGTGAGCACATTTTTGATAAGAGAACCAGTGCACTGCAAAAAAGGCTTTTCGTACTCAGTATTTTTGTCTTGTTTCCAGTCCAAATATCTAAAAATTCTTATATCAAGAAGCATTTACTAGAGAAGTAAAATTATATAAGAAATTATATCTTGTTTTCTATAGAAAAAAAAAATCTAAATTAAGTGAGTTTTTTTGCTTAAAACAAGCTAAATTATCTGCCAATGGGGTAAGAAAAATAATCTTGTTTTCCATTTGAATTAAGATAATTTTTCTAACCCATTTGGCAGATAATTGTGCTTGTTTTAAGCAAAAAATAATTTTAAATAATAAAAATCTTTTTTTTCTTACCCCATTGGCAGATAATTGTGCTTGTTTTAAGCAAAAAGTAATTTTAAATAATAAAATTATATTTTTTCTTTCCCCATTGGCAGATAATTGTGCTTGTTTTAAGCAAAAAGTAATTTTAAATAATAAAATTATATTTTTTCTTTCCCCATTGGCAGATAATTGTGCTTGTTTTAAGCAAAAAGTAATTTTAAATAATAAAATTATATTTTTTCTTACCCCATTGGCAGATAATTGTGCTTGTTTTAAGCAAAAAGTAATTTTAAATAATAAAATTATATTTTTTCTTTCCCCATTGGCAGATAATTGTGCTTGTTTTAAGCAAGAAAAAAAAAAAACTCCAGAAAACAAGATATAGTTTCTTATGTCATTTTACTCAACTAGTAAATGCGTCTTGATTTAAGGATTTTTAGACATTTGGACTGGAAACAAGACAAAAATACTAAGTAAGAAAAGCATTTTTTGCCATTAGCTCGTCTTATTGATTGAGAAACAGAAGAATGTGCTCTGAAATGTTGCATTAATTTCCTTCTGTCTTTTGGCGAACGTGTGGAATTTGATATCGGGAACGTCGGCCTCTTGTTAATGTCAGCGCTGAAATGTTTTTACTGGAGCAGAAGCATGTGACCGCGGTTGGCTGGACTCATGCAGCCGCGGGACATTAAAGCACGCCGGTCTGCTGTTTTCTTTCAGGTAGTGTTGCTGTTTTGTGTAAACACTGTTTCAAAGCTCCTTGCATTAGTGCTGGAGGAATGTTTCAGGTTCAATGCGACTTATAGACGGTGTTTGTGGCGTAATGCTCATTTTTTCTTCACAGAAAATAATAAAAAAAAGCATTTGTTTAGTCGATTTCGTGTCGTTTTAGACACTTTAAAGCTCAAAAAAAATTTTTGATGAAACAATTACTCTTAAGTGCTTGAAGCAAAGGACGAGATGCACATTAAACGTCTTGCATTAGTGCATTTCATCTGTGTTTTTATAAACTGAGTGACAAGTTGAAGTAATTCTTTTTTTTTTCTGTGGTAATCAACAGATTGAAGTGGGTTTTTTTAACCTGTGATGTTCATTGGTTAGTTCTGCAAGCTCTTGCATGTAATGCTGGTAAATCTTCTTTCCACAGAGCTCAATATGAAGGGCTCAACGCAGCTGTTTGGATAAATCTGGATGGAGAATTAAAGCGCAGTTTAAAATTCTGTGCATTAATCTCTCTTTCAGCGCTGATGTAAGCAGCCGCGCTGTGGGGATAAATATAATCTAATAACACAGTGGCTTTTACAGTCATTCAAATGAAACCAATTAAAAAGCCTGCGTCTGCGCAGACCGCGTCCCCTGAGTGTGAGTTTACACAAGGTTTAGATCCGACTGCTCCTACCTAAGAGATCCGTCTCTCTTTCAGGGACTGAGAGATTGAGGAATCATTTAAGAAGGTTGTTGGACCTTGAAAAGGAGATATGCTGCGTCTATAAGCAATCGCGCAAATCCCTCTAGCGGGAGTTATTCTCTATATCAGTGTCAGTGTTTCTGAACTCCTGAAACGCCTCCATTGTAGTCTTGAGTTTCTTCCGGGAACGAACACGTCACAATATTCCTCATTATAATAATTAATAAGCGGAATAAAGGGGCGGGGCCTGGTTGAGTTAGTTAGTAGTGTGTTGAAACCAAGCCGAAACCTTCCTCTCTCTCTCTCTTGAAACCAACACTGAAGTGACGTAAACTGCAGTTCATCGTCTGGCCACTAGAGACCGGCTGCAAAAGAGAGTCAATCCCATAGACCTCCATGTTAAAATGCCCAACTTTACAGCAGAAAAAAATGTGTTTACAGTCTGGTACAAAAAGTGTTTTTGGTCTATATAGCTAATTTTGCCCTTCATGACTATTGTGAGGGGGGTGAATATTTTTATAACTCATCCGTTTAAATTATATTAAGCCTTAAAGTTCTGCATAATTAAGGGCGTGGCTACTTGAGTGACAGGTGGATTGCCGCTGATGTCACTACTAGCTGTTCGTCTGCTGTCTGTTAGCGTCACGTCACCTCAGCTAATCCGCCTCGCTGCGCATTTTCGTTTATCCGGGAGTGACGCGCGGCCAAGATGGCGACGGCCGGCTCCGCCCACTTTGGGCTTCAAAAATGCTCTTCAGAAACACCACGGGTGATGCCACACACACTGCGAACATTTTTTTACAGTCTATGGTTGAAAGTGGCGGTTATGGGAAGGGGCGGGACATTTCCCAAACACACTCGAAGCACTCGACCAATCACAACACACTGCTCCAGCCGACCAATCAGAGCACAGTGTGCTTTTCAGAAGGAGGGGCTTCATAGAGACAGGAAGTAAACTGAGCGTTACTGACAGACTGGAAAGAGAGGAGCCGCAACAATGGAGAATATGGGGAGAATAATCAACATTCAAGCAGGAAAACCTGTTCTAGTAGAGCCTGAAACACAACATCACGGCTTTGGAAAAGGGCAGAATAAGTCCTCTTTAAGGCAGAGGCGTGTGTTGTGCATCATTCGGAAAGATAAAAAAAATCACTGATAAAGCAATTTCTTACATGTTAATTTGATATTTTGTCCTAACAAGTCACAATTAGTGTCTGTATATTTGTCAGTGCCTTGGTTGTCAGTGCCTTGATTTGTCAAATTGTTTGCTGCGCTTACCACTTAAAAGAAAACTGCATTTTTAGAAACAAGTATATGAATTATTTTATGTATGAATGGATTTTCCAATAACGGACGTCCCTGTTTGTACCCAAAGGGAGGTCTTGTCAGATTTAGCTCACTTCTGAGGACATATTTGTCCCTGAAGTGTAACGGAGTAAACACAAACATGTGAGTGTAATGGTTTGTGTTGCTCAAATTAATGCAGACTGCGTCCTGTGAGAAACTTTATATTGTCTTGAACCCTCCGAGGTGTTTAAGCATGTTTGTGTGAGTTGATATATTTGCACGAGTCCCCTGGAGAGCTTGTGTTGACAGCCATTCAATGCTTTGTAAATCCCAGGCGAAAGATCGTGCTGTGTGTCACAATTACATGTTCTTATTCTGAACCGGTTGTGCTTTTAAAACATAAATAAATAAATACTGAATCTTTTCATGCCGTTCAGATCCGTCTTTTAATCCGCATTTGTCCACCGATGCATATAGAAAACGACAACCAGTGTCATCTGTTTTGTGAACAAGTGATTTAAATGAATCGGTTATATTGTAATGAATCTTAAGAATTATTCCTTAACGTCTGAATCAATCTAATGACTCACTCACTGAATCAGAACAACAGAATCATTAGTGGAATCGTTAAGGAGAATCGTGTTGCATTCCTCATTTCCCATTCCTAGTCATTGTCATCTGTTTTGTGAACAAGTGATTCAAATGAGTCGGTTATATTGTAATGAATCTAAAGAATTATTCCTTAACGTCTGAATCAATCTAATGACTCACTCACTGAATCAGAACAACAGAATCATTAGTGGAATCGTTAAGGAGAATCGTGTTGCATTCCTCATTTCCCATTCCTAGTCATTGTCATCTGTTTTGTGAACAAGTGATTCAAATGAGTCGGTTATATTGTAATGAATCTAAAGAATTATTCCTAAACGTCTGAATCAATCTTATGACTCACTCACTGAATCAGAACTATAGAATCATTAAGGAGAATCGCATTACATTTCCCATTCCTAGTCAGTGTCATCTGTTTTGTGAACAAGTGATTCAAATGAGTCGGTTATATTGTAATGAATCTAAAGAATTATTCCTTAACGTCTGAATCAATCTTATGACTCACTCACTGAATCAGAACTATAGAATCATTAAGGAGAATCGCATGACATTTCCCATTCCTAGTCATTGTCATCTGTTTTGTGAACAAGTGATTCAAATGAGTCGGTTATATTGTAATGAATCTAAAGAATTATTCCTAAACGTCTGAATCAATCTTATGACTCACTCACTGAATCAGAACAAAAGAATCATTAGTGTAATCATTAAGGAGAATCGCATTACATTCCTCATTTCCCATCTCTAGTCTTTATATTTCACACACTGATTCAGATGCCCATTTTATCACTCAATTAAAGCTGCCCTCGTGACTTTCCTCTCGAGGAGCGGCTCTTATGCTGAGGTGAAGGAGTCAACGTAGCGCCTGGAATAATTTAATTGAAATATTCTCATCCTTAACCACAATTGTCACTTCAGAGGTCATTTAGTTTTTCCCACCTGATGTGTATATAATAACCAGCCAGAGTTTGTGTTGCATTAATAGAGTAGTTATATCGGCATCTTGCACTGCTCTCATCTTATATCTTAATTAAATTAGATTTAATGTAATTGTGAAAAGTACAAGTACAAAGATAATAATGAAATGCAGTTAGCATCTAACTAAAAGTGCAAATAGCATATGTTTATAAATGTTCGAATATTATTAAATTGTTAAACTCTGAAATAACACATATGAAAATCTGGGACAGGGTTATTAAATAAAACTAAAACTAATAACATTCTTAAAACAGCATTTTCTTTCTTTAAACTAAATTTTTTTTAGCTAGTTTTGCAAGGCAAACATTCTCATTATATTCACAGTGCTAAAATAACTAAAACTAAAAATGAAATAAAAAATTAATAGAGATATTTAAAAATAAAAATAAAAAAAATACACAAACACCTGAAACGTGAAAAAGCAAAATATAAAAATTAAAAATATTAATAAAAACTGTAATAATATCTCAATTATATTAACTCTGGTCTGGGAATGATGTAGTGATCAAAATATGTGACGACTGTATTTTTTCACTCATGTTATATCTTAATTAAATTATATTTAATGTAATTGTGAAGAGTTCAAGTACAGAGGCAATGAAATGCAGTTAGCATCTAACCAAGCACATGTTTATAAATATGCATGTATTTATAAAATATTATTATAGTGCAAGATTTGAGGTCGATGCTTTGCGCACTAGAATTCAATGCAACATTAGCACAAATTAAACGGGCAGTTTTTGCCAAGACTTCTATATGTAAATTGTCTCTTTGTTACTCTCTAACCTGTTTCAGCATAGTTCATATTCAGGTCAAGTAGTTGAATATGAAATAGGTGTTGATATGTACAGGTGAAACTCGAAAAATTTGAATATCGTGCAAAAGTTAATTTAGTAATCAGTAATTCAACTTAAAAGCTGAAACTAATACATTATATAGACGCATTACATGCAAAGTGAGATATTTCAAGCCTTTATTTGTTATAATTGTGATGATAATGGCTTACAGCTTATGTAAGCCATAAAAATGATAACAAATAAAGGCTTGAAATATCTCACTTTGCATGTAATAATGAGTCTATATAATATATTAGTTTCACCTTTTAAGTTGAATTACTGATTACTAAATTAACTTTTGCACGATATTCAAAGTTTTCGAGTTTCACCTGTAAATGTGGGCGGTCATATGCTAATGAGCTTCAGGCTGATGTTCTGGATAGACTTTGTGTTGTGAATGTTACAATACTCTACACTCACCGGCCACTTTATTAGGTACACCTGTCCAACTGCTCGTTAACACTTAATTTCTAAGCAGCCAATCACATGGCGGCAACTCAGTGCATTTAGGCATGTAGACATGGTCAAGACAATCTCCTGCAGTTCAAACCGAGCATCAGTATGGGGAAGAAAGGTGATTTGAGTGACTTTGAACGTGGCATGATTGTTGGTGCCAGAAGGGCTGGTCTGAGTATTTCAGAAACTGCTAATCTACTGGGATTTTCACGCACAACCATCTCTAGGGTTTACAGAGAATGGTCCGAAAAAGAAAAAACATCCAGTGAGCGGCAGTTCTGTGGGCGGAAATGCCTTGTTGATGCCAGAGGTCAGAGGAGAATGGCCAGACTGGTTCGAGCTGATAGAAGGGCAACAGTGACTGAAATAACCACTCGTTACAACCGAGGTATGCAGCAAAGCATTTGTGAAGCCACAACACGCACAACCTTGAGGTGGATGGGCTACAACAGCAGAAGACTCCACCGGGTACCACTCATCTCCACTACAAATAGGAAAAAGAGGCTACAATTTGCAAGAGCTCACCAAAATTGAACAGTTGAAGACTGGAAAAATGTTGCCTGGTCTGATGAGTCTCGATTTCTGTTGAGACATTCAGATGTTAGAGTCAGAATTTGGCGTAAACAGAATGAGAACATGGAACCATCATGCCTTGTTACCACTGTGCAGGCTGGTGGTGGTGGTGTAATGGTGTGGGGGATGTTTTCCTGGCACACTTTAGGCCCCTTAGTGCCAATTGGGCATCGTTTAAATGCCACGGCCTACCTGAGCATTGTTTCTGACCATGTCCATCCCTTTATGGCCACCATGTACCCATCCTCTGATGGCTACTTCCACCATGTCACAAAGCTCTAATCATTTCAAATTGGTTTCTTGAACATGACAATGAGTTCACTGTACTAAAATGGCCTCCACAGTCACCAGATCTCAACCCAATAGAGCATCTTTGGGATGTGGTGGAACGGGAGATTCGCATCATGGATGTGCAGCCAACAAATCTGCGGCAACTGTGTGATGCCATCATGTCAATATGGACCAAACTCCCTGAGGAATGCTTCCAGCACCTTGTTGAATCTATGCCACGAAGAATTGAGGCAGTTCTGAAGGCAAAAGGGGGTCCAACCCGTTACTAGCATGGGGTACCTAATAAAGTGGCCGGTGAGTGTATATCACATTCTGCTAATATCAATGTTTTTATGTAAAAATAGCAAGAAACATCCTTTTTTTTCTCCGTTGTTCCATTATGTTGCCCAAGCGACTCACTGGGAAAACCATTGTCTTGTTTTCAGCGCAGGAACATTTGTGGGTTAATGAGGTGACTTTGGACTTCATTAGCATTTTCCATGTCACAACAGTGGCGCAGTGTTTAGTTCAGGGCATCACCATGGCAACATCAGCTCTGGGCCAGGTTATGGGATGTAGTGTAATGTTTAAAACTCTGGTTTGAGATGGTTTGACCCCTAGACCTTGAGCGAGACCTTAAACCTCGGTACAAATGATATCACATGATGTTTTATGACGGCATTGCGTGGACATGTGGTGATAAAAAGAGATGCTTGAACATGAAAACCATTTAGAAAATATTAGTCTGAATGAAAGTCCTTGACATCTGTCCATGACAGAGCTAGTACTTCACTTTACATGATAGGGTTCAATGACAGACTCTCGTTTGTGCCTCCGATGTAGTTACGAGCGACTTGGTGACCTTGATGTCAAGAGGGAGATTTGAAGCTCAGGAAGATTATCATCTATTTGACCAACATCCGGATAAACGTCTCCTTCTAACTTCAGTGGATAACAGAACATCTTACATGAGGGTGAGTAAATGAGAAGAAATACACTATCAGTCAAAAATGTGGGATTTATTTTATTTTTTATTGTCTCTTCTGCTCACCAAGGCTGCATTTATTTGATAAAAAAAAAAAATACAGGAAAAATAGTGAAATATTATTAGAATTTAAAATAGCTGTTTTCTATGTGAATATATAGTAAAGTGTAATTTATTCCTGTGATCAAAGCTGTATTTTCAGCATCATTACTCCAGTCTTCAGTGTCACATGATCCTTCAGAAATCACTCTAATATGAGGATCTGATGCTCAAGACACAGTTATGATTATTATCAATGTTGAAAACAGTCGTGCCGCTTCATATTTTGGTAGAAACTGTGACACACTACCATTCAAAAGTTTGGGGTAGGTGATATTAAAAAAAAGAAAAGAATAATTATTAATACTAATTCATAAAGGATGCATTAAATTTATCAAAAGTGACAGTAAATACATTTAAAATGTTACAAAAGATTTTTGTTTCAAATAAATGCTGTTCTTTTGAACTTTATAATCATCAAATAATCTTTTAAAAAAACTGTTTTCAACATTGATAATAATCAGAAATGCCTTCTAAATCTAAACACTGAAACTATGTAGATGTTAAAAACTAATAAGAATGACAAAACAACAGTTACTAATGTAAAAATGAAATATAGTATATATAGCATATACATTAAACTACAATATAACCATTATGTTTCTGCTTTATGACAAAATAAAAAAAGAAACTAGATAAAAAATTATTATTATTATTATTAATTCTAAAGGCCTGTTCATTTTATTTGTGTTAATATTGTATATTACATACTTATTTCACAATATATATACTTTTTTCTGTATTTTTTTTATCAAATAAATGCAGCCTTGATGAGCGTAAAAGACTAAAAAAATCGTAAACTTTTGACCGGGAGTGTATTTTTTGTTATTGTTGTTGCAAAAGTTCAGAATGTTTTTGCAATTTGCTTTCAATAAATGCTGATTTTGACGGAGAGAGGAAGTTTTGAGAACTGAAGTTACGAAATACTAGTGCAACGAACTCTTCATTGGAAATCTGTTTTTACACCACACGAGGCGTTAGGCAATAGTGAAGAACCAGGACGAGAGTGTCAGTATTTCAGTCAACAACCAGAGGAACACTGACTGCTCTCCAGCGGCTGTGTGTGTGTGTGAGAGTGAGGGTGAGGTCGGGGTCGAGGGATTGCTCTGCGAGACATAATTAAATCAACAATGAAAGATTTACAGGGAGCAGCCCTTTAAAATGTAATTTTCTTCTTCAAGACTTTCCGCAGCAGGGAAGATCCCAGATAGACGCGGGAGCAGAAACGTGGGTTAACCAGAGGTTAGCACTGGGAAATGGTCTTCTGTTTAACCCACAACAAACAGCCCTGTTCAGATGAACTGACGGACAAATACAGCTGCACGTCTAAACACTCGCAGAGAATGTGTGGTCACTTCTGCCGTAAGTTTAAAGTGTGTGTTAGTTCAGTTTAATGTCTCTGTTAAGTGTTGAGTTATGCTGGCAGTCAAAGGTTTAAGCACATACTTATTCTTTATAATAGCTAATTTCCACATGTTAGACTATTATATTATGACTCTGAAATAACACAAATGGAAGTCTGGGACGTCAGGGTTATTATAGTTAAATAAAACCAAAACTAATAACATTTTAAAAAAGACATTTTCTTACTTTTCTTAAATAGAGAACATTTTAAAAATAAAATGACTTAAAAAACACATTACAAAATTAGTTAAACTTGAAAAAGCAAATATGTCAATAAAAACTGTAATAATATCTCAATTATATTAAAATAACACTGTTCTGGGAATGATGTAGTGATCAAAAAATATGTGATCCAAATGAAAACGTTCTTATATTTGAGCGTCTGCTTTTGTCTTGATTCCATATTCCATATTTTTTATGGCACAGTTTGTCTGTGGAACTGATTTCAAGCATTTCATCTGAAGCTTTCAGATCAAAAGATTTATTTTTTGTGACGTGTCTAAACGTTGGCGTATGTTTTTGCAGCATTAACGAGATTCTAATGTGAGGCCACATTATCCTAAAATTAAAAGTCAACGCACACTAACAGCGGGAAGAGAGATGACCGATTACAGATGCTGATTATTGCGCTGAGTTATTTGGGGACTTTATTGTGTCTGATTCAGAGCTCGTTCTGTGTAGAGATCTGCATGTAAATCAGTCACATGTCAAGCCTGAACCCAAAGCAAAACTGCACACTGTCTTTTTGGCCCGAAAAATGCTTTGTAAGATGTTTCTAGCGATGTAAGCATAATTTCATGCATCATTCTGATACTGTATGTGCTCATTTCATGATCTAATGCATTCTTAACATTGCCATAAATGAGCGAGCATTGCATAACACTTATTTTTACCAAAAAGTTACAAAATTAGTACAATGTTTAATTTGATAACATTAGTTGGTTAAACTGTACCTGAATAATAACACATCTGGTTATTATTTACAATGTTCCTGTCCAGTTTTATTTTAGTTTTCTTAATATTTTGATTTACTAAAAATATCAAATAAAAGCCTTCATGTTCATTTTTTTTTAGAGTTTAGTCATATGAGGTGCTTTTGTCATTTTATTATTATTATTATTTTATTTTTTTAGTTGAAGTTTGTATTTATTTCTAGTTAATAATTTGAGTGCTTCAAATTAAAATGTATTCAGTTTTATGCCAAGGCAACATTCCTACAATATTCACATTTTATTTTATTTGATTCCAGCTTTATTTCAACTAACATAAAGGTTTTTTATAGTTGTACTTTTCGTTAGCAATAATAACCCTGTTCTTGCCAAATACTTGCATTTGTGCACTTGCCTTAATTTCCTGTCCAAAATACATGGATTATTGGTGCAAAAATGAATAAAACATTAAATATTTATGGTAATAACTCGACAGAAACCCAGAATTATCGAAAAAAATAAATAAAACTATTACTGTCCCAAAATTCAGCACTTTGACGGGTTTCCTCGGACATCAGATCTGTCCAAAATACATGGATTATTGGTGCAAAATTAATAAAACATTAAATATTTATAGTAATAACTTAACATTTGCACATGCTCCAGTTGTCCTGTTTAGCCTGGCTGGACATGTGTCAGATGAGAGAAGAACTGTTTGAGAAATATAACTTGCCATTGATGTACAAGTGATTGCAATAGGCCTGTGTGTGTGTGTGAGAGAGAAATATCTTTATACTGCAAGGCTATATTTATTTTATTTTTTATTTGTTATTTATATATTATTTTATTGCCATTACCTGTTTTCATACAGAAGTTTAGTTTGCTAAATATATCACATTTTTTTAGTTGTATATTGGATGTGAAAAGGAAATGGTTCTTCCATAACACTGCACTTTAGATGTGTGTGAATTTCCCACACCAGGAGTAATTTATATAGTTCTATTTTATAGCGATTATGTGTTCAAAAAATGTTCAATGCAAAATGTTCTATTAAAGGAACACTCTGACTTTTTGGGACTTTAGCCTATTCACCTTATCCCCCAGAGTTAGATAAGTCCATACATACCTTTTTCATCTCCGTGCGTGCTGTAAGTCTATCTGACGCACCCACCGCTAGCCTAGCTTAGCACAAAGACTGGATGTAAATGGTTGCAGCTAGCATACTAATCCAAATAAGTGACAAAATAACGCAAACATTTTCCTATTTACATGTTGTGGTGTGTATAGTCACAGAGTGTACAAAAAACAAAGTCACATGAGACACAGACATATTTTAACCGTATAAATCCTCACCACGGCTCGTCTCAGGTGCTGCGGTTATCACTCCGCCCAAGTAGCAGTGCTTCGCCTTCAGAGAATATAGTTCCCAGTATTTATACGGTTAAAATATGTCTGTGTCTCATGTGACTTTGTTTTTTGTACACTCTGTGACTATACAAATCACAACATGTAAATAGGAAAATGTTTGCGTTATTTTTTCACTTATTTGGATTAGTATGCTAGCTGCAACCATTTACATCCAGTCTTTGTGCTAAGCTAGGCTAGCGGTGGGTGCGTCAAACAGACTTACAGCACGCACGGAGATGAAAAAGGTATGTATGGACTTATCTAACTCTGGGGGATAAGGTGAATAGGCTAAAGTCCCAAAAAGTCGGAGTGTTCCTTTAAAGAGAAGATAGAAAATAAATATTTGTGTTTATAATCGGCTAAAATCGGAGTCGGCAGGTCAAACTCAAGGAAAAATCGGGATCGGCCTAGAAAATTGTAATCGGTGCATCTCTATAATTATCCACAAAAAACCCTATTAACTGTCCCAAGATTCAACACTTTGACAGGTTTCCTCGGACATCAGATCTGTAGTTCTGGGTCGGACTGCTAGGAAACACTCGCAGCGTTTTGAGTTCTCTAGATGTAATTCATTTGTGAATGATTCTTGGAGACTGAGGACGCCGGGCCGGAACACACTGCTACAATACAGATAACACACTGACACACACTCTCATGCACACAGAAGCGGCTAATACTTCACTTCCTCTGAATTAATCAACTAGACAACGGCATCCATCAGTATGCAGGGAGCACGCGGTGACCAGCAAACAAAACCACGGATTCTTGAGCCGTGTTGCGTTTCTGTGGTGGGATTAATCCTGCGGGATTCAGGTGCCGGAGCGTTCTGTGTGTGTCTGATAACTCTTGCTATTGTCCGGTCTCACACACTGTGACGACTCCAATCTTCCTAGAGAACACCGAACGTCTGCGGCCGCTTTAATATAAGCACAAACTCTTTAGAGGCCGGCGCATCCGTTGTGCGCCGATGCATGGCGTAGTGTGTGTGTGTGTGTGTGAATCTCTCTCTGGTCTCTCTGGGTGAAAGTTTACGGCTATGCCTTTGAAAAAGTGAAATTCTCATTTTGGTATGAAAAGCTGATCTCACTGTATCACCAAGACAGCAACTTTCCTGATGAAAGCTTCCGCCTCGTTCAGCACTTTCTACGGTGCGCTGATAGATTAAAGCCGTCGGAGAAACATAGACAGATAGACAGACCCGTTTGAGAGGTATGTGGGTGTTTAGGTACAATGCAACCAGAAATATCTGGACACTTGCAGGGATTCTTCAACCTAAAATGACATTCTGTCATCATTTCCTGCACCCTCATGTCAATCATAACTGGAAGACTTACTTTCTTCTGAATGCACAGTGTGGCTTTTTTTGCATATTGGAAACTGGGATTTAAAAAATACCATTAAAAGCACCATATATGATTCAAAAGCTTTAGTCTTGAGAACGTTGCATGAGGAAAACAACCAAATTCAAGTCATCACTTCATTAAAATCTCTAGTCAAATCGCATTTACACTCAGATTTGGGTTAAATTTGGTGCTTGAGCCAGGTTTGATGTCATGATCATAGGTGTCAATCTTTGCTACGGAAGAATGGGAAATAATCAGGGAAACGGGCTGTTCCTATCCTCACATAAAGCTAATATGTGTGTTTTTATTTGTACTGTGTGTAAACTTTTATCACTGTAAATATACTTCACAACCAGAGCATCTTTTATATACGGTACTTACTTGCTCTGACTGGTCTAAATGCAGTTTATTATAAATGGTATAATACTTATATATATATATATACTGTGTGTACGTACAGGTGAAACTCTAAAAATTCAAATATCGTCCAAAAGTTCATTTATTTCAGTAATTCAACTTAAAAGGTGAAACTAATATATTATATAGACGCATTACATGCAAAGTGAGATATTTCAAGCCTTTATTTGTTATAATTTTGATGATTATGGCTTACAGCTTATAAAACCCAAAGTCAAAATTAGAATATTGTGAAAAGGTTTTCATAAGCTGTAAGCCATAATCATCAAAATTATAACAAATAAAGGCTTGAAATATCTCACTTTGCATGTAATGAGTCTTTATAATATATTAGTTTCACCTTTTAAGTTGAATTGATGAATATAAAGTTCAAAAGAACAGCATTGATTTGACACAAAAATCTTTTGTAACATTATAAATGTCTTTACTGTCACTTTTGATCAATTTAACGAGTCCTTGCTGAATAAAATTATTATTACATATATATTTTTAAATCCTACTTAACCCAAATGGCAATGTATCACAGTTTACACAAAAACATATGCAGTAGCTGCAAAATTTGTTTTCAACAATAATCTGAAATTTTAGCTGAGCAGCAAATCAGCATATCAGAATGACTTCTAATCTGATTTAAAATGAAATGTTTTACTGATAGATAATGTTGTTTTCTGTCCTTCTTTAGAGCTCGACAGCATCTTTCTCCATTATGAATGAGCGCTCTGCATTACCGTGGCGTTTTCAATACAGGTTGGAGTGTGAGTATGACAACGTTTTCATTACCAAGTGTCTTATGAGTCTAAATATCTGCGTATGTGGAGGTCTCAGGTATGTTACCTGTCTCAGGTGATTAGACGAGAGCAAGACACCAGCTTTCCTCGTCTCTCTCTCTCAGACTTCTTATTCGTTCGCTCTCGCCAGACTCTGGCAGGATAATAGCAGCCACAAATCATCCCGTAGGCTTCACTGGGCCGGAAATTGATGTTCTTTCATTTCAAAACAATGGAGAGCCTTATGAGAGGCCTGATGATGTCATAACTCCAGTGGCTGACAGGTTTGGGGGGCGCTGGGACAGCTCAATCAATCCCAGCATGCACTGGGGCTGCCATAGGAACGCAGAGCAGACATTCTCAATCAAACGCCACAGTCGAAGCGTTGTCTCTCTCTCACACACACACACACACACACGTGGCTGTAACGTGGTGATGTAAAACCGCTGCAGGTCTGTAAAGTCTGTCGACGAGTGTTATAAATCTTTAAAGTTTCTGAGAGGAGTGTGTGATTTATCACATCGGCCCGCATTATAACTGATGTTGACAATCATTTCAAGTCAGCAAGACCCTATTTACTTTCCTGGTCTTATTGAACACTTCAAAACTGCACGTTTTTCCAAAAAAAAAGAAAAACTAAATGTTTGTCTTGATTATCGTTTATTGGGATTCATTCATAATTGTTCATTATCAACTCGATTGGTTGATAACCAAAAGTCAAATAACCAAATAATAGTCAAATAACAAATGACCAAGTCACATTTCACTCTAAAATTATATTATTTTTCATAAAAAAATGAAACCTATTTTCTATTGTAAGTTTATTTTAATGACATTCAAGCTCAAGCTCATAATTCAAAATATTAAATTAAATTAAAACTTAAATATCACTAGTTTAAATATTAGCAATTTAATTTAAATAACTTTTAATTTTGCATTTAAGTTTGCATTTTTGCCTAATTGTTCTTAATGTCACAATGCAAAATATATGTATTTTTTTAACCTGACATGTTTTTATTGATTGTTTCAGTAGATGTTCATTTCTCTTCCAGTCAGTTCCTGATGGATAAAGTCCTGCCCTAAATATTAATGTCATTGAATATCCAGTATGATTGTGATATACGTCACAGTTAAAATAGGCTAATAACACCATTTCATGTTGAACAAAAAACATATTGTACAGTTAAAATTTTAATCAGGCTTTTAAAGTCTCAGCGGGGCAGATTTTGTGGGTTAATTACGGCACATATGTGAAACCAGTCACAAGGGTATATTTGCTGAAATTGAGATTTATACATCATCTGAAAGCTGAATAAATAAGATGTTAGGATAGGACAATATTTGGTAAAGATGCAAAAAAATCTAAACATCGAGTTAATCGCCTTTAAAGTTGTCCATTTATGTTTGCGATTTTGCTGCATCCACTCACAAAAATACTATTTACGGGAGGAAATTTACAAAATATCTTCATAGAACATGATCTTTACTTAATATCCCAATGATTTTTGCCATAAAAGAAAAATCGATAATTCTGACCCATACAATGTATTGTTGGCTATTGCCACAAATATCCCGGTGCGACATGTGACTGGTTTTGCGGTTCAGGGTCACATATAAGGCACTTGTGATTCGAGACTGACGCTCTTGGCAGAGGTGCCGTTCGCCTCTCCGGTCTCGCTCTCCAGGGGAAAATCACAACGATGAAGCCCTCGTGACCACTAACACGGCAGAAAACACTTCAAAGCCACCGGACACATGTGTGACCGATGGCCCTTCCCTGCCTGTCAGAGATGAGAAGGGGGAAAGATCTCACACACACTCAAAACACACTTCCAGAGCATCCGTCGCGTTCCCGATCACTCCGCTGTCAGGTTTATGGTTATGGTTGGGTGATTGTTGAGTGATGGTGGAGTGTGAACAGACGGTAACGAAGGAAAACCGCCGACACACACACACACACACACTGTCACCACTCAAAATCTATGCCAAATCTGAGATACACAAACAAGGTCATCATCAACACAGATGCAAGGATGAATCGTGCATACTACTTCTGTAGTATGGACACACTATGTATAGAATATGTAGATGACCTCAAGGCTGTCAAAAACACACACTTGCATGCATCCGAGTTCATACGTGCACAGAAACACACATGCAGAACTGCGTTCCAGTGCATGTCAGATCTCAGACACACTAAGAGAAAAGAAAGCCTCTTAAAACTGCAGTTATTTCTATAGTTTCATATTCATAATTAAATGTTTTGACAGGTTCTGTCCTCTGAGCTTCTGAAATATTCAAATATCTATGATTTTTAAATATGCTGTTCCTTTTTTTTCTCTGCGATACTCTTCATAGGAAAACTGTAGTAAATGGAGAGATGGATTTATTTATGTAGATTTGGTGTTGTTTTGCTGCATTGTTACATTTAATTACAATTAAGCAAAATTCCCAATACTGTAATGCATTCAAATATTTTATTTTGCATAGTTCTCCTTTTTCAATTATTGCCAATGGTGATTCTAATTATTGTTATACATTATTTTCTTTACTACAACACAATTTTTTTTATATTAGCATAAATTATCATTTAAATAAGCATAAATTAACTACTGTGAAATAATACTTTAAATTATAATAAATTAAAATGTAATTAGATATATTTTCTTTCGTATTGAAATACTTTATGGGTTCCTGTATTATTATAGTTTTATTAATATTTCGAATTAGCTTTTATTTTTATATTTTTAGTTTTCATGTAAATTTTAGTTATATTTTTAATCATATCGTTTTGTGCTTTTGTCTTCTTTTTTAGGTTTTATTAAATTTAGGTTTAATTTATTTTTATTTCGGTTTTAGTTTTTAATAATGTTCAACTTTTTCTTCAACATTTTTAGTTTAGGTTTTCAACTAATATTTAGATTTGATTTTATTACAGATTTATTTCAATTAACTGAAATGTTTTAATAGTTTTAGTTACCAATAATAACCCTGGTGCATTCACTGTTAAGTTCTCCTGATTGTTTAAAGTGAATCTGAAATCATACATTTTATGCGCTGATAATGCCCCTGTTCAGACTCAGTACAGCTAGCGCTGAAACACGCTGTTAGAATAACAAGTTAGTTTTTCCACAAGCTCCAGACTGGAAGTGGTGCTTTCCAGGCCCAGGGCGATGTTCTGCTGTCTGGAAACGTAAATGCCAGGACCGGTTCTGAGTGTGACAGCGCCGGGACTCTCACTCAGAACCGGTTCTCTGGACTGAGCCGGTAATCAGAACAGGCAGGTTCTGCTTTGTGGAAAACTGTCTCTCTTCTGGATCGGTGGTGGTTTTTAAGAGCCTCTCATACACTGCAGTATTAGAGCGTTCACCGTTTGACCTGATATAATAACAGCAGAACGGCTCAAATCTACAGATAAATCATAAACCCATTATGTTCTGTCCTGAATTCGCTGACGGAAACCACAGCAGAAGTTTTGTTAAAGAGTAGCTATTCTGCTTTTTCCACATGTTTAATCTTTCTTTAGTGTGTAAAGTTGCTGTTTGAGCATGAAAAAGGTTTCAAAGTTATTCTCTATATCAGTGTCACTGTTTCTGAACTCCTGAAACGCCTCCATTGTAGTCTTGAGTTTCTTCCGGGAACGAACACGTTACAATATTCCTCATTTATATAATTAATACGCAGAATAAAGGGGCGGGGCCTGGTTGAGTTAGTTAGTAGTGTGTTGAACTGGTGGTTATGGGAAGGGGCGGGACATTTCCCAAACACACTCGAAGCGCTCGACCAATCACAACACACTGCTCCAGCCGACCAATCAGAGCACAGTGTGCTTTCAGAAGGAGGGGCTTTATAGAGACAGGAAGTAAACAGAGCGTTACTGACAGACTGGGAAGAGAGGAGCCGCAACAATGGAGAATATGGGGAATATAATCAACATTAAAGCACAAAAACCTGTTTTAGTAGAGCCTGAAAACAACATCAAGACTTTGTAAAAAGGCATATGGCCTCTTTAACGTCACAAACTATAATTTCAACAAGACTACAGTGTTTTAGTGTTTTCAGAAAGGCTTTTAGAAACGGTGCAGTGTTTTGCCGCTGTCTGTTTGTGATGTAAATTTCTAGCCATTTCGTTTTAATGCAATTTCTTTGGCTGAAGGCTTTCATTTCCCTTTCAGAGCAACACTAATGGTGTAATTACAAGCCCCACAATAAGCCGGCACATTCGAAGAACTTGAACGAAAACAGTGAAATCCTTTTAAAATGAATTTTTTTTACAAATAACAGATGTAATCTGGTGAGCAAAAACATCCAACCGAAAGTGCAACACGCTGAAGTGACATGCAAGCGCAGATCTTCAAACAAAACAAAATGTCTACAAAAGATGTTTGGTAAAACTACAAAACGAAACGCTATCAAGTAATCTTTTATGAATCCGTTCCGTACGTGTACTCATCCAAAGAGATAAAAGCTTGAAATAGACGTGGAAACCAATCAAAACCACATAGCTGGGATATTTCATTAGAAGGAGGAGGAAAACACTCTCCAGTGCCTGAGAAAACACGCACACCTGATACCATCAGAGCTTTTCAAAGTCCCTCGCTCAGCCGCGGATGTCTGTGATCTTGAACAGAGCGCTGATCTCTCAAAGTCACCGGAGTGAAACACAATTCAGAGGCCAATAACCCCGGGGACGAGCCTCTGGGGGGCTTTTAAGCGAGATGAACAAACCCTTCGCGCTCAGTCAGATTAGCTCTGTACTAAAGCATCGTTTCAAAGTGATAGTTCACCCAAAAATGAAAATTACCCCATGATTTACTCACCCTCAAGTCATCCTAGGTCTATATGACTTTCTTCTCTCAGACGAAAATAATCGGAGTTATATTAAAAAATGTCCTGGCTCTTCCAAGCTTTATAATGGCAGAGAATGGTAGTTTCTGTTTTGAAGTCCATAAAAGTGCATCTATCCATGATAAAAGTGCATCTGTCCATGATAAAAGTGCATCTGTCCATTATAAAAGTGCATCTGTCCAGGATAAAAGTGCATCTTTCCATGATAAAAGTGCATCTTTCCATGATAAAAGTGCATCTAAAAGTGACTTCTTTCCACTCCCTTTCGAGCAACTATTATTATTTATATCTATGTATATGGAAGATAAGCTGTGCTATGTTATTTTTATTTTTATTTGTGTGTATGTGTGTTAATATATATGTATATGTATATATTATTTTATTTTGCTCGAAATAAACATTAATCAATCAATCAATCAATCAATCAATCTGTCCATCATAAAAGTGCATCTTTCCATGATAAAAGTGCATCTATCCATGATGAAAGTGCATCTATCCATGATAAAAGTGCATCTATCCATGATAAAAGTGCATCTATCCATGATAAAAGTGCATCTATCCATGATAAAAGTGCATCTATCCATGATAAAAGTGCATCTATCCATGATAAAAGTGCATCTATCCATGATAAAAGTGCATCTATCCATGATAAAAGTGCATCTATCCATGATAAAAGTGCATCTATCCATGATAAAAGTGCATCTTTCCATGTTAAAAGTGCATCTGTCCATGATAAAAGTGCATCTATCCATGATAAAAGTGCATCTGTCCATGATAAAAGTGCATCTGTCCATGATAAAAGTGCATCTATCCATGATAAAAGTGCATCTATCCATGATAAAAGTGCATCTGTCCATGATAAAAGTGCATCTATCCATGATAAAAGTGCATCTATCCATGATAAAAGTGCATCTATCCATGATAAAAGTGCATCTGTCCATGATAAAAGTGCATCTATCCATGATAAAAGTGCATCTATCCATGATAAAAGTGCATCTGTCCATGATAAAAGTGCATCTATCCATGATAAAAGTGCATCTATCCATGATAAAAGTGCATCTATCCATGATAAAAGTGCATCTGTCCATGATAAAAGTGCATCTGTCCATCATAAAAGTGCATCTGTCCATGATAAAAGTGCATCTGTCCATCATAAAAGTGCATCTATCAATGATAAAAGTGCATCTGTCAATGATAAAAGTGCATCTGTCCATCATAAAAGTGCATCTATCCATGATAAAAGTGCATCTGTCCATCATAAAAGTGCATCTATCCATGATAAAAGTGCATCTATCCATCATAAAAGTGCATCTATCCATGATAAAAGTGCATCTATCCATGATAAAAGTGCATCTGTCCATCATAAAAGTGCATCTGTCCATCATAAAAGTGCATCTATCCATGATGAAAGTGCATCTATCCATCATAAAAGTGCATCTATCCATGATGAAAGTGCATCTATCCATGATGAAAGTCCATCTGTCCATCATAAAAGTGCATCTATCCATGATAAAAGTGCATCTGTCCATCATAAAAGTGCATCTTCCATCATAAAAGTGCATCTGTCCATCATAAAAGTGATGTAAATCCTGCAGATTTGCTTCCTGCAGAATCCTGCAGATTTGCTTTGCACAACATTAGGAGGATCAGGCCCTTCCTTACAGAGCATGCCACACAACTCCTCGTCCAAGCACTTGTTTTATCCAGACTGGACTATTGTAATGCTCTCCTGGCTGGTCTTCCAGCTTGCTCTGTCAAACCTCTACAATTGATCCAGAATGCTGCAGCCAGAGTAGTCTTCAATGAGCCGAAGAGAGCACACGTCACTCCTCTCCTCACACAATTGCACTGGTTGCCAGTTGCCGCTCGCATTAAATTCAAGGCACTGACGTTTGCCTACAGAACAACCACTGGCACTGCTCCCTCTTACCTAAACTCATTACTTCAGACTTATGTGCCATCCAGAAACCTGCGCTCTGCTAGCGAATGTCGTCTTGTGGTACCATCTCAAAGAGGCACAAAATCTCTTTCTCGGACCTTTACCATGGCTGTTCCCTGCTGGTGGAATGATCTGCCTAACTCAACCAGAGCTTCTGAGTCAGTAGCCACTTTCAAGAAACTGCTGAAGACATATCTTTTTCGGCAGCACTTGATTCAGTAGAATTAACACTTTCTCTTCTCTTCTATTCTATAAAAAAAAAAAAAAAACTGCACTAAAATTAAACTGAGAGGGGTTATAGCACTTACGTATTGTTGTCCTACTGTTAGTTTAACTGCTTCTATTGTTCTCATTTGTAAGTCGCTTTGGATAAAAGCGTCTGCTAAATGAATACATGTAAATGTAATGTAAATGTAAAAGTGCATCTGTCAATGATAAAAGTGCATCTGCAGCTTAATATTAACAAAACCAAGGAAATGTGTTGTGGGGCTAATAATGCACGTATACTCTTTAAGCCTTTGATACTTAATGGAGAGGAAGTTGAGCAGGTGGGATCTTTTAAATACCTGGGTACAGAGATTGACTCCCAGTTTAAATTTGATAAGCACTCAGAAACTGTTTTTAAGAAGACGTATCAACGTCTAGGTTTATTGAGGAAATTGAGGAGTTTTAATGTTGAAAAGGACATTCTGACAGTGGTGTATAAATCACTTATCGAATCTGTGCTTACTTTCAACATTGTATCCTGGTTTAACTCTCTTTCTGTCAAATGTAAAAATAGACTGTTAAGGATTTTAATTATGGCTGGTAAAATTATTGGTGAGAAACAAGTAACTCTGTCTGATCTTTACACTGCGGCAGTGAAAAGGAAAGCGTCTGTTATTGTGACAGACTCTACTCATCCCCTGCATAGTTCATTTAATGTACTTCCATCTGGTAGACGATATAAAGTACCTTTGGTGAAAAAGGCCAAGTATAAGAAGACTTTTATTCCGACTGCCATTGATATTTTAAATAGGAAATAGGGGAGGGGGGGAGGTGTATCTTAAATAGTGTGGTTGTCTTTTGTATTGTACTGTTTGTTGAGCCCTTGTCTAAAGACAATTTTCTACCCCCCTGTGGGGATAGACAATAAAGCTTTTTTTTTTGTTGAATTTTTGAATTTGAATCTGTCAATGATAAAAGTGCATCTGTCCATCATAAAAGTGCATCTATCCATGATGAAAGTGCATCTATCCATGATGAAAGTGCATCTATCCATGATGAAAGTGCATCTATCCATGATAAAAGTGCATCTATCCATGATAAAAGTGCATCTATCCATGATGAAAGTGCATCTGTCCATCATAAAAGTGCATCTATCCATGATGAAAGTGCATCTGTCCATCATAAAAGTGCATCTATCCATGATGAAAGTGCATCTGTCCATCATAAAAGTGCATCTATCAATGATAAAAGTGCATCTGTCCATCATAAAAGTGCATCTATCAATGATAAAAGTGCATCTATCCATGATGAAAGTGCATCTATCCATGATGAAAGTGCATCTATCCATGATAAAAGTGCATCTATCCATGATAAAAGTGCATCTATCCATGATAAAAGTGCATCTATTCATGATAAAAGTGCATCTATCCATGATAAAAGTGCATCTATCCATGATAAAAGTGCATCTCTCCATGATAAAAGTGCATCTATCCATGATAAAAGTGCATCTATCCATGATAAAAGCTCTCCACACGGCTCTCCGGGGATTAATAAATGCCTTCTGAAGTGAATCGATGTGTTCGTGTAAGAAAAATATCCATATTTAAAACTTTATCGACTAAAATAACTAGCTTCCACTCACTCACAAGAATAAGAAACTGTTCAAAATAACAGATATGAGTTCGATTATGAGTTCATTACAGTTTTTCTCAAATGCTAAAACACATTTCACAAACGTTTCCTCCATGTTCCCCAATGTCTAAACACAACACCCTTTTCTAAAGCTACATAAACACAACCACACCTTCTCACTTCAAAACTCAAACTTTCACACCAAAAGAGCAGCTCGAAGCTTTCAAAAATGTAAACACTATACACATCATTACACACTACAGCAAAACAATTGAAAACACAATGCTCAATTTGTGAGAAGGTTCTTTGTTTCATAACTGCCAATGCATATTTTTAGAAACTTTACAGTAATGGATCTTCTTAGATCTCTGCAGAGGATTAGGCATTTAGATTTGTGAGTTTCATATGAAGAGTATAAATTCTGCATGTACACTACTGTAACACAACTCAATGCAAAAACAGAATCTATTGCACACAACAGTACTCTTGAAAACATGATCAGGGTGTGAAGTTTTTTATTTACTTTATTCACACCACACACACACCACAATCACTGTGCGGCATCGGGCCACATCACAGGCTATATTGTCTCTTGCCAGGCACCGTGGGAAAAACGCCCTGGAATGGCGAATCCATCCTTCGAAGGCCTCCACTGGGATGTAACACAGGCCAGCTCCATTGCCCTTAGGAGGTTCTCTCTAGTGTATGGTTGTCTGTCATAAACCTTCCATCTCCACGATGAGAAGAACTCCTCTATAGGGTTCAGGAAAGGGGAGTAGGGTGGCAGACAGACGTTTAAAAAGTGGTTACTGTTGGTGGTGAACCACTCTCTGATTTGGTTTGTTCTGTGAAAGCGTACATTGTCCCAAATGATCACATAAATGCTCCTCTAGGAAGGTGAGGAGACGTTGGGTGTTGTAAGACCCAAGGACAGCATGCCGGTGGACAAGCCCCTCCAAACCCATGGCCGCACAAAGAGTAATATTACCCCCCCCGTTGGCCAGGAACCTCAGTGATGGCTCTTTGGCCAATGATGTTACGGCCTCTTTGCCTTCGTTTCTGCAGGTTGAAGCCAGCCTAATCCAGGAAGAGGTACTCATGAGGTCTAGCCATCGCGTCCAACTGTAATATCCTCTGTGAAAATGTGAAAGTGCACAGGTGTTCAGAACAACAGTCAATCAGGTAGCACAGTATTGTCCAGAAGTACTGTAGGCCACTGAGCAACACAGTATGTCCACTAACTGTACTGTGAACATGGATGTATACTTACTTGCACATACTTGTAACGTAGGTCTTTGTGTTGCGCAGAGTTGCGCTCAAAGGGAACCCTATAGACCTGTTTCATCCGCATCTTTTGGCGCCGGAGAACTCGGTCTATTGTGGCCAAGCTGACATCATCAATACTCTCAAAGTTGACATTATCGGCAATGACTTTGTCTCTGATCTCCCGGAGTCTAATGAGGTTATTCTCACGAACAATATCCACAATGAGGGTTTCTTGTGCCACTGTAAATATGGCAACCCTCCCACCTCTATGTGGCATTCTTTCAACTCTAAAGAAAGAAACATGTGTTGACAATACCTGTTGTGTTGTCTGAATGCCCTGATAATGGTGGCCACGGTGAACCTACTCAGGTTTGGACGGACTCTTAGTCCTGCTTCAGCCATTGTCATGCCATGGACAATGACATGGTCAATGACTGTTGCTCGCATCTCGTCCGTAATGATGGTGCGAGGTTGTCTTGCTCTCCCTCCTGGACCTTCTCCTCTTCCTCGTTGGCCTGCTCCTCTTCTTCCATGGCCAGCTCTTCTCCCTCCTCTGACTCGAATTCCTCTTCCCCTGACTCTGCCTTCATCCATTGTGTTTGTTTGTAATCTTCAGCAAACTGTGCACTCTGAACTTGCTTTTATACATGTGGTCACAGCATTAGCAACAAGTGTCTTCAATTTTGAGTCGTTGTGTGTAATGAATGACGCCAGGTGTGTTCATTGTGTTCAAATATTGCTGACTGTGGCAAGCATTTTGCATCACATGAGCTTTCATTTGAGAATATGAGCAGAGTTCTTTTGCAACTTGTGTTTTAGCAAGGAAAAATGTGTTAAGATTTATGAGAACGGAGGATTGTGTTTTGTGAATTGTGTCTTCATGTGAAATGTGTTTATGATATTGGAAAATGATGGCTAGATTTAGTAAATGTGTTTAGACAACTGGTCATTTGATTTAGAGGATTGGCTTTTGTGTTTTAGCATTTGAGAAAAACTGTAATATGGATTTTCAAATGATTTGAGCTGCCATACGCATTATTTTGGTAACACTTTGAACTAACAATGAAAAATAGTTCTAAACTATTTATTAATCTTAGTTCATGTTGATTAAAAATGTACTAATACATTATTAAAATCAAAAGTTGCTACTTTTAATATTATTTAATTATCGTGAGGTAACATGAACTAACTATGACTGGTTGTTTTTTATGAATAACTAACAAAGATGAATAAATAAATACTGTAACAAATGTATTGCAAATGTATTAACTATGTTAGTTAATACACTAATGGGACCATTTTATACAAAGTGTTACTATTAATTGTATAGCTCTATACTCTTAAACTCAACTATTGATGTCTGTTTTCATTTCTTTGTATGAATTTTGGGAAAAAAACATCTAAAACAAAGATGATACGGTACATAACTAAGAATATTATTGCAATTTCACCTTCAGGACTTTGTGTACATTCCCAATATATTTATATATGGAGAATATAATATCTCAGTTTTAGTACTCAAGTCCATGGAGTAAAACTAACATTTCAGAGCCAAAAAGAAAAGTCAGTTTTCCTTTTAATGTCTAGAGCGAACACAAGCTTCGGTTGTTGTGGGACTGATCGTTTGTCTCTAGGGTGAATCTTTGCTGTTGCTCCCTATTTAAACCATCTTTGGTAGTGAAGAATATTGTTTTAAACTGAAGCTTATCGTTTCATCTGGTCGCTCATGAGTTATTGAGCCGGTCATGGTGTTTGTACAGAAAACATGTAATATAAGTCGATGATAAAAGTGATCTCCTCCGGGTATGGGGGCCCTCAAGGTTCAATCCTGGGACCTTTCCTGTTTTTTTCAGTCAATGGGTTGGTGGGGTTACAGGAACAATCTGCCGCTCCTGGCGTCTCCCCAAGCAATTTACAGATTCTGTTTTTCTCTGTTGTATCAAAGCCAAGCGACTGTGTTATGAGAGCATGTTATTGTGTAAATCCGATCACATTCACACAGGCCTTTTCTATACAAATGAAGGGATTTTGAAGAATGTTACAATTGCCACAACCTGTCTAAGCTCCAGAAAGGTAAATATGCCTGGGAAAATGCTTTTTGGTAACACTTTACTTGAAGGGGTGTGCATAAGACTAACATGACACCTTCATAATCATGACATGACACATGTTATGAATATGAAGGAAGTTTTATGCATGTTTGTGACAACTGTCATTAAGTGTCATTCGCTCAATTATGACATTTTTAATGCAAATATGACATTGTTTGAGATGTCTTTGTTATGACACCTTGACATAAACCAATACATCATAACCTGTCAGTGTCTTTGTCATGACAACTTGACATTACTAAGACAACACAACCTGTCATAAACATGACATAGCAGATTAATTATCAAACTTAAGAAACCACTTAGCTTTATTGGTTAACATTACATTAAACTGTCAGGTGGTTGGTGTTGACATTGGCTGTCATGAAGCCATTATAACTGTTTAATGACAAATTCAATTTGTACCACTGTAGTTGAGGTCACGAAAAATATTCATGACACAGTTATGATGGCCTTATGACAGCCAATGTCAAAACCAACCACATGACAGTTTAACTTAATTTAATGTCAAGTTGTCATGACAAAGACACTGACAGGTTATGATGTTATGGTTTATGTCAAGGTGTCATAACAAAGACATCTTAAACAATGTCATATTTGCATTCAAAATGTCATTATTGAGCGAAAGACACTTAATGACAGTTGTCATAAACATGCATAAACCCTACTTCATATTCATGACATATGTCATGTCATGGTTATGAAGGTGTCATGTCAGTCTTATGTACACCCCTTCAAGTAAAGTGTTACCTGATTTTTTAACTTAGTATTTTGGCACATTTGGACAGGACTAAAATCACTGAGAAGCGCTGGTAATAATTAATTTACCACATGTTAAACTAATCCAGTCCGAATAGGGCTAAAGACGATAACCTTGTGTGAAAAGCCATTTATTTGGCTTCTAAAGACGTCGATAAAGTTGATTTCTCGTCATGATTCATCAGTAGCTATGTTTCCACCCACATGTTTATTTCCGCATTAAGTGATATCGAATGAAAAACGCCTTATGGAAACAGTAACATTCGATTGAATTGCATGAATATCGACTCAAATGAAATACGATCGGTCTCATCGGATTTTATCTTGATCGATATACGGCTTATGCGATGAACGCGGATGGAAACGTTATTATGGCGCAATCCATTTTGCCTAGCAAAACTTTGTTCGCAAATGTTTGCTGAAATCTTGTGCAATTCGGTGAGAAAATGAATGAAACAATGTCTCAAATCAATTCAATATACCAATTTGATCGCGAAACAGCATGTGACGTCATTACGCACAGGTTTTTATTCGCTTTAAAGCCGTTTGATGGAAACACACTTTCATCAGCTTTATTCGCATGAGGTTTTTTACCGAACTTCAGATAATTCGATTGACAAGTGAATTGAAACTTGGCTACTGATTCATGATTTTGTGTTCCACAGATGATCTAAAGTTAGACAGGATTGCAATGACACGAAGGTGAGTACATTTCCACTTTTTGAACTGTCCCTTTAAAGTTTGTTCATTTACAGTGAACTTAATTGATTTGAGCCTGTAGTGGAATCAGCAGGGGTCACCATCCTTTCATTTATTTCTATATCGAACCCTTGTGTTTTATCTTTTCATTATCACCTTTTCCAGGTGAAATACTAAGTTGCTTCGGTCGAACCGTCACACGTCTCTCTCCGCCCGTAACGAGGCAGTGGAAGAAAATGAGCGAGTGGAGGTATAATAGATGGAGAGAGAAATAGAAAGAGATGAATCGCTAGCAGATAGATAATTGGAAAGAGGCGCATCAGAAGGCTTGTGTAATTAGAACGGAGGAGTGTGTGAGGAATCTAAATGTTTCTGTGTTTGGGTCTCAGGAGGGCCTGCTGTCCTGTCGAGCCACTCAAACACACAAGTCCATCTGTTTCCCACTGGTTCACCTGCATCGAGACACCACAACAGCTGTTCGTTTGAGTGTATTGATCGTATCTCATCATAAACGCTCGTGCATCAAGCTCAATTCTTAGCATTTTTGGATCTTAGCCAAGAGGGCTTATTAATAAAATGTTTCATCTACACTCCAAAAAAAAAAAAATCTGTTAAATTTACGGTAAAAAAAAAAAAAAACAGTTGCCAGAAATGTACCGTAAAAAATACGTATCAACATTTTTAGGTTTTTCCAGACTTAACTTAAATTTATAGTAAGAAACATATTGCATGATCTGATATAACAGACTTAACTTAAATTTACAGTAAAAAAAAAACATATTTCATTAACTGATATAATGTTAATTTACCGACCTATTGAAGTACTAATAACAACACTAACAACCACCAATCACAGTGGTGATGAGAGTCACATGATGCTCATCACAAGCAGCTTTTCCACAAACTGAGATATTTAATATTAATATATAGAAGATGCACAGAGTCATTCACACAAAACACTAAACACCATCATGGTAACACGTGAAATTTAAAAAATGCAATTAATTTAACAGCATTAAATGTAAAATGAAACCCTGATGTACATAACTGATTAGAAAAAAACTAAGAAGAAACTGTTATTTTAACAAAAATACAAGTGTCAGGGAATTGTGGGAATGTCAATTTACGGGTTTTCACTGTAAATTATACAATGACTTGTTCTTTTTAATTCCAAAAACTGTAAATTTAATGGTATTGTACTGTAAAATTACATTAAATGAAATTATTCGGTTATTCACCTTATATATATATATATATATATATATATATATATAGTATGGAAACTTTCTGTTAACCAATTAACAGTTTTTCACCGTAGCATTTTTACCGTTAAAATCACGATAGTTTTTTATAGTGAACTTTCAGTTTATCTACTGTCGTGGCTTAGTTCTCTCTAACCAGAAAGTTTAGTGAATGTTTTACGAACATGCATTTGTAATCTGTTCTCAGTGTTTCAGTCTATTGCACTGTGTCTCCTTCAGTTCACTCTGTTTTAGGGACAATCTGTCCTAACGCTACAGGCCTAAAGATTTCTGAATCTCATTTCGTTTTGAAAAGATGGATAGTAAGGCAGGAATCCTGCCAGATCCAGACGGATCTACCTTACGAGTGTGTGTGTGTATTGATTGCTATAAACGCACTGGGAAAACTGGGTTGATGACCTTGTGTTGGGTCGTGTCCAGCGCTGTTAGTCCACTTTATGCACTTTAAATGAAGGATGAACGCCGGCCATGAATACCGATGCCGGAAAGACGGTCTAATCGCACACACTTAAGACCTGCACTAAACCAGCACTGATCCTAGTCTTAAGCCTAGTCTTATTGATAATTTCACCAGTTTTATAGCTCTCACACACATCTTTATTGCAACCGTGTCTGTACTTGATCTCCCGGGTTTATCAATAATCAAATTTAAAGGCAGTTCAATTGCCTTCTGAGTTTGATAAGCTCAAGTGTTTTTGGTTTCTAGAGGACAAGCGCTGAAATCCAGACAAATAAAACCTGCATTCTCAACCCAATCTAAATTTTTTGTATAGACGTTTGAAGGAAACCATCATGCCATCATGCATTTGATTTGTTGGTAACACTTTACAATAAGGTTCATTAGTTACCATTAGCTTAACTACATTAGCATGAATGAACTAATAATGAACTGCACTTATACAGCATTTATTAATCTTTGTTAATGTTAAAGCTGCAATATGTAAGATTTTTGTAATAAAATATCCAAAAATCACTTGCACGGTGTGATATATTTCCTGCAGTTGCGTACAATATCCCAAAAGTTCCCAAAGATTTTTAATTTCAGAGAAATTTCTTTTTTAAATAATGGCTCGTCATGTTCACTTGTCGCCTGTCAATGACGTAATATCCGCGTTATCCCTGGTTTCCGCTCGTACTGCCGTAGTAACCATGGCGACGGACGTGGACAACAGCGTTGCGGCGTGCTCACGCTGTCGTTGTTTCGTTCAAGCATTATGGATCACGGCAAGCAGACTTTGAGACAAAAGGAGAACTAAAACGAGGATCAATATGAGCGTGGCGTTTTCGAGATGCCGAGAGCTAGCATCCGCGGCTAACTTCGACTCTACAGAGACGCCGCTCTTACATGTACTTTATTAGACAGGTGAGCGAATGTACTTAAAACTAATCAGTGTTATATAGCTCAACATGATGAAATGTTAGAATATGATCAGTATGTTATTCTAATGTTGATCCAGCTCACTGCTAGTCTCATACAGACAAACTAACACATAGAATAACATTAACACACTCAAATGTAGTTAAGTGATAGTGTAGAGCAAGTGAAGCAGCGCTGCGTTCCCTCACAAGCTTCATTCGTCTAATAAACTGACCTGTGTGTGTATTATTCAGCAATTGCGTGTAGCTCGGTAGAATTAAATGTCTTATTCCTTTATATCCACGGGACTCGCGTTGCGTGTGGCGCTGATATCCGTCTCTCATTAGCACTCGCGCTCTGCTTCACTACAGTCATGATAAAAACATCAATGTATTCACTCATCCATAAACATTATTAGATCCGTCGGCATGACGACAAGTTCCATAATTCCGCTTATGCATCATCAACCTACGCCTTTGTTATCGTAAGCGGTTAGCGACCCCTAGCGGCGGAAAAAAGTACATATTGTAGGGGTGGGAATCACCAGAGGCACCACGATACGATATTATCCCGATACTTAGGTCACGATACGATATTATTGCGATTTTAAACATATTGCGATATTCTGCAATATATTGCAATTTATTACCTTTTTTCAACTTCAATTTTTGCATTTTTTCCAAACAAAATTATTACATTTATATCGCCTAAATGTTTGCGCTCATTGCAATTTTTACAATGGGGGTAATATTGTTAAGAATTTACACAACACAAGGAAGCTTGATTTAAATTGTTTAATTAAATTGAAAAAAGTAGCACAAATAAATACAATAGAATAAAGATACAAATAATGACAAATAAAGAGAAAAGTTTTTGAATAGGTCTAACACTAGTATTCATAAATACAGAAACTGAATAATGTAATCAAATGGATATACAACACTGTATACTACCCAGATAGTAACACTGGGTAGTATTTTAGGCCTGACTAAATTAAATACATAGGCTATTAATCCTGATTCCTTTAACTTAAAGCTATCTTTTGTTGTTTTTTTTGACAACAAAATTAATGACAGACACATATGGCTGCCGTCACTTTAAGAGCTAGTGCACGGATCTTGTGTTCATTATACTGGCATGCGTTTTATGCTTGTTAAAGACAAAACCGACTATGTTTAGAGTATACTCACGAAGACCGAAATTGACACAATTTTGCGTGTTAAAGCAATACAATCCGCGAAAAATAACATTTGTTACTGGCCAGCTGTTCTTGAGGCGGATTTTCTATGAATGTGCGCATAGAAAATAATCTCAGAGCGCGTGCGAACACTGATTAGTTTAAAATCGCTTGAATGTTTAAACTGGTAAGACTTAAAAAGACGTGCAAATGGTGAACTTCAGTCACGATGCACTGCTGGCCCGATTGTGCAAGTGAATATTGCGTCATGTCCCGACTCCTAAACGCGAGTGTGTATTATCGCCGCAGCGCTTGATGCTTGCCTTGCACAACACATTTTGAGAGAAGAGAGATAGAAGACCGCTGAACACTCACGCAGACACGCACTCTACTACCAAAGTTAAATTCTCATGTGTAGCTAATTTAAATAATAAAAGATCGATACTTGGCGCCCGTGTATCGATTGCCACAGAAAATATCGCGATACTATGCTGTATCGATTTTTTCTCCCACCTCTAACATAATGTAGCTTTAATTTCAACATTTACTAATACTTCATTAAAATCTTGTTAACATTAGTTAATGCACTGTGAACAAACAATGAATATTTTTTTATTAACTAACATTAACAAAGATGAGCCTAGTCTTATTAATCATTTCACCAGTTGTATAGCTCTCACACACATCTTTATTGCAACCGTGTCTGTACTTGATCTCCCGGGTTTATCAATAATCAAATTTAAAGGCAGTTCAATTGCCTTCTGAGTTTGATAAGCTCAAGTGTTTTTGGTTTCTAGAGGACAAGCGCTGAAATCCAACCAGCGTTCTCAACCTTCCTCGCGTGTTTGAATAACACACTGCGGGTGTACAGATGTAAAACAGGCGTCTCTGAATCTAAACACACTCTCCTAGAATCCCGTCGCTTTCCAAACGTCGTTCCTCTGATGTCGCACTAGTTGGGGATGATGTATCCGAAGTGTGCAGGGAAAATTAAATCACACCGCAGCTTCTGCACATTGTAAAAGCGATCTCTGAATTCAGATTTGATTATATTTTGAGTAACTGGGAAGATGTTCTCGTATTTCGGCTGGCTGTGTTTACGCTGGGTTACGTGTCGGCATTTTACTGAATTACTGCGCTAGAGCGTTCAATTTGTTTAAACAGAGAAAGTCGTGAGGATGAAAGACAGAAGCTGTTTTAGAGTGATGTTTTCACTGGTGTCGGGCACAGCATGTAGAAACACATTCATTTAGAGTTGTTTGTATTTGATTTCAAATGTGCTCCTAAATGTCATTGTCGTCAACAAAAAGGAAAGGTCAGATTGAAATCATCACATGGTGCTCAATGTTAGTTAATGTATGAGAATAAGTGTTGCTTGTAAGTGCGCAATAGCAGCGAAATTGCTTGATTAATATTATATGGATTATTTCATCTTTATTATAGAAATGTTACATTAATAATAATCCAAATTTGTTGTATAGACGTTTAAAGGAAACTCCCTTTTTTGTTTATTGCCGCCATCATGCATTTGATTTGTTGGTAAAGGTTAATTAGTTAACATTAGTTTAACTACATTAGTTAGCATGAACTAATAATGAATACAGTGTTTATTAGTTTCAACATTTACTAATACTTTATTAAAATCTTGTTAACATTAGTTAATGCACTGTGAACTAACATGAACAGCTGTATTTTTTATTAACTAACATTAACAAAGATGAACAAATTCAGTAACGAATGTATTGCTCATTGTTAGTTCATGTTAGTTAATATATTAACTAATGAATCATATAAAGTGTTACTGATTTGTTTTATTCACTCTCTCAGTCAATGATAACACAATTTATCATTTAGAGTAGTAGTGGGAAGTCGGATCATTTTACCGACTCGGATCTTTGAGTCTCGTTCAGCAAAATGAACGAATCTTTTTTCGAGTCATTTCGTTCATTTCAGCAGAATATAATTAAAATGTCATGTTAAATAGCCCAAAACATCTAGTAGCCTACTTACGGAAATGTTGATTCCATTTGAAAAAAATAAATAAAAATAAACTATAGGGTAATGCAGCCGAAGCCAAATTATAAGAAACTGAAATGTTAATTGATTAGTTGGGTCTTAAGTTCAAGCTATTGGAGTCTGTTAGTTTCGAGACGTTCTTTTTTTTTTTTTTTTTGCAACTTCATATTAATCACGTCTGTTCTCCGCCTCTTGTGTCTTCAGGTTCGAACTTCAAAACGTGTCGACAATGTCGACTCGTCAGTGTCTGTGGGCCGTATGGTGTGACACAGCCACAATCCACTGAAGTACCGGTTCGGATCCGGAAAGAGAAATGATTAGTTCATCGAGTCTCGAGTCTTCGGGTTCGGCCGGGTCCGAGTCTTTCGTTCTTCCTGTCAGTCCCAAGCGTGCCGCACAAGCCCTGAAAAGTGAAGCCAAAGCGTCTCGATCGCCCCCCGGTGGCCGGTCCCAGTATAGCTCATAAACCCCGCCTCCCCGTGTTAGTCAACGGCACGTGAGACCAAGGCGGTAATCCATCGACCGGAAGTTGAAGCCGGCCGGGTGCCGCCATCTTGTAGCAGAACTTCACTTGCGTTAGCATTTCCATTGACTCCCATTCATTTTGGCGTCACTTTGACAGCGAATAACTTTACATCTGAGGCGTTTAAAGACTCCATTTGTCCATTATTTATTTCTAAAGAAACACGACAATGTATAAAGGGCTCCATTACCTTCTGTTACATTATGGCCCCGTAGAAACAGATTTTGTAACGATTGCGTCATAACCACTCGACTCTCTGTCGCGCTGTACAGAAGTTACCGTACAGACAGGAGGAGAAGCTCGCAGGCGATCGGGGGGACGTCCCGTCAAGGGAGAAGCCCATAGATAATGAGTCCATAAAAGCAACGGAATACTTACTCCTGCTCACTCACGCCAAAGAACTCTTTGCTCAAGTTCCCCGTCTCTGCAAGATTAACGTTGGCAGTTTTCACGCACAGCTACTAGAAGAGTAACGTCTGTCAGACAGGTCGCTCACGTCATCAAGCTTAGTTTGAGTCGGTTTGAGTCTGCGCGTCAGGAACGGAAGTGCTCAGAAATCGTTAAAAATGGGCTTCAACTGTCTCAACTGAGCTCCAATGAGATCGCTCTGTCCACTTCTTATACTGTCTATGCGTGAGACCAACTAAACAATTAAATTAAACTTCAAATATCGTTTTTCCAAAGATGGTTTCTGTCATTTACTGTAGTTTTTATCACGCTGATGTAATTTCAAGTGTTTGTTTTTAAAATAAGTTTGTTTTTAGTTGGTTATTTGATGCGGTGGTGTGACGCCATGATTGACAGCTGTGATTGACAGGTTCTCTGTCACTGAAGCACCAACTGACTTTTTTCGGGATTGACAGGTTCTCTGTCACTGAAGCACCAACTGACTTTTTTCGGGATCTTTGGAGGACTGAGGAGATTGGAGCTTTAAATGTAATATCTAAATTTCTATAATTCATTTTTAAAAAGTGCAGGAGTGTGTGCTTGAGATTGATTCTGCGAGAGTGAGGGCGGGGCCTTGATTTCACGGCTTTACTTCCGGCTCACGACTGCACATGTCTGGTCCCGAGATCGCTTCTGCGCAGACTCAAGTACAAGATGTCAGCGCCATATCGGGACACTGGCGGCTTCAGGTCTGACCAATGGAAGAGAGCGAAGGGGCGTCGTCCATCTTTTTTTACAGTCTATGGTCAGTCCCATAGTAATAGTATGGGACTGACATCAACACAAAATGAACGAATCACTCTCTGAGACAACTCGGTAGACTGTATAAATCTATTATACTGTACATTCAGGTGATTGTGGATTATATAATCAGTGCTGGATATTAACTGATTACATGTAATCTAGATTACATAATTCAATTCATATCTATGTGTTAAGTTAATGCTAAAAGTAAGGTCAAAAAGTAGTCAGATTATGTTATCTTAAATGTATAATGTAATATATCACATTACTAACTACAATTCTCATCATGTAATTTGTATTCTGTAATGGACTAGAGTTTGTAAGTAATGTTCCCATCACTGTATATAAGGGTGATTTTTGTTTTTTGTTGCTAATTTGACATGTTGGATCTTGACAGATCAAGTCAGGTGACTGTTTCCCATTTTTAAAGTCCTACGGTTTTTGAAACGACATGAACGTGAGTAAATAAATTTTTGGTTTTCTGTTCCTTTAAATGAATGATAGCAGATGAGAATTTGAGACAAAAGTGGATTATTAGTGAATAATGACTTAAATTTCAGTCCGTTTCTCATGCAAATGTATTGTACGATATATTTTGCTGATTTTGAACTTTTTTGTTGCTAATTTGACATGTTTGGATCACGACACGAACGTTTTTTGGTTTTCGGTGAACTGTCCCTTTAAAT
>NW_026606579.1:5617500-5625000 GCF_029890125.1 Rhinichthys klamathensis goyatoka
CACTTGAGATGTTGCTCCCCTGTGTCAGGTGACCTCAGGGGGCGGGGCATTCTCATTCTACAGAGCGTTTGATTGGGCGAAGAAAACTGCAGACAACATGAGTCATCGATATTATAGGTCAGTTTTCCAGGAAGAGAGAAACTTGTTTGTACATTTAAATGCTGAAAGTAAATTAAGAAGACAACTTTTAGGAGGATAGCAGCATGTAGATGAGCTCAGAGATTCAGACATGCACTAAAGGTCACAAACCTCACATTTTGATTTAATGTGCCCTTTAAGAGTGTTAGTAAGAAGCTACACGGAAATGATTTTGTTAAAAAAATAAATGTGAGAGAATTGTTATGCCCGTTCGCCATGAATTATAATGATAGTGATTTGTTTTTCTTGTAAAAATCTATATATTTGATGGTAAAAGTATATTGCTGTCACAAGGTCACATGAACAAACAGGAAAACATTGCATCCGCTCGTCGGAGAAGGAGTTTACGCCAATATCTATGGACTTTTAAGGTTATCGTTGCCATTTTATTCGATTTAAATATTTAAAATGTTGGTGAGAAAAGAAGATCTGCATATGCGATGGACATCGTTTTGCTCATCTTTGACGGTATCGAGAGTAAAATGTCTCAATATTTAATGAAGTACATATACAAAAGACTGGAACTGGAAGCAATCCAACCTTTTTTTTTTTACAGAATATGGAAGTTTGTTGTGCATAATTTATTTTAAAAATATATAAATAGTATGTATAAAAACTAGGGCTGTCAAAATTAACTGTTAAAATAATGAATCCCGCATTCGTACAGTATATGATCGCACTATCATTCATTCAAGCGCTTTTAAACCATCATTCCCGTTATGTATCCTCTTAAGTAGAGACTTAAATGAGTTAAACAGTGTTAAATGAGCGCGTGTCAGATCCTCTTCAGGTCTTAAAGTGACAGCGCCCTAATAAACCTGCTGTCTATCATTAATGTTAATCAAACAACCAAAGACAAGAGAGAATCACTCGCTGCTCATGACTGGATAACTTTTGTAGCTTTAATAAGGATTAATCTATATTCAATTTATCATTTATGCATTGAAAACTGAAGTGTTTGATAACTTTATTCAATTTCTGTACCTCTTAGAGCAACCTGAAAATCTTAAAGCACTATTTACAAGATTACATGGGTCAAAAACTATGAAAACAATCTACTTTTTTTGTGCATTTTATAACAAGGCGGGTAAAAATCGACCGGTCTGACTGAGCCAATAGAAAAACAGCGTTGAAGGCACAGCTAAATGACATTTATTACAATGGGTTTATGTGAAGATTGTTTTTAAGTTCACTTAAATTAAAAGTGTTTACATTTTCAAAAGCCTATTAAATGTTTAACATATTAATCTAATGGAGACATCAGTATTGGTTTCAGTGATACAAAAAAAAAAAACATTAAACAAATATTTTAAATATGCTGTCTTTATATTGTTTCAACATAATTTTTGCCAAAAGTATTACAAAATCGATTAACCCCTTGAGCGGCATGGGATCACCGGTGACCCCAACTTTTATTGTTTACATTTATCGCGTGTTTACAATATCATTTTGTCAAGTAATAAGGTTAACCAATACATTGTTTGAAAGATACGACACTGTATATTCGTCTCGTTATAAGCATTATACAATCAAGATAACTTTGCAACCGTTTTTTTGTTATTCTTTATCAACATAAACAATGTGATACAACTATGAAGAGGAGGGGGGGGGGCTTACCTTTTTTGTGTTGTTGAAATGTAATGCTTGGCAGAATAATGATGACATCGATCTTTTTACCATGGGAAGAGTCCAGTATATGATGTACATGGTAAAAATTTGTCCAAAAATATGCAAACTGTTAAAAATATCCATAGAACTTCTATTGTTTACATCCTGAAATTTGCTAATCACGAGGGCGTTGTCCCGTTTATTCGACGAACTATCCACATCTAGCGCATTATTCAATGAAACATAACATATCAGTGTTTTTATTAGAGTGTCTGGAAATTAATGAGATCGGTCCAGAAGATTAGAAAGAATTGAAGGATGTCAGACGCTTTTGGTGACGTATGATCATGCATAATGCATATATGTGTGGTAAAAAATAAACCAATAGCAATGGAAACTGTTGTGTTGTCATCCAAAGTGAAAGCCTATGCCATGACGAATACGCACATGTGCTGATTTGCATAATCTCGCGTTTATAACAGTGTTCCTTTGTGAGCGCAACCATTTGCTTCCCTGGAAATTTACGCACACGTGACAGTCATGACGCACAGAGGTCACCTGCTCGCGCTAGCACAGTAGCACTCGCTCGCTCTGTGTACATTAGCCTGCTGCAATGCGTTCACGGCGGGGAAAGAAGTTATTTTCTCCTGCTGCTGCATTGGAGGAATTTCTGCGAAGCAGTGATGAAGAAAGCGTGGAATATTCAGAAGAGAGTGCTGTAACGTTATCCAGCGTCGACTTTGAAGAAGAGGATATGTTTTTGGAAGGTCTCGATCAGTTTCAGATCGGTAAGTGTCTAATCATTTTAGTGAGTTTGTATAATATTGCTTTTTCGTTTTGATTTTCTGCACTATTGCGGCTTTTAAGTACATTGAAAAACAGTGAAAATTCGTTGTGATTCAAGCGCTGAATTAGAAGAAACCCTATACAACATTGAACATATTACTCTATGTAATGTTAGCTATAGGCTATTGTTTTGTGTGTAAGTTAGAACGCAAGACGAAGTTTACAAAACCAAACTTTTCAGAGAAGAAAATGTAATTATATGTGTGTAAGGTAATCAGTTGTGTTAGGTGTATTTCTAATCCTTTTTGTGTAATTCAACAGTGACGAAACTTCAGATGATGCGAGGGTACCAGAAACCCCTCTGGACAACAAGCGTCCGTGTGTGGCTGCAGCATCTTCAGCTGCATCCAGAAGTTCAAGAGGAAAGAACGGAAGAAAGAGACAGCCCAGCACTTTGTGGTAAGCAAATAACGTGAAGCAAGTAAAGTAATGTTTAGTGAGATTTAAAAAATAGCATTTGAGGGCATTATTATTGTCTGATTACAGTCTGCATTATTAGCTGGTAGTGTAAATGTGCAATCAGAGCAACAATAGTATGGAGGAGAATTGCTGTATGTGAATTATTTTTGAATATAAAATCTGTAAGCTGGTAGTGTAAATGTGCAATCAGGGCAACAATAGAGTGGGTATGGAGGAGAATTGCTGTAAGCGAATGATCTTTTGAATAAAAAAATCTGTAAGCTGGTAGTGTAAATGTGCAATCAGGGCAACAATAGAGTGGGTATGGAGGAGAATTGCTGTATGTGAATTATTTTTGAATATAAAATCTGTAAGCTGGTAGTGTAAATGTGCAATCAGGGCAACAATAGAGTGGGTGTAGAGGTAGATTGCTGTATGTGAATGATTGTTTGAATTTCAGATTTGAAAAGGCAATAATATTTATTTATGTGTAAGATAATCAGTTATGTTAGGTGTATTTCTAATCCTTTTTGTGTAATTCAACAGTGACGAAACTTCAGATGATGCGAGGGTACCAGAGGCCTCTGGACAACAAGCGTCCGTGTGTGGCTGCAACATCTTCAGCTGCATCCAGAAGTTCAAGAGGAAAGAACGGAAGAAAGAGACAGGAGCTGACAGGACATCCCACCAAAAGCAAGGTTTTTGACCCTCCTTCTCATACTTTTTGTGGGTGTCACAGTCCCGTGCACATCACCAACGACAGCAGGGCAGGTAGACGCAAATGTAAGGTGTGCCACTGGAATTCTCCTGTGAAGTGTCACAACTGTGATGTAGCTTTCTGCTACCTCCCTAAAAGGAACTGCTTTATGGATTATCATGCACAGAACAACCTCCTAGTGTGACTTCATATTTAGTCCAAAGAATGATAGCACTTTTGCAATAGGGACTGTGAGAGTATATGTACCGGGTGGACGAGTGGGCTTGACAAACCGTCCTTACCTGTGGTAAAACTCTCCTCTATGTGTGCTGGACACTTCTAGTGTGAATGACAACCTCCTGTGACTTTTTAGTCCAGTGCAGAATGGCTAATTTGCAATAGGGATTGTGAGAGTATATGTACCGGGTGAACGAACTACCAGCTAATTGACAAACCATCAACAGAACAGCACTGCCAAACTGTGCAATACTTTGTAAATAGTACATTTGTTTTATTTATTTATTCAAAAAAAAGTTGGGGGGGCTTTTGAGAAATGTGTATCACTGTTGATTGCACTGAACTAAGAAACAGTTGTTTGTAACTATATACAGATGTATAAATAAAAAAAGTTTTATTTGCTAAATAATGTGTCATTCTTAACCATTAAATGGATGGTAGTGAACAAATAAAAGACTTTGTTATATATACTTTTTATAAGCAAGTTGCCAGATGTCACTTTAGGGTCCTTTTGGAGCCTTTTCAAAAATGCACATAACTGCATTTTTATAAACATTTAGGATGTAAACAATACACCAGAGAAAGTATATAAGTTGTGCTTTGTCGTATTGTAATAAGAAAATATATTGAAATGATCAAAAAAACTTGTTATAGCTCATGGTAAAAGTTGGTTACCAAGTGTCCCTTTGGAGTCTCCAAGTGGCCTTTTTTGGGTAGGTGCCCTGACATGGCGCTGAAATAAATGCTTGTAAAAAAAACATTTTTGCTTGTATAAACTTCAAATTTGAAACATACATTGTTAAGACCTATGGCTTTAGTTTGCTTGTGTTTCCAGGCCCGTATATTTTTGCCTTAAGCATTTTTCTTTTTCATAAATATTTATTATACAAAAACAAATTCTCGTCCATTGTTTTTGAGCTTATTTATCTCTCTATTAGTAATTGCTCAGAGCAATTTTAAGTCTTTCATAGTAAACTGCCAAGTGTCAGCTTTTAAATGATACCTTGGTTTTGTGTGTAGCCAAAAGGACTAGTTAGCAACAACCATTTTATTATGGGTATGTCATTTTGCACTCGATTGCCAAAACGTGGGGCGAGTAGTAAGGGGTTAACCGCACTAATAAAAACCTTTTAACTGTATGTTACATTGAAATGATATAGAAACGTACATAACATTTTACCATTTAACAGTTTTTATTGTCGTTTCTATATGATTTTTGGTGATTAGATGTGAAAGTATTACAATATCAACTGACAGCACCAATAAAAACCTTTTAACTGTATCATATGCTACATTGAAATGAATGAAACATTTGAGCAATTAACAGTTTTTATTGTAGCAATTAAAAAAAAAAAATCTTGTGATCTTTGCGCGTCCCGGGAAATGCAACGCGCGCTCCCGTCTGCATGTAACGCGCACTCAAAAAGACCGAAAGACGGTCATCAGTTTACACAGCATCTCACGAAACCGCTTCACTGTCATTAAAGCCTCGAGTAAAGTGCGAACGAGCCGATATTTCCAGTCAAACGCGTTGGAAATGTTCTATTTCTCGTCATTTTCCCTCATTTCACGAATCCAACCAAAAGCGCAAGCAATCCATCAGTGCCAAATCCACTGATAATCGATGCGCTGCTCGTGTCCTGTACAATAATCATTGTATAAGCACAATTGGAATCAATAGCCTACCTAAGTTATCTCTACCTTTCCCTCTGTGAAGTATTTGCTAATCCTAAAGGTTACAAATAGCAGATTTGAGCCTCTGCCACCGTGTCACGTGCACGCGCTTTGATTATCGATGAGAACAGCGATCTGATCAATCCCACGCGCAGGTTCTTCTGATCCATAAAGAGAGCAACAGATGAAATAAATCAGTTTCATCAGGGATTTTACATGAAAACTACCAGCACATTGATTAATAACAGTTCATCCTTACACAAACATTAGTGCCTGATAAAGGAGCGTGATTGGCTCATTTTCATTTTTTTTATCACTTCAAACTCTAATCAAACTTAAACTAAACAGTCCAATAATACACTACACTGTATTCGGAGAATTAAAAAAAACTATTAAACGCGCATTGGATAAATCCCCCACCCAGCACCCATTGCGCACAGTGATTTGCACATTTCTGTTGAGTTGGAGACAAATATATGAGTTTGATCGAGTTGTTTTTGTTAGAGGTCTGTGATCGTGATCACTAATACAACCGTGAACAAGAGAGCAAATCCCGTCCATCAAATCAGATGGAGAATCAGTTCAATACACACTTTCGCGTCAGGAAACATAAAAACACTTTCTTTCATAGTACCGACCTGTGCTGACGCTTTTGCATTATTTACTGCAGATGCATAACGTCCAACTGACCAACTAGATGTGGAAATGGTTACATAATTAGTCCATCCAGTGTGTCTGGACTGAATGCGTCGCGTTAGACTCGCTCAAGTTCAGTGCGCAAACGATTTTACGCGCAACTCAAACGCCAATGAATTCAGCCAAATGCGTTTCTTTTCAACCTGATTTGTTTAATCGGATAAGTAAATGTTCTAGCCAAAAATTTCCAGAACAATTCAAATTGGTTTGTGCGTAAATCCCGCTTTGATTGACTTCAGTTGGCGCGTTTTCCAGCTCCGGTTTCCTCTGATTGCGCGCTCTGAAAACGGTGCAAATGAACCCTGCTGAATGAAGTCTTTAAGTTTCTTACATGCTTGAGTGAGTTATGAAATTAAAAGCGCGTGAAATCTCCATGGAGCGTCAAGTTCAACGTCTCAATCCACAATGATCCTCGTTTTCCCGCTGCTTGCAATCGATTTCAGCTTCAGGGGAGCATTAAAAAAAAAAAATCTTTTTTTTTTTTCTGAGCGGGTTGTTTCGTCAGCCTTGTGTTTATTGCACGTGCGCGTTCGTCTGTTTGCTTATGCATGCTTCGGCTCTTGTGTTATGAAGCAAATCTGTGGGAATGTTGAGTGAATAACACGCAGTAAACGCAGAGTTTTTCCTACCTGATCTCAGTCGCTGCTGTTGCTCTCCGGGTCCGTTCGCTCGCGCAGCTGGACGTCTGAGGACATGATGCTGGACCTCGGAGATCTGCTCGTGGGTGATCGCGAAGTGAGGAGTGGAAATGAGGAGTAGGAGAGCAGGAGGGGAGGGGAGGAGACCTTTACAGCATCATTCTCACATCATCAACACAATATCTCGTGCAGTGTTTACGAGAAATGCGTTATGATGCATCAGGCTCGGGGTTTTATAGTCGGGAAATGGTTCATCTCGGGCGTTTTAAGTGGATTAGATGCATGTGCGTGTGTTTGGGTGCATCGCGTCGTGTGATTGAGCGTCAGATTCTGCCGAGTGAGGATTAAACGGGATTTGAGCTTTTTTGCGCGTAAACGGTCCGTGTCACAGTAAACCGCAAAACCATTTAGCGACAACATATGTGACACTCCTTCCCTGATAGAAAGTGAACCGTGGCCAAATAAATAAACACGGTATCACCATTATGATGCACGTGCAAAAACTTGTTTGCTATTGTAGGCAACATGCCAATGGCTTTTACTATCGTACGTGTCCAAATATAAAGT
>NW_026606579.1:5630000-5632500 GCF_029890125.1 Rhinichthys klamathensis goyatoka
GCTGTTTTCTATGTGAATATACAGTAAAGTGTAATTTATTCCTGTGATCAAAGCTGAATTTTCAGCATCATTACTCCAGTCTTCAGTGTCACATGATCCTTCAGAAATCACTCTAATATGAGGATTATTATCAATGTTGAGAACAGTTGCGTTTTATTACATTAAGAAAATGTTAGATTTCACACTTTTTTCAGAATTTTTTTTATGAATAAAAAAGTTTAAAAGAAAATTCATTTTAAATATTATTTTTGTAACAATGTCAAATATTTACCGTCAGTTTATTAACAGTCAGTTTAATGCATCCTTACTGAATACAAGTATTCATTTATCCATTTTTAGTCATATATATATATTTTTTTTTTTCCTTAGGTAACATGTAAGTGCACATACAGTAAAATAAACCACAACTATATATATATATATATATATATATTACACTTACATGTACTTACCTAAGAAAAAACTGGTAATATAAGGTAACTACAGGGGTTAAGGTTAGATTAAGCCGGTATAGATTCAAGATTATAACCCAGTTATTGTAATTGCTATAATAAGTATATAGTATGTACATGGGGAACGGGACGGTACACTAAAGTGCTACCATATCAATATATATCACATAAAAAATGAAGGTAACACTTTATTTTACAGTGTCATTGTTACAATAATGACAGTAAATTATGCATAATTGCATGCAACTAAACCAAACCCTATAGTAAGTACATGTAGTTACTTAATATTATTCAGCACTTATTAGTGTAACAAAGACACCTTGATATAAAGTGTAACCAAAATGTATCTAAAAATGTTTCTGCCACTTTCTCCAGGAGCTACTGAGAGGCTATTCAGATTCATGTAGTCTTGAGTGTGTATTGCATCATTCTGTGCCGCTGAACGAAACTCCCACAATCCTTTAAGGCAAAAAGTTGCTCCCGAACACAAACGAAGAGGAGTCGCTGTTTCAACAAACCACTGTTAGTATTCAATATTCATAAAAAACTACAGTAAATCAGAGGAAACAGCAGCTCCTCTTCTTCCTGTCAGTGTGTGTGTGTGTGTGTGTGTGTGTGTTCATGGCTTTATATCATGAGAGAAGCGCATGTTGACAGGGAATAAACAGGGAGGCGTGACATTGCTCTACTTTCCTCTTGTTAAGTGATTCTGTTCTTCATAACCTCCAGCGATGTGTCCGTTTGTTAGGCGTTGAGTGATGTGTGTGTGATAACATGTGTGTGTTTCCTCATGACACAGGCCTCCAGCTGTCTCTGACCCACAATCCCACTGGATGAACATGGAAACAAGGAAAACGCGGATCAGAGAGAGAAAGAGCGACGTTAAGTGTTTGTGAGTAACAAGTTCAGACACACTTATAAATGTCGTTTAATTATATAGCAGGAGATCAAATCTAGTGTATTGATTGTAAATAAACGCATCCAAAATAAAAGTTTGTGTTTACATAATATATGTGTGTGTAATTATTTTGTATATATAGCTAAATACACACACACACACATGTATGTATATATTTAAGAAAAATGTGTTATTTATATATAAAATATTTCTATTTATTTATCTATAAATATATATATATACAGTATATACATGCAAATATTTCTTAAATATATATATATGCATATGTGTGTGTATTTATATATACAAAATAATTACACACACATATATAACACAAACTTTTATTTTGGATTCGATTATTTTGATTTTTTGTGGAAGCTGTGATGCATTTTTTCATCTTTGATGAATAGAAAGTAAAACAAATTTTGTATTTTAAACATAAATCTTTTGTAGCATTATATACTGTCACTTTTGATCTATTTAATGCGTCATTGCTGAATAACAGTATTAATTTCATTAAAGAAAATCATGAAGTAAGACAGCTAGAAGACTTTAGTCACACTTTGGTCTCGTAACATTAATCTCTCTCTCACACACACACACACACACACACAGCTTTGTTTTTGTGATATATGAGGACATTCCATAGGCGTAATGACTTTTATACTGGACAAACTGTATATTCTATCCCCCTACACTGCCCCTATCCCTAAACCTACCCATCACAGGAGACATGCTGCATTTTTACATTTAAAAAAAAACATTGTTTTTTATGTTTTTTAAGCTATTTGAAATATGAGGACTCATGCAATGTCCTCATATATCACGTGTAAGTTGTAATACCAGTGTAATATGCATGTCATTATACACATTTGTGTCCTCATATATCACAAAAACAAACACACACACACACACACACACACACACACACACACACACACACACACACACACGGCGGCTTGTGTTCGCCCTTCTGCTGAGCTCTGCTCGTTTTTCATGGACTAAAGTCTCGTATTTGAATGCATTAAGATACGACAGATGAAACACCCGCAGTACTGCACGCAAACACTGCTCTGTGTGTGTGTGTGTACACATATTTCTATCCCAGTGGGGACTTAACCCTGAATGCACACACACTCATGGGGACTCG
>NW_026606579.1:5637500-5642500 GCF_029890125.1 Rhinichthys klamathensis goyatoka
AAACGATTTAATTAAAGATATGTTTAAGATGTGTATATATATATATATATATATATATAGTTGTGTGTATACAGGTGAAACTCGAAAAATTAGAATATTGTGCAAAAGTTCATGTAATTCAGTAATTCAAATTAAAAGGTGAAACTAATATATTTAGTATATATATATATATACATATGCATGATTATACTTTTCAGAGGGCCAACATTTCTGTATTTAAAATCCTTTTTTGTATTGATTTCATGTAATATTCTAATTTTCTGAGATTTTAAATTCGGGGTTTTCATAATCTGTAAACCATATTTATCAAAATAATAACTTTTGCACGATATTCGAATTTTTCGAGTTTCACCTGTATATATATATATCATGGCCGTAGCCAGCTATGAGGTCACCGAGGTCCGGACCTCGGTCATTTTTTTTACATTCAAAAATAAAATGTCAAGCTCTCTGAATGATTAATTAGCAGTGTTTAAACCACCTCATATGAGTGTTTGCAATTCATGTTGCTGCGAGAAGCTGGCGCAGTGAACTGAACGGGGCTTGAGAGCGCGTTGTGAACGCGGGTGCAGCCTCCGTGTTGCCAGATCCACCTAATAGAAAGGTGGCAGTAGTCACCTGTTTTTCTGATTTAATGTGACACTTTAGGAAGTTATTAATGTGGGAAGGTTTAGTGATATATTAACCTTATTTCCAAAACACAAGCTTTGAACTTATTTCGGATTATTATTATTATTTTGTTTTGCTTGTTTTTCGTAGCAATATCTGGCAACATTTAACTGTCGGCATTAATACATTTAAAAAAAAAGAAGCTTATAGACAAACTGTAATTGCATAAAGCTACCACATTCGGTAAGACAAACGCAATGACTGTAAGAAATGTATAACACTATCAAAAACAATAGCATAAAACAGATCTGTATGTTAGCCTACAGAATGAAATTTGCCAAATAACTTACTGGCCAGCTGGAAGACGGCTCATGCTGTTTAGTTAACCTTTCACAAAGCCATCATAAAAACATTAATTAAAGCAGTGTTTCTCAACTAGCAATCTATTCAGTCAGCATATTTGTGTTTGATCTGTGTGAATTTCGTCCGAATTTGACGAGTGATTAAAAGATGGCTAATTCGTAACAGTTCGTACGACCTCACTCGTACGAATTAGTACGATTTTTGCTAAAACGTACATATTTGACGAGTTGCCCAATTCGTATGAATTCGTACGAATGACCCTGACCCCGCCCCTAAACCTACCCATCACGTGGGTTTAGACAAATCGTACAAATTCGTACGAATGAGGTCGTACGAATTCGTACGAATTAGCCATCTTTTAATCACTCGTCAAATTCGGACGAATTGGTCGTGAGATTGCGTTGAACTTGCTAGACCTACTTTTTCTTTGCACAAAACTCTCCAGAAAGTGCCATTTTGGTTTATTTTTCACAAAAAAAATCCCGGGGGGGCAAACCCTCGGACCCCCCTAGTGAGAGACTACCCCACACATAATTAAATCCAAATTTAACCCCTGTATATATATATATATATATATATGCCAAATTCCATAAAAAAAAAGGGTCACAGCTTAATGTCCATTGGGAAATGTGGTTCCAATGGCCAAACCATTATTATAGCAAAATTCTTTACACAACACCCCGGACCTCACTAATTTTCAAACCCTGGTTACGGCCTTGATATATATATATATATATATATATATCAAATATTATAAAATATAATAATTATTTGTCCTATTAACAAAAGACAATATACTACTATTAAAAATGCTTTTCAATTCAATCAAATGTTCAAGCTTTGTTTTAATTTTATTATTATTTTTGTTTAAAGCTTTATTCAATTTATATTGTTAATCATTTGACACAACAAATGGATAAAGTATAATTTTAACTTTTAAAAAACTATTTTGTTAATACTCAACCATTTCACAACTAACAATTTTTTTTCACAGACCAAACAACATAATTCTATGGTGGACTGAAACAAAAATTATTAAATAAATACAATTATTTTTTTCCTCTGAAATGGCAAAAGCATCACACACAGATATACCTGCTCTAAATAGCTAAATAATAGTAATTAAATAAAAAATAAAAATCGAACTAAATAAAATAAATTATAAAAAACAAAATCAAACCAAAGAAAATAAAAGCGAGTGTCATGACGAAAGGCGCCTCATGAAATCATCAGGATTAACTCCATGTGTATGGAGTTTTGATTTATTTAGTTTATTTGTCACTTGAGAATTATTGTTAAATGTGTGCCTGCATAACTTTAATAAGATTTATTTTCTTTGGTTTGATTTTGTTTTATATAATTTATTTATTTGATTTATTTTGATTTTATATTTTGATTTAATTACTATTATTTATTTGGAGGAGGTACAGCTAGTGTGTGATGCTTTTGCTATTTCAGAGGGGGGGAAAACACATTTTATTTAAAAAATGCTTTTCAATTAAATCAAATGTTCAAATGCTCAAGCTTTGTTTTCGTTTTATTATTTTGTTTGTTTTAAGCTTTGTTCAATTTATATTGTTAATCATTTGACACAAAACAGATGCATAAAGTATCATTTTAACTTAAAAAACACTATTAACATTTGTTAATAGGCTACATTGCCTGTCTTTTGTTAATAGGACAAAACATAGTTATTATACTTTATAATTTTATAAATATTATATTTTATAATATTTTATTGATATATATATATATATAGGCCTATCTCTTAAATATATATTTTGAATTAAATCGTTAAAAAATATATTCATAATAGCATTGTTTTAAACTTTCTAAAACACAGAAGTAGCGCAATGCCTGGCCACGCCCACTTCCGGCATCAGACTGTCAGGCTGGCGCTGTCGTCCTCACACTGCTATGACATATGGTTCTGCGGTTCTGCAGTCGGTTACTATTGTTGAAAACCGCTGTCTTAAGGGATTAAACGGACAGGACACACCGCATTACTTCTTTTATTTCAAAAGAGATGCATGCGTGAATACAGCTTAATAGATCTCCCGCAGTCTATGATGTCATAGTAAAAAACAACAGTAAAGATGAAGAAAAATCACTCACAGTTCTTGAATGGAAAACGTTCAGATAATCTATAGGCTACTGAAAGCACTTTTTGTTTGTTATATTTTTCTATGCTCCTCTTTATTATTTGTTATATTAGTTAGCCTATATTAGTTTAAAATTCTTAACATACAACTGTTTTAATAAAAAACAATTAATTTGTAATTATTTTTTTAAAAGTACTTAATTACTTATGTAAACTAATGAATTAATAAGGGGGGGGGGGTAGATAAAGAATCGTTCTGGAATCGGATCGTGACTCCCAGAATCGGAATCGGATCGGATCGTGAGGTGACCAAAGATTCCCACTCCTACTCTCTTCCCAGTCTGTCAGTAACGCTCTGTTTACTTCCTGTCTCTATGAAGCCCCTCCTTCTGAAAGCACACTGTGCTCTGATTGGTCGGCTGGAGCAGTGTGTTGTGATTGGTTGAGCGCTTCGAGTGTGTTTGGGAAATGTCCCGCCCCTTCCCATAACCACCAGTTTAACACACTACTAACTAACTCAACCAGGCCCCGCCCCTTTATTCTGCGCATTAATTATTATAATGAGGAATATTGTGACGTGCTCGTTGATCAAAAAACTGATTTTGCTCAAATACATTCAATAAATTTAATTAAACATGCAATTTCAAGGTAGAAAGACTCAAATAGTATTTTCTTGTAAAACATACTCCAGTAATAAACTTAGAAAAATATATATTTTTCCCAGTGCATAAGCACACAGTAATTAGCAACTGTTTATAAAACGGATAGATCCGGTCCTTAATTCTGATTGGTTGGGCGGCATTCAAAGCCGTTGTAAATTACTCAACAAACACACACCTTTGAGCGCATTACATTAGTGTTACACACACACACACACACACACACACACACACCTGTGAGCGCATTACATTAGTGTTACACACACACACACACACACACACCTTTGAGCGCATTACATTAGTGTTACACACACACACACACACACACACACACCTGTGAGCGCATTACATTAGTGTTACACACACACACACACACACACACACCTTTGAGCGCATTACATTAGTGTTACACACACACACACACACACACACACACACACACACACACACACCTGTGAGCGCATTACATTAGTGTTACACACACACACACACACACACACACACCTGTGAGCGCATTACATTAGTGTTACACACACACACACACACACACACACACACACCTGTGAGCGCATTACATTAGTGTTACACACACACACACACACACACACACCTGTGAGCGCATTACATTAGTGTTACACACACACACACACACACACACACACACCTGTGAGCGCATTACATTAGTGTTACACACACACACACACACACACACCTTTGAGCGCATTACATTAGTGTTACACACACACACACACACACACACACACACACACACACACACACACACACCTGTGAGCGCATTACATTAGTGTTACACACACACACACACACACACACACCTGTGAGCGCATTACATTAGTGTTACACACACACACACACACACCTGTGAGCGCATTACATTAGTGTTACACACACACACACACACACACACCTGTGAGCGCATTACATTAGTGTAACACAGACACACACACACACCTGTGAGCGCATTACATTAGTTACACACACACACACACACCTGTGAGCGCATTACATTAGTGTTACACACACACACACACACACACCTGTGAGCGCATTACATTAGTTACACACACACACACACACACACCTGTGAGCGCATTACATTAGTGTTACACACACACACACACACACACACACACACACACACACCTTTGAGCGCATTACATTAGTGTCACACACACACACACCTTTGAGCGCATTACATTAGTGTTACACACACACACACACACCTGTGAGCGCATTACATTAGTGTT
>NW_026606579.1:5647500-5657500 GCF_029890125.1 Rhinichthys klamathensis goyatoka
GTATGTATAAGTATGTATGATTGAGCGAGTGTGTTTTTGTGAAACATTTCTCTTCAAAAATGTTCTGAGCTGCTATTCACATTACTTGTATGAGCATCCACTGCCTCTTCTGTCCATTTAGGAGTGTAAAGACGACGGGGGAACTTCTAGAGCAGTGTGGCTGGGCACTTTCCCTTTGAGAATGGGCAACAGATCTCGATCTGGATAACTCAGGTCGGCCGTGGGCGTCTCACCTCGTTCCCCGTTAATGCCAACACTGCTCAAAAAGTTTCCAAGTGTATCATCACCTGAAGAGCAACATCTGAGCACAAAACTCCAGACGTGTGTTTGCTCTGCGCACAGAAATAGAAGCTTATTTAAACTCTTGTTTAAGCTGACAGACCAGAAAGAGAAGGAGAACTTGTTAGCGTGTTGTCTCAGGGAAAGTTCACTGGTTAATTAAAGCGCGTTGACAGTGTGGAGAGTAAAAACACTTCAGTGAGTTGGGTCGAATCTCCAGACGTGTGTGTTTTAATGTTCAGATTCAGCGTCACACAGCAGTGACCTCGTCCATGTTGAAATCCTAATTAACTGCACAAACGTCCAGATTTATGACTCCGCTTTCATTACTCGGGTTAAAGGTCACGCTCTACATCTGAGCCTTTTCATTCTGTCCGACTTATGATAGTTGCTAGTGAGCTGTTCAGTCGATCGGTGCGTTTATAACAATAAAGACAGCAATAGTGGACCATTGTGCTGAATGTCTACAAGTAGAAATACATTACAAGTAACTCATGTTGGTCGAATGCTAGAAGCATAACAGATTTCATCCAGTGTCTGTCAATGTTGGCCATAAATATTGATATTTTATTCAATATCAATAGAAGTAGTTCGTTTTACCTAATATTTTATTTTTGGAATTGGTCACAAGTCAATTCAATTCAATTCGAATTTATTTGTATAGCGCTTTTCACAATACATCATGTTTCAAAGCAGCTTTACAGAAAGTGCATTTCAGAAATGTACATAGAAAAATACAGTTAGTTAATCATGTATTAATTTAGGGCATAACAAGTCGACAAGTCATCCAATAACTGACTAATTAAAGAGGTTGACCAGTTTTTATACATATTTTGTATCAAATATTTTTATCATATTTTCTTTTTGTTTTATATTTTTTTTAACAGAGATGCTATAAAAATAATGATCTATTAATTAGCATTGTGTGCTTTACATCGTTGTTATTAAGTAAAACTAAAAGTATTAATTAACCATTTTTAGTAATAAAATTCATGAAAAAATTAAAAGTTAAAAAATGTTAACAAAAATTAAAAAAAAATTCCTTTGGCAACTAAATCGAACTAGTTTAAGTTTTATTACTGAAATTAAAACTGGAATTAAAATAAATGAAAGCTAAATAGAAATATTAAACAAAAACTAATAAAAATGACAAAAGTTCATGACAAAATTAGTAAAACTTTAACTAAAATTTAAAAGAAAACTGAAAATGCAAAAGAAAAAGCTAATTCTAAATATTAATAATACTAAAATAAAACTGGTGCTTTATCTGTTAGATATTGCACAGTAAAATGCATTTTTGTTATTATTAAAAAAAAATGTATAAAGTTATACTAATTTTTTTTTTGATGATCTTAAAGCTTTTTCTTACTAAGCGCAAAGGTTTGTCTTGAGGTCACTGCATTATTGTTTTTGAAGGCAAAAACAAGTGTGATGTGAGAAACGTCTGATCAGGTGACTTGACTATTTGTTAATGCAACCCAGCAGAAAATTGATTTTGTACTTTTCCGAATCCCGTGTCACACACAGCATATTTCTGACAAGCATCTTTGTTCCGGTGTAGAGGAGAGCGTTCATCCGTCCTCGAAGTTTCAGGCATTATTATTCGTGTCTGTGTGAGACAGACTAATCAGAGAGCAGAGCGGGTCTCAACGGGAGCCAATCACAGCGCAGACGCCTGTGTGTGTGTGTGTGTGTGTGTGTGTGTGTGTGTGTGTGTGTGTGTGTGTGTGTCCACTGACCGTCCAGTGAGTTTGAGAAGTGAACTCGTCTGAGGTCATGCAGTAATGAAGCGCTGGTGATTCACGGATCTTAATTGCAGCACAGATCAGGTTTTCGAGCTAAAGGGAAATTAGTGTGTGTGTGTGTGTGTGTGGGGGAGACTGAAGCTAAAGCTGCTTCTACAATCTCTCACCCTTTAATCAAAGCTTAACCCTGTGTTAACAGATACACCTGGAAGATTACCAGCATTCCCATTCCCGTTCCTCAAACCCCATCTCTATGCCCGCGCAAATCTGGTAAACATCTACAGTAATATAATGAAATATATGTTGTTTGTGCATGCATTATGGTACTTTAACACTGTAAAGCCAATGAAATAATAGTCTGAAATTTTTTTTTGAGGTGAAACAGTTCATTGAACCTTTAGACAAAATATTAACAAAGTTTGCATAAACGTATATATAGTATAAAATATATATATTTGTGCCAAAAACGTTTCTTGGCACTAGAATCCAGCAGGAATACTTCACTGATTCATTACTAGATGAATCAATGAATCTCTTGAATGAACGATTCAATGACTCACTCATAAAGGCTTCACTTATTTCATTACAGGATGAATCAGATTTTTTTTTTTACGAATCTCTTGTATTAATTATTCAAAGACTCACTTGTAAAGATTTCTCTTGTTTCATTTCTAGATGAATCAGCGATTTTCAACAAATCTCTTGAATGAATGATTCAATAACTCACTCATAATGATTTCACTTGTTTCAAAACTGGATGAATGAGACTTTTTAAACGAATCTCTTGAATGATTCAATGACACATTTTTAACCCGTCACCAGTCGCCACCTACTGGTCGAAGTAATTGATACAATCTTTACTTGAAGCGTCAAGAAGTTACTTTAAAAAGGTGATTTTCTCTATTTTGATCACTACTGTAGACATCAGTGTTTATATCTGAACTATAAACTTTTATGGCATTATTTCTGTGATAATGTGAATTATTATAACACAGAAATAATGATACTGTGGTTGAAAAGACTGTTAGTGAAGCTGTTTCACACTGTACATGACGACTCTCTCTGGATCAGAACACAGATCTGAATCAGGGTGATCGTATTTAAATTTAGACAGAGCCGAATCACTGTGATTGAGAAATAAGATCATGTGTGTGTTTGAATCGAGATTAAACAAACTACAAACACACGAGGTCTGACTGAAAAACACCTGCGTCTGTGGCTGTCGCCGGGAATCGTGTCATGTGATCTCGTTCAGATCTCAGTGTTCGTGTGGTCATGAATTGTGAGTTGCTTGTTAATGCACACGCTTCCATCCGTCTCTTCTGATCATCTGTGCCATCGTCGTCTCTCTCTCTCTCTCTCTCTCTCTCTCGGTCCTCTTGTCTCTCTCTCGGCTCCTGAGAGCTTTTTAAACAACATCACCTCAATTATGGCTCTCAGACAAGCCGCTCTAAAAGCCTGAGCCGCAGTCAATCGCAGTCAATGCTTTACAGACACACACACACACACACACACTTCATACACACTGGATTGTGTTGTTCTGCACTGGACAGTGTATTGCACTGTTTGTTCTCCATATTCTCACTATATGAGCCTGATTTAAAACATAAAACACATAGGCTATTTTGTCATTTCAAAAAGTTAGATTTTTTTATGACTATTATTTCATATGTCAGGCTTCACAAAGTTCAATTAATAAACATAAAATATTGGGTGAAACTATCATTTAAAAAAAAAAAAAAAGGTATTGAAGGCATTTTTCACTGAGCTTGTTGCAATGCATTCTGGGATCTCCTTATACATGAGACATATGAAGCCTTTATTAATAGTCTGTAGGCTATAAATGATCCATAGATGCTTTACCCTTCATCACGGACACTTTTGCATATTAATGAACAAGTAAATATGAGGGAACGTCACGCTAGTGAGGTCATCAGTTCAGTGATCAATAACCAATCATGAGTGAATGTGTAATCAATAACCCATGTGACTCACTCTCACTTCTGCGTCGTTTCTGTTTACGGTTCTCTTTTAAAGCTAATTACCAGTGTACGGTGAGACGTGTGTGTGTGTGTGTGTGTGTGTGTGTGACATCATCGTCACAGACGTTAACGCATCATCATGTCTGCTGTGATGTCACAGATAATCAGCAAGCCTGTGATTCCAAACATTAATCTTTAAACACGCGATCTGCCACAACACCAAATAAAACTATTTAAATTTGTGTGCCAGACAGTGTTATTACAGTTTTATTCATATTTTGAATTAGCTTAATTTTAAATTTAGTTTCATTTTAAGTAATTTCATCACCTGCTTTTGTCATGTTATTACACTCTAAACAATGCTGGGTTGTTTCAACCCAAATTTGGGTAAAATATGGACAAACCCAAATGTTGGGTTAAAAATGTAATTTCAAGTTTTAACCCAACTTCAACTTTCACTTTCAACTGTAAATTTTTTAATTGCATTTTTAACCCAACATTTGGGTTTGTCCATATTTGACCCAAATTTGGGTTGAAACAACCCAGCATTGTTTAGAGAGTAGTTTTTATGGGTTTTTTTTAGATATAGGTGTTTGTTTAATTTATTTTCAGTTTAGTTTTAAATGTATAATTTTTGTGTAGTTTGTTTTTCCAACTAATATTTATATTTTATGTTATTTCCGCTTGATTTCAATGAACAGAAATGTTTTAATAGTTTTAGTTAACGGTAATAACCCTGTTATATAGTGTGTAGTGTGCAGTAAACAGTGTGTTAGGAGCTCATAGTGGAGACAGGCACACAATATAATTATGAGTATAAAATAACAATGTATAAAGAATAATATAACAAGGTTTTCCCTCATATCTCCTGATGTTTGTGGTCGACCTCACAGAATCTATAAACCCTGAACAAAACCACACCGAACCGACCCGAACTACAGCAGGAAGAGCTCCAATCCCACATGCATGAACTCCTTCATTTATCTCTCGCTCGCTTTCTGTGTGTGTGTGTGTGTGTGTTTCTGTAATCCTCTCTGCAGATTCACCAGGTCACTGATCTCAGAGCAGTCTGGATTTAAAATGCTTTTGTTACTGTTCAAATCTGAGTCAAATCCCCTTACACACACACATACACAGTCACACTCGCGCGCACACACACACACACACACACACACACACAATCAAAGACGCACTCGTGCACACACACACACACACATACACAGTCACACTCACGCGCACACACACACACACACACACAATCAAAGACGCACTCGTGCACACACACACATACACATACACAGTCACACTCGCACACACACATACACAATCAAAGACACACTCGCGCACACACACACATACACAGTCACACTCGCACACACACATACACAATCAAAGACACACTCGCGCACACACACACACATACACAGTCACACTCGCACACACAAATACACAATCAAAAACACACTCGCGCACCCACACACACACACACACACACACAATCAAAGACACACTCGCGCACACACACACATACACAGTCACACTCGCACACACACATACACAATCAAAGACGCACTCGTGCACACACACACACACACATACACAGTCACACTCACGCGCACACACACACACACACACACAATCAAAGACGCACTCGTGCACACACACACACACACATACACAGTCACACTCGCGCGCGCACACACACACACACACACACACACACACAATCAAAGACGCACTCGTGCACACACACACACACACATACACAGTCACACTCACGCGCACACACACACACACACACACAATCAAAGACGCACTCGTGCACACACACACATACACATACACAGTCACACTCGCACACACACATACACAATCAAAGACACACTCGCGCACACACACACATACACAGTCACACTCGCACACACACATACACAATCAAAGACACACTCGCGCACACACACACACATACACAGTCACACTCGCACACACAAATACACAATCAAAAACACACTCGCGCACCCACACACACACACACACACACACAATCAAAGACACACTCGCGCACACACACACATACACAGTCACACTCGCACACACACATACACAATCAAAGACACACTCGCGCACACACATACACAGTCACACTCGCACACACAAATACACAATCAAAAACACACTCGCGCACCCACACACACACACACACACACACACAATCAAAGACGCACTCGTGCACACACACACACATACACAGTCACACTCGCACACACACATACACAATCAAAGACACACTCGCGCACACACACACACATACACAGTCACACTCGCACACACAAATACACAATCAAAGACACACTCGCGCACACACACACACATACACAGTCACACTCGCACACACACATACACAATCAAAGACACACTCGCGCACACACACACACATACACAGTCACACTCGCACACACAAATACACAATCAAAGACACACTCGCGCACACACACACACATACACAGTCACACTCGCACACACAAATACACAATCAAAGACACACTCGCGCACACACATACACAGTCACACTCGCACACACACACACACACACAATCAAAGACGCACTCGTGCACACACACATACACAGTCACACTCGCACACACACATACACAGACACACTCGCGCACACACACACATACACAGTCACACTCGCACACACACATACACAATCAAAGTCACACTCGCACACACACATACACAATCAAAGACACACTCGCGCACACACATACACACAATCAAAGACGCACTCGTGCACACACACACATACACAGTCACACTCGCACACACACACACACACAAAGACGCACTCGTGCACACACACACATACACAGTCACACTCGCACACACACACACACACACACAATCAAAGACGCACTCGTGCACACACACACATACAGTCACACTCGCACACACAAATACACAATCAAAGACACACTCGCGCACACACATACACAGTCACACACACACACACACACAATCAAAGACGCACTCGTGCACACACACACACATACACAGTCACACTCGCACACACACATACACAATCAAAGACACACTCGCGCACACACACACACACATACACAGTCACACTCTCACACACAAATACACAATCAAAGACACACTCGCGCACACACACACACATACACAGTCACACTCGCACACACAAATACACAATCAAAGACACACTCGCGCACTCACATACACAGTCACACTCGCGCACACACACACACACACACACACACACATACACAGTCACACTCGCACACACACACACACATACACAGTCACACTCGAACACACACATACACAATCAAAGACACTCTCGCGCACACACACACACATACACAGTCACACTCGCACACACAAATACACACACACACATACACAGTTGCACTCAAACACACACATACACAAAGACACACTCGCGCACACACACACACATACACAGTCACACTCGAACACACACATACACAATCAAAGACACACTCGCGCACACACATACACAGTTACACTCGCACACACAAATACACAATCAAAGACACACTCGCGCACACACATACACAGTCACACTCGCACACACACATACACAATCAAAGACACACACACACACACATACACAGTCACACTCGCACACACACACATACACAATCAAAGACACACTCGCGCAGACACACACACACACACACACACACATTCACACTCAGTCACACTCGCACACAGACACACACGCACACACAACACATAAACTTTCAGAAATGTCAGTGCACACACACACACACACACATACTCCCTGACACACACACGTGTGTGTGTGTGTGTGTGTTTGATGGGTATGTTTAGGGGCCGGGTTAGTGTGTGCGTGTGTTTGTGTGTGTGATGGGTCGGGTTAGTGTGTGTGTGTGTGATGGGTAGGTTTAGTGTGTGTGTGTGTGTGTGTGTGTGTGATGGGTATGTTTAGGGGCCGGGTTAGTGTGTGCGTGTGTTTGTGTGTGTGATGGGTCGGGTTAGTGTGTGTGTGTGTGTGTGATGGGTCGGGTTAGTGTGTGTGTGTGTGTGATGGGTCGGGTTAGTGTGTGTGTGTGTGTGTGTGTGTGTGATGGGTAGGTTTAGTCCAAGAGGAAAGAATATACAGTTTGTAGTGTACAGTATAAAAACCATTACTTCTACTGACGGAGCTATGTAAACCTGTGTGTGTGTAAGTGTGTGTGTTTGTGTGTTTGTGGAGAGAGGCTGTGGAATCAGGAGCTTTTTAATGTCACTTGTTCCCTGCAGGGTCGATAGAGAGAACGAGAGAGACTCGTATTTATGTTTATTGCATAACTCTCTTGAATACTGGATTGTGATATTTCTGCATAAGGACTTTAAACTGCATCATTTATTATTATATCTCAGTTAATACTCTCGTACCCCTCCACAGAATTGATCAAATCAATTATTAAAATCATTAATTTATTTACAAAATGGCATGCCAAAAAAAACATTTAAATTATTAAGAAAAAATAAACAAAAAGTATATTAAACCATTATAAGTACTTGAAAAGTATTTAAAGTAAGTTTTTTTTTTTTTTTTTTTTTACAATTTGAGATTTTATACATCAAAGTAATAAAATCTGATTGTGATAAATTACTTTGTTTATTATGGAGGACTGGGAATATCACATGAAATAGGAATTTATCAATTAATTAATTAATTAATTAATTAATTAATATCATTAATTACAACATGACATGCCTAGTTAAGAAATAAGTATTTAACAAAATATATGAAACCATTGTCAATATTTCCAGAAAAAGTTTCAGAATGTTGTTTAACTTCATAAGCACATTATGCAGCTGGAGTGTTCAGTGCTGTTATCATATTGTTTATGAGCCATAATTTAAATTACTTCAGTCTCTTAAAGAAGGCTAGAAGTGTCAGATGAAACCCCGAGATTATTCACAGAGACGTTTGAGTCGTTTATCAGCAGAGTTTCTCTTTATCTGTTCAACACAGAGTCGCCGACGCAGACCGAATATTGTTTATATATTATAATATCGTGTGAGAGATGAGCCGAGGGCCTTTTTGAAAACATATTTCAACGTGATCTCATTAGTATTCGCCGGTATCGCTCTGTGAGTTTAGTTCTGGCACACGTTTACAGCGTACAACATCTCACGAATCATCGGTTTAGCTTCATCTCATTTATAATAAATGAGATTAATTAAATATATTTAACCGGATTCCTCCTCTGATGACATCATCAAGGTTTCATCTTTTTCCGTATGAATCTAAAATCTGTAAACGAGTGATTTCTACAACTTATTAAAGCGATAATGATAATTATATGTCGCCATAAACTGCAAATTACTTTTATATTGAATTTTTCCCTTCTGGGATTTTCTGAGACGGGGGAAAAAGCGGATATTGTGAAGATACAGATTTACTAAAGCAGAATTTTTTTTTTAATGTTTTATTTCAGTTAATGTTGATTTCAAGTAATAAAAAAGTTTTTTATGTTTTTAGTTTAGACTCATTAAACTGATCAAAAGTGACAGTAAAGACATTTATGATGTGACTAAAGATTCACTTTCTATTCCTCAAAGAAATAAAATGCATCACGGTTTCCACCAAAATATGTTTGTTTTTTTAAATATGAAATTGTTTTCAACATTGATAATAATCATAAATGTTTCTTAATCATCAGATGCATATTAGAGTGATTTCTGAAGGATCATGTGACACTGAAGACTGGAGTAATGATGCTGAAAATTCAGCTTTGATCACAGGAATAAATTACACTTTACTGTATATTCACATAGAAAACAGATGATTTACATTCTAATAATATTTCTATTTTTTTCCTGTATTTTTGATCAAATAAATGCAATCATTTTTTTCTGCATGAATCGAGTCCTTGCTAACCGCTTTGTCTCTGTTTGCTACACTTGTCTGTTCTCAATCAGGTCCAGTGTCTG
>NW_026606579.1:5660000-5697500 GCF_029890125.1 Rhinichthys klamathensis goyatoka
CTGTATTCTCATATTTTCTGCCATGTATTTACTGTATTCTGATCATTTATGGCCTTTATTTACTGTATTCTCATATTTTCTGCACTTTATTTGCTGTATTCTCATATTTTCTGCTCTTTATTTGCTGTATTCTCATATTTTCTGCTCTTTATTTGCTGTATTCTCATATTTTCTGCACTTTATTTGCTGTATTCTCATATTTTCTGCTCTTTATTTGCTGTATTCTCATATTTTCTGCTCTTTATTTGCTGTATTCTCATATTTTCTGCTCTTTATTTGCTGTATTCTCATATTTTCTGCCATGTATTTACTGTATTCTGATCATTTATGGCCTTTATTTGCTGTATTCTCATATTTTCTGCTCTTTATTTGCTGTATTCTCATATTTTCTGCTCTTTATTTGCTGTATTCTCATATTTTCTGCACTTTATTTGCTGTATTCTCATATTTTCTGCACTTTATTTGCTGTATTCTCATATTTTCTGCTCTTTATTTGCTGTATTCTCATATTTTCTGCACTTTTTTTTTGCTGTATTCTCATATTTTCTGCCATGTATTTACTGTATTATCATATTTTCTGCACTTTATTTACTGTCTACCTTTATTATCTGCATTTTGTTCACTATATTCTCATATTTTATGCACCTTATTTGCTGTATTCTCATATTTTATGCACCTTATTTGCTGTATTCTCATATTTTCTGCACTTTATTTGCTGTATTCTCATATTTTATGCACTTTATTTGCTGTATTCTCATATTTTCTGCCATGTATTTACTGTATTCTGATCATTTATGGCCTTTATTTACTGTATTCTCATATTTTCTGCACTTTATTTGCTGTATTCTCATATTTTCTGCTCTTTATTTGCTGTATTCTCATATTTTCTGCTCTTTATTTGCTGTATTCTCATATTTTCTGCTCTTTATTTGCTGTATTCTCATATTTTCTGCCATGTATTTACTGTATTCTGATCATTTATGGCCTTTATTTACTGTATTCTCATATTTTCTGCCATGTATTTACTGTATTATCATATTTTCTGCACTTTATTTACTGTCTACCTTTATCATCTGCATTTTATTCACTATATTCTCATATTTTATGCACCTTATTTGCTGTATTCTCATATTTATGCCATGTATTTACTGTATTCTGATAATTTATGCACTTTTTACTGTATTCTCATATATTCTGCTCTTTATTTGCTGTATTCTCATATTTTCTGCACTTTATTTGCTGTATTCTCATATTTTATGCACCTTATTTGCTGTATTCTCATATTTATGCCATGTATTTACTGTATTCTGATCATTTATGCACTATTTACTGTATTCTCATATTTCCTGCCATTTATTTACTGTATTCTCATATTTCCTGCCATTTATTTACTGTATTCTCATATTTCCTGCACTTTATTTACTGTCTTCTTTTATTTTCTGCATTTTATTTACTATATTATCATATTTCCTGCACTTTTATTTTCTGCATTTTCTTTACCATAGTCTCATTTTCTGCTGTTTATCTTCTCGCTGATATACTTCAGGATGTTCAGCCTCCTCATATTCGTATTCTCTGTTTGCGTCTCAGCCGTGTCTCGTATCTCTCCGTATTTTTCTCCATGATTTATTCTCCATTTCCACACGCAGGACTGCAGCTGCAGCTATATGTACACGACACGTAGATGAATTTCCCTACATTTTTAAACCCAAATGAAATTAAATGATGTATCAAATGTCGAGTATTTCACGGTCTGTGTCTCTGTACACATCGGCTCATTTCTCTTTCCCTCTGTTACACGTGGAGAGAATAAATTCAGTTCTCCCTCCCTTTCAAAGACACACACACAACACAGTGTTTTTGTGTCATTAACCAGAGCCGAACTAGTTGTGTTGTAGAAATACTACTATATAAAAACACATGTGTATGCATGAGGAGTGTGTGTGTGTGAGAGAGAGAGAGAGAGTCGTGTGTGTGTGTGTGTGTGTGTGTGTGTGTGTGTGTGTGTGTGTGTGTGTGTGTGTGTGTGTGTGTGTGTGTGTGTGTGTGTGTGTGTGTGTGTGTGTGTGAGAGAGAGAGAGAGAGAGAGAGACGTGTGTGTGTGTGTGTGAGAGAGAGAGAGAGTCGTGTGTGTGTGAGAGAGAGAGAGAGAGAGTTGTGTGTGTGTGTGTGTGAGAGAGAGAGAGAGAGAGAGAGATATGTGTATGCATGAGGTGTGTGTGTGTGTGTGAGAGAGAGAAAGAGAGATAGAGAGAGTCATGTGTATGCCTGAGGCGTGTGTGTGAGAGAGAGAGAGTCGTGTGTGTGTGTGTGTGTGTGTGTGTGTGTGTGTGTGTGTGTGTGTGTGTGTGTGTGTGTGTGTGTGTGTGTGAGAGAGAGAGAGAGAGAGTTGTGTGTGTGTGTGTGTGTGAGAGAGAGAGAGAGAGAGATGTGTATGCATGAGGTGTGTGTGTGTGTGTGAGAGAGAGAAAGAGAGAGAGAGAGAGAGATAGAGAGAGTCATGTGTATGCCTGAGGCGTGTGTGTGTGTGTGTGAGAGAGAGAGAGAGAGATAGAGAGAGTCGTGTGTGTGTGTGAGAGAGAGAGAGAGAGAGAGAGTCGTGTGTGTGTGTGTGTGTGTGTGTGTGTGTGTGTGTGTGTGTGTGTGTGTGTGTGTGTGTGTGTGTGTGTGTGTGTGTGAGAGAGAGAGTCGTGTGTGTGTGAGAGAGAGAGAGAGAGAGTTGTGTGTGTGAGAGAGAGAGAGAGAGAGATGTGTATGCATGAGGTGTGTGTGTGTGTGTGAGAGAGAGAAAGAGAGAGAGAGAGAGATAGAGAGAGTCATGTGTATGCCTGAGGCGTGTGTGTGTGTGTGTGAGAGAGAGAGAGTCGTGTGTGTGTGTGTGTGTGTGTGTGTGTGTGTGAGAGAGAGTTGTGTGTGTGTGTGTGTGTGTGTGTGTGTGTGTGTGTGTGTGTGTGAGAGAGACACTGTGCCTGATATTATGGGTTTATGTTTTCAGCAGAAAATGATGGTGACAGCAGAAAATAACCCAGATTCAGAGGCAGAGATAAAGACACAGAGCGACATCATGGACGAGGGAGAAAACACAGTCTTTCAGAGTCACGTTAGCACCATATAACACGCACTCTGAAATATTGAAGTCCAGTGTACACTTTATTCACTGTATTCTCATTTTCTATTCTTTATTTACTATATTCTTATACAATCTCCACATTAAAATTAATATTAATTGCTAATGGGTTTAGAAAAATAATCTTTTTCTCCCTTTGAGAAGTTTATTTTTTTGACCCATTGCCAGATATTTCTTCGTTTTGAGCATAAAGTCACTTCAGTCATTAAAACCAACATAAAAACCTTCAGTCATGTTGCTTCTCCAGTAAATGTATCTTGATTTAAGAATGTTTAGATATTTGTACACAGAAATACTGAGGAAAAACAAAAACAATTTGCAGTGTATTTGATGGATATATTTTATTAGCAACGGAACATTTTTGTTTTGAGTCAGTTTTACTCGTCGTGTATTTCTGTTTAGATCAGCGCGGGTGCGCCGCTAACTGTGTGTTCTTTAGACGCCTGTAATTGATCACCTCTAATCAGGGATCCTGATTAATTACCAATTAGGCAAACCATGATTGTTTATATTGTGTGTCATTCAAACAGAGCCCCAGTTAAACACACACACACACTGGAAAAACAGAACATAAAAACAAATACTTGCGTCCTCTGACGCGCTGTTAGCCTGGGAAAACCCAGACAACTTCCGGCAAATTTAGATTTGCTCTGAAAGTTAGTCTGGCAAAGAGCTCATTCAAGCCCATTTCCAATCCGTCGAAATCGCGGCACCAATCAGAAGCGTTGGGGCGGGCTTTACACGATGATGACAGCGCTGGGGTTTTGAAGCAGATTTTGTAGCCTACATTACAAAGATGGATGCCGCCGTCGAACATCACTCGTTCCAATCAGCTATCGCGTGTGTTTTAAGCGATTAACGTTTCCTTTTAGTTAAAAACCGAGCAAAGAACAACACTCGGAGATGTGTCTCCGCCGCTCTGCATACGTCATCTCCTTCATCGCTCTGATTGGGTTTAGGTCTATCCGCGACGTCCGCTGGTGACGCCCCTCTGGAAATGATTTGTTTATGATGCTTTAACTCAGTTACAACTGAGAATGGTCTGGTTTTAACCAGGCTAACGCGCTGTAGCTCGGCTAGTGAATTGCTAATATAGGCGAAAGTGGTCATTTTTGGGCGGTAGGCCTTATTTTGCTTGTATTTATGCCTTTTTCAATGTCCTTGTTGCAGCTCCTCTCTTCCCAGTCTGTCAGTAACGCTCTGGGGTGTGTTTCTCGTATAACGACGTAACTCGCGGCTTCACTATCAAAGTACGCTGCATCGCTGAAGAAAACAGCTAGCGAGTCACGACTTTTTCCCGAAACCTTATTGTCGCAAATTTGTCGTTGAACTGCTGATAACGACCATAGTTGGGTAACGATGCTTTGGCTAACGATGTTCCTGTCTCTATGAAGCCCCTCCTTCTGAAAAGCACACTGTGCTCTGATTGGTTGGCTGGAGCAGTGTGTTTGGGAAATGTCCCGGCCCTTTCCATAACCGCCAGTTTAACACACTACTAACTAACTCAACCAGGCCCCGCCCCTTTATTCTGTGCATTAATTATTATAATGAGGAATATTGTGACGTGTTCATTCCCGGAAGAAACTCAAGACTACAATGGAGGCGTTTCAGGAGTTCAGAAACACTGATATAGAGAATAGATCTCGCTGGAGGGACGTTTTCATGCTCAAACAGCAACAATACACACTAAAGAAAGATGAAGATGGGAAAAAAGCTGAATTTTGTTTCACACTAAACCTGGTAATTGATCATTTCCGGCAGCTCTTGCTAATTTTGCAGTGCATCATTCGCGCAGTAAACGTTCTCGTTCGTTCTCCCGGACAGATACGTCATCCGTTCTAACACACACGTCTCGCGTGCGGCTCATGTCTCACACTGACCCGTAATCGGCTCTCACACCCCACGTGCCGTTTCCGTGTTGTTCTCGACATGTTGAGGCAGCAGATTTATTCTGCTGGAGGACGTAATTAATGATCTCATTAGAGGGACTTGTTAGCGAAGGACAGCAGCTTTGAGTCCACATACGCTCGTTAGTAAAGCGCTTTCATAATTGCTGCCGTTAGAACAACAAAAAAAAAACATTAGAGCCTTTATTAATCCTGAATCTGATTCACAAAACATTCTTAAAGTACACCTTTTATGCTTTTTCGCATATTACCTAGTGTGCAATATGGCTGAATGTAAATATAAAAGGTCTGCAATGTTTCAAAGATCAAACTTTCTCACTTCCCGCTGAAACTACATAGGTTTGTAACTAATTTGCATAATCTCCGCCTCTGGTCTTGATTGGCTGAGCAGCGTCTCTTAGCCCCGCCCTCAAACACTGTAGTGTATCTGAGTCTGGAAGAGTTCGGCTCGTGTTGTTCGTGTCGAGGAGACGCTGTTTTCTGAGATTGAGACGGTGAAACCCACGCCATCGTTACTGTTCGTATCACTGTGATCAAGAGCTGAGAGTCAGATATGATAATGAGCGTTTGCTTTCTGACCAATCACAGCAGAGCAGCTCTCAGAGAGGCGGAGCTTAGAGAGACTGAATCTCCGAACGAAGCGTTTCAGACACTGAGAGGAAATGAGGCGATGCTGCAGTGATTATTATGAGCAAATTAAAGTGTTTTTTGATCTTAGATGCATGTAAACTTCCAAAACACAATCAGGAACCTTTAAATAGCATATAGAGGCACTTTAAGAATAAAACTATTTTATTTTTTCTTATTTACGAATATATTTTATTCCCAAAAATACTTTTTTTTTCTAAGATTGTTCCTAAGACAAAACTTAAGAAGAATTCAAATTCTTGAAAAAAATAATGTCTTTAAAATAATCATAAATTACCCATTAAAGTCAGGATAGGTAAGATGTTTAATGAATTTAATGGGTTGTTTCAAGCAGGGTTATTTACGTAAACAAACTATTAAAAAAATTGCTGTTAATCTAAATAAAGCTGAAATAAAATATTTTATTCAAGAGTTTGACTAGTAGATATTGGCATCTTTCAGCATTAACGGCTCTTCAGAAGTGATGCAAGAGTTATTTTTTACATTTAAATTGCAAATATTTGATGTAATAGTAGATGTTTTACGAGTGATTGATTGTTTTTTTTCTCATGTCAGACGTCTGTCGCACCATTGAGGACTGTGTTTTTCTGAGCTTTTCCATTAGTGCCAGTGCTTTTATACTGACGCCTGCAGTTATAATGAAGAGTTTATCGCTCTTGGACGAATGCTGAATGAATTCTGCTCCTCCTGTCACTAGGAGAACAATAAGTCTTTAATGCGGCACATATTTCATGTTGCTGTGCTGGTGTGTGTTTATTTCAGAGGTGTGTGTGAGGGTCAGAGACGCTCTCGGTGAGCTTGTCTCTCAGTTCCAGTGTTTATGGAGCTCATACACCATTAATCATTTTTCAGCTAAATAATGGTGTCATGCCATAATCCATCATGCACACAGAGAGCGCTGAGCATTATAGGATGTAATTACACTTAAGAGTGTGTGTTTGATGATGTGTGTGTGTGTGTGTGCCTCATATTTTAACAACACTCTCATGTCACGATTCGGTTCGATACACACACAACAACACTGGTCTCATGATACTTTGAACCAGGGTTTTTATAGTTAACTAAAACTGAAACTAAAGCCAGAAAAACATTTTTGACATTAACTGAGATGAAAATATCCCACTGGACTCTGAAATATCGGCAAAAACAGCTATATGGGACGTAACAGTGTGGATAGATTATATTTACAGACACACACTTGCATTTCCACTCTATACAGATCAAGTGTCTCTGCATTCATTCATTTCTCATGAGGTAGTAGAAAACTGAAAACACTCCAACAAACAGTGGAGAGAGAGAGAGAGAGAGAGCAGTTGAATGTGTTTCTTGTTTGTGTAATTGCTGTGCTGTTTAGTTAATTTGAGAGAAGTTTGAACACTCATTATACTGTAGCTGCTTCTTTAGCTTAATAGAGATGAACTCATGCAGAAATGTTCATGTTTTAATAATAAGAAGTGTGTGTGTGTGTGTTTGCACAGTATTTACACGTCTATCTATCTATCTATCTATTTATGTCTGTCTATCATCTGTCTGTTTATTAGTCTGTACATTCATTGTATTGAATCTATAAGTATTGAAAAGAGCAACATAAACATTCTGCTAAACATCTTTTATGTTTCACAGAAGAAAAAAACTCATACTAGTTTGGATCGACGTGACGGTGTGTAAATGATGACAGAACTTTCATCTTTAATTATTACAATTATTTTCCCTCTCCAAAACACCTTCTGTTTTGCCTCCCAACATTACATTTCAAATTAAAAAATTCAAGTCTTCCAAAATCTGAAATTGCCAGCAACTAATGTTCTCCATGAGGAAAACAACTTGATAAACAACTAAGAAATGTCTTAATGATGATGATGTGAAAATGCAAAAAGGTTTATAAGAGAGTTTAGAGGATAGAAAAGTCAGCGTTTGTGTGTGTGTGTGTTTAATGCTAAAGCTAAATCCTGCACACAGCCGGACTCGTCTGATTGTTTGGCTGCTGAACACTATTATATTATCTATATATGCGGCATGAAGCCACAGGACCCGTTTGATAACAGCCATCAGACCTCTAGACATCTGCCTGAACATATTATCGCATTGCGAGCTTCTCTGACTCTAATCTCAGCAGCTCCAGGAAGAAACGCTTGTATATTTGATCAGAATCTTTAAGGGAACCTGCTGTCTATTAAGCACACTAGAATAAACACACGACATCTAGTGAACGAGTGAGATGAGGGTCATCTGAGGTCGTCCTGTTTGTGTCCACAGGCGGTAGAGCGATACAGACGAACTCCTTCACTTCAGCCTGGAAGATTGTTTCCCACATAAAACCTGATGGAGAAGAATTTACCCAAGGCAAGTGTGTGTGTAGTTTACAGCATTTTCACAGTTTCACTTTTTAAACTCTCCAAACGTCCCTTTCGCTCTCTTTATAATTGCATCACTATGTGTGTGCGAGTTCAGTGAACTTACAAAAATGTCTCTTAGTTGCTACGAACAATGACAGTAATTAGTCCATTATGCAACATTATGAATTATATAATCAGCAAATCAAAAATCTCCCAGCGGATAGTTCTGAGATCATTAAATGTAATTGATATAATGATATAATGTATATAAGTGATGGTGGTGATAAAGGATGAAAACAGAAGGTCTGTATATTCCATTGAACACACTTCACATCCCATAATCATCCTTTCAGTATTACGTTATGCTGACGCTATTTATGATAGTTCTGTGAACATTCAAAATGTTTTTTTGTTATGCAGATGTTAAAGGGCCCCCTAATTTTTTAGTATGCTTTTAGTATGAATATGTTATGAATAAGCTGGTGTGCTTCAAAACAATGACAAAATTTGCATTTAGGAGATATAAGCATTCAAAACTTAGTCTCTCACTTCCGCTAAAATGGATCAGGGATTTTTATGACATCACCGCTTCTCATCACATCTTCTGTCCAATCAAATGCTCTCTAGAATCTAAAGCTCCGCCCCCTATGCTATAAACATGCCAAAGCGCCCGTTGAAAACTACTGCGTCACGGAGCAATATGTGTTGGAGTGTGTGTTCGGCTGCTCAAAAGTTTTACTCCGTTTTCCAACTGTATTTTGGGTAAGAAAGTAATTAATAGAATATATTCACACCTCTACTATTAAATCCAACGTATCATCAGCGCTCGGTTTCGCTTCCATGGTGCCGTCAAGTACGACTCGCAGTCTGTGAGCTAAACTAAACGCTATTGGCTATTTGAAAAGGGGAGGAGCCATTCAATATGTCCCGCCTTAACTTCCTGTTTCAGTGGAAATTCGCCTTTGGCTAAGCCACACCCTAGAATGTGGATTGACCAATCACAGCGCAGCCAAGAACGAGCTCCCACAGAGGTCCGACACTTTTTCACAGCGCTCCATTGACTTTAACACAGGCGTCTCATATTTTTTGTCTCGGCAGGCTATTACCGTCGTAGTTTTATCAAAAATATGGTTAAACGTTGTGCCTGGGGCATCTGTAACACAGATACGCGTTCCCCAGAGAGGTTGGAGGGGGGTGTGCGTTTTTTTCCCTTCCCAAACCGAAGTCAAATCCTATCAAGTGTCGTCTAACTCACGCTGCTAATAATACACCGTTATACTCGCGTAGTCCGTTTGCTTTGTAATAACGATTATAGAAGTGAATAGAGACCTACCCAGCTCTGCATGAACAGTGTTGCTCCTTGATATTGTGAGTCCCAGCCTCCGCCTCCGTCTCTTTTGACTGTGACCGGTGTGCTTTTGCCTCTATTTGGATGCCTTGTTGTTCCTTGCGTTTCACCTGTATGTCGTGAATATAGCCTTCGAACGTATTGCAGCCCCTTTTGCCTACTTCTATCGGACACTTTATTTGCTGCTTTTTAAAAGTTTGATCAAATGTCAGCAGGACGAGCTGTCACAGCATAAGCCAAGTTGATACCAGAGCCCAGATGAAGTTTGTTTGTCGGACGTAGCAACAGTAACTAAGGGGGCGGGGCTTAGCCAAAGGCGAATTACGTCAACGCATCAAACAAAGCTGCGCGTTCCAAGGCACTTCAGCGGGACGTTCCGTTTGATCGTTCTTTAAAGCTGAGAGCGTTACTTTTGAATGTTCTCTGAACGTTCTAAAACAAGAACGAACATTCTATTTAGGTTACAGGAAGAATGTTTGTTCATGAGTTCGAAAGAACCTTTCCAGAACGTTCCGTTAGCTGGGATTCAGTGTTCACTGTGTGTGCTGTGCTGCAACCAGTACACCAGTGCTGAATTCAGAACAGCATACTAGCATTCTACTCTTACTCTGCCTTATGTTCATGTAATAATATTCATCCTACTATTCCAGTGGGCATTCAGAGGTCAGCGAGAGGCACACAAACTGTTTCTCTTTCTGTCAGAACACAAGAGTGATGAGAAGCAGCAGGAGAGCTGAAGGTCTGCATGTGTTCCAGAACGCTGCCTCCTGCTGGACACACACACACACACACACAGACGGTCTGGAGGAGGTTCATGTGTGTCTCATTAACCCCGTGTGCTCCTCAGAGAAGCGTGGGCGAGAGAGGCCGTCTGCAGAGAAACATCATGAGGATCAGTGTGTTTTATGGTGTTTCCTCAGTGTTTTGTCTGCTGGTGAGAGCACATTTAGTTTCAGTTGGTGCATCCGCAGTCCTGACTGATGCATATTGCACACAAAAATGGAAATCACGAGAGCATTTCTCGATTTAAACCATCTCCAGAGAGCAAGATATCAGGTTAATATAACAAAAATGTGTTTGCAAGGTTCACATAATGAGCAAAAATGTCAGATTGTGAATGAATCGTTATTTTGGATTAGGTGGTTCACGAAACGGTACTAAATTATTCATGCAAAACTTTTAAGCCAAAAAAAAAAAAAAAATTGATGTTAATGCAAATTATGTTTAAGTGAAAAGTGTGTATACTAGCTTTTGTAGTTTGCATGATTTCTTCAAGCCTACAGAGATCTGAAACTGGAGAAGACTGACATGCATCGCTCATGATGAAAGCGGGACGTTTGATCAGCTCGTAATGAAGTTGTCGCACGCAATCAGAGCTCACATCTACCAATCCCCTGCGGCCGCTGAGCTGGACATGACAGCAGTGATGGATGATGGGAGAAAACATGGCCTTATGGGAGTGACAACAGGAGGTCAGCAGCTCCATCTGATCAGGTTTGAATCTGACACACGTGAACCGAACATCTAACTCGTCTGTTAGTCGCAGCGGATCACATTACAGCCACACAGAGACTGATGAGAGCATTCAGAGGAAGATCGTTTTATTACGTTTAATTGCCAAAATCCCATTCTCAGAATGTTCTGGCAAGGTTCTCTTAAAGTTATGAACAAACGTTCTTCCGGTAACGTTAATAAAATGTTCGCTCAAAGTTATCTGGTCTTTAAACCTTATCAAAATGTTATTTATACACTTTTTTTTTCTGAAACGTTTTAGTCGGACGGTCCGCTAACGGTTTTTGAAACGTTGCTACTTGTTTCTTTACTTATTATCCACGTTGTGGAAAATTGTCTCTGGCTTCACAGTACATATATATCACAACATAAATACACATTAAAAAAAAAATTGCAATACACAATTTTTAAAATTCAGAACATTCAAAAGTAACGTTCCCATAATGTTTGCTGAATGTTTAGTTTTAAAAAGTCTACGAACTTCACATACTTTTGAAAATGCAGCGTTTAATTGCTCCTGATGTAAACATGACAGATTTTCTTCTTCCATAAGGGGGTTTGGCTTCGCAACGGCTTTGTATCCAGGCAGATCTTTAAAGAACGCGACACACACGTCTCCCGGAAATCCAGTAGAATTTAACCAATCAGATGACGGCTCCAGTTTTGTGTGCCTTATGCATCAGACGTGACATCTGAGGCTGAGATTACATGTCATGTGAACATCAACCAGAGGACGGCAAACATGCGAATGTGTTAACAGTGTTGGGGAAAGTTACTTTTTGTGTTACAATATTTCATTACTCCTTAAAAAAAACAACTAACTGTGTTACTTTTTATGAAAAGTAATGGATTAGGTTACTTTTGCGTTCATTTTTCTCATCTGGGCTGGGCTTGCGTGTTAAAAGTTATATTTTCAGGAAATGTAAAAACCCTTTTACATTAATAATACATGAATACGCCTCAGGCTGGATTCTTGCCTGTACACGAGAGGTCGGTAAATGGGAAAACAAAGTAACTTTTTGTACATTTAAAAGTAATGTCTTACTTCAGTTGTTACTTTAAAAAAAGTAACTTGTAAATTAATTCGAAACCCCCAACACTGGTTGTTAAATAATTGAAATATTAATTTAAAATCTCAAGTAAGTGATTTAAGGTCAAAGTTTGGGCATCTCTGCTTTACAGTATTGCTGAAGTTTTTAATTCCCTGCTTCAAATGCAGAAATGTTTCGTCATTCTACCGTTTAAATGAAATAACTCAGTTCTGGTGCGGTTAGCACATAATTACAGGAAGACACGCCTGAACTTCCTCTAAACTACTGATATCTTCATCCAGAGGGAAGATCACTGACGATATTTCAGAGCAGATGAAAACTTCTTATTTTTATATTCAAATATGTTATTTGCTCTGTGGGATAAAGTTGACCTTCATTCAGGCTTGCAGCCGGTCGGTGAGAAACATAGAAACATGATTATTTCACACGCTGTCAGATATCAGCATGGATTTATATTATACACCATATATCAATCATTTATGGTGCCATTGTTATTTTTAAGGCAAGACACTATAACAATGTTTTTTCATGCACTGGCCAATTTTGATATTTTTGGCTTTTCATGGCATGTTGTTTCAGACTAGTGGGAAGAAAATATCCACAATACACATTTAGTGTTTATTTTATTTGCATATGTAGATTTCAATCAGCGCTTCAGCAGCTTCACACACCAAACTTTAGTTTCATTCATATATCTATATTCTAAATGTTTGTTCATATATCATTCACCCGATTTATAGAACATTTTATTCTTTTTTTTTGGCTGTATTTTCTGATTTATGGAGAGATTAAACAAGGGAAACCCCAGTGTAAAAAAACTTTAATTATATGCCACAAAGAATTTTTTAACCAATGTTCTGATAAAGTTTGTGCATATTTAATATGATAATGCTTTATTTGCATATTTAAAGGTGCTAAATAACTTTTCTTCTAAAATGAATCCTTTTTTTATTGCCTGTGTGTGAAGGGGTTGTAATCACACATTACAATGATCCACTTGTCGGATTTTGCTATTACCTCTGAAGGCCAGTATTCCTATTTCTATGTGAAGTCTCCGGGTCGGATTTACCGCGAAATCCAACGGATGTGACGTGCACGCGCGCTCCCGAGCCTCTCTCCTTATTATATACAGTCTATGCGACGGCACTGCAGCTGACGACATGAGTCTGAAAACACCAAACACTCCTGCCTCCAGCACAACACACACTCCAACACAAACTCCACATAAATATACAAAACAAAACAGAAATGTATCTGCTGATGCTCGTCAGGCCAAACGTGAATCGGATCGACTTATGACGAAAACACGGATCAACATCGGCAGAGCTTTTGAATTATGGAGAGACCTCCGCTATTTTTATTGTGATAAATTACAAGTTTTCAGATATGCTGAAATAAATAATGGTAAACTGTAATGAAATGGCAAGGTAAACTACAACATACATGAGATATGAAATGAATACAAAAGACTGTTCCAGGATAACATAAAGTAGGTGCTTTAGGATGTAACTTTTATTTTATGTACTAGATCTACTGTCTAACGTCACTCATCCCACTACTATCATATCATTTATAACACGTTCAGTACAGTAATGTTACTTCCTACTGTCTTACTGTTACACTGACATTGTTCAGTAGTTCACTAACCATTTTCGTTATCATATTATACATTCACCTATGTTGACATTAACTATTCGTGTATCTTTCACAATCAGCAGTGAAATGCCTTATGCTAGATAACACCACATGTCGGCTAAATGCAGTCAATGTAACGTTATCATGGTACGAGCATGGAGCATTAGTTCAACATCAAGCTGATAAAAGTAGCCTATTATTGTAACGTTGCAGTGGGAGTTTACATGAGTTTCCAGCATGTTGTGTGATGCTTTCTCCGGTGTGTTGAAAGTCTCAGTGTGGCCGGCCGGTACCATGAGTGCCCGCTCTTGTGTTAGAGAGCACGAGCGCTCTTGAAAAAATTGGTTGCAATCTGAAACATCACCGATAGTCAAAGGCCGCTAAAAAATACATAGCACCTTTAAACATAACATTTCAAAAAACGAGCAATTCTTAAAGTAGTCAATCAACTGGAGAAGTATATCTAGTTAAATTCAAATTGCCTTAAGTCGGCCTATGCATTCGAATATCTGGCCTTTGCATTAAAAAAGTAGTTGTTCATCCGTACAGATGTTTGCTAACAGTGTCCGTCCTGCAGTAGCATGAGCTCTTGATGCCTGTGCTTCAGCATGAAGCCTGCGGTGGCCTCGCGAGACCCTCCTCGACTCGGATGCTGAATGTCATTATGCCTCGTGCTTCTGTAACACAGCTAATGTGCGGCGAGCAGGGGCTCTCAAGGGCCGAGCGCTGCTTTATAACCCTTCTGACAAACACGCACTCCTTTATAGATGTTTTTGTCCTCTAGCTGGATTGGTTTTCTTTTGAGAGCTTATTTCATGCAATAATAGTGTCACGCGGCGCTGTCATCGTCCATATATCAGAATGAGGGAGGTTAGGTGGTGTGGCAAGCCGTTTTGACTTTTAATCATTCCCAGGATATTCATTTGTCAAGTCAAGTCAAGTCAAGTCACCTTTATTTATATAGCGCTTTTTACAATACAGATTGTATCAAAGCGCTTCACAGTGATAACATGAAAACAATATAACAAAAACAATATAACAATATAACAACGTTTGTTTCTCAAAGAAATTGCGTCAACGTCCACCTTAAGTAAGGCAGATCAATAATATTATTGAATATTAAATGTTAAATGTCCCCAACTAAGCAAGCCAAAATCCAAGGCAACAGTGGCAATGTGTTATGGCATTTGTGATATCAACCATTCAATTTTCTCTAGTTAAAATGATAATTCTTGTTATCAGGGATTGGATTTTTACCAACAATGGCAATTTTTGATATCAGGAATTGCTTTTTCACTAGTTAAAATGTTAATTCTTTATATCAACAATGACGTCATCACTCGCAGAAATATGAATTCTTGATATGTGTAGTTGTGTTTTCACTAGTTAAATGTCACCAGGCTACCATTCAAATTCAATTGTTCATATTAAGAATTGATTTCTTACTATTTGAAATTCCAGTTTCACATATCAGAAATTCCTGATATCCAGAACTCAGTTTTCACAAATGTTAATTCTTGCTATCTGTAAATGTATTTCAATATGTTACATTTATTTCTGAAACTTAACATGTATTTCTGATATCAATAATTTGGAGAGTAATTTCAGATATCTAAAATGGTGTTTTTTTTGTGTGTTTTTTTTAAAACTTTTTCTCATATAGACATTACACTTCAATCAGATGTACCTCAGATACTGTATCGAGTATCCTCATATCAAAAAACATACGCACACAACATAAAAATATATGCCCATACACCATACAGTCGTGTTTGCCGTACATCTATTCATCAGAAATATATTAAAATGGCTTTCTTACTAGCAACAATCACATTCATGATATCAGAAATGAACATTGTCACTAGTGACAAATTATTGATATAAAAAATGAACATAGAAGTAACAATTCAATTGTTGATATCAACAGACATTTGCACTAGTAATCACATAATTATTGATATCAACAATTGATTGTGAATGGCAGCCTATGGTGACATTTAACTAGTGATGACGTCATTGTTGATATCAAGAAGTGAAAATTGAATTGTTGAAATCAAGAATTCATATCCTGGGAATGATTAAAAGTGGAAACGGCTTGCCATATATGTGGGAAGGTGAAGGACTTCTGCGCTGTTCACATTAGAAGCTGATAAACGGCGTGATCTCATCGAGTTGCTCTTTTCTGCGTCTGTTTTAATGCTGTAATTCTGATAGAGCTTCAGAAAGACATTCTTCATTATAATTGCAACATAAAGAAACCTGAGCGGTGCTAGAACGTTTTGTTAACTTTCCCATTAAGTTATGAAAACTTTATTTCTGAATGTTCTCAAAGTTCAAACGTCCAGTTTTAAAAAACGTTTTATACGAACGTTAAGGGAACATTCCAGTTTATCATTTTTCAAACATTATGTGAACGCTATTTGAATGTTCTCTGAACAATACTTGTTTTGTTGGTGAACATCCAACTATGGATGGGCTATAAATCATGTTTTTGTGAATTTGCCATTGTAATAAACACCAAACCTTTTACATTTGATAATGTCACACACAGAGAGAGCAAACTAACTGGTCAAGTTAAGCCAAGTTGAAGACATAACTAAAAATGACTGCAAATCTTTACCTGATGATGACCATTAAAAAAAGTCAGAATGATTTATTTATTCATTCGTTTATTTTTTCCTCGGGTATAGGCCGCCGCCTATCTATAAATTATAGGCCAATATCTCCTTTGGATCACTGGTATTCACTGATTAAAAATCAGACTGCAAAAATAATCTATTGACAACCATTAAAACATAGGCTGTGTATTCTGACTGAATGAAAATGATTTATTTCACTCATTTATTCTCTGTCTCTATACATTAGACATTTGGATCACTGATACTCGCTGATTAAAAATCACTCAGAAAGGAATTAGATACGAAACAGCACAAATGATAATAATAATAATAATAATAATAAAAACATTAGCATAATGTAAATAAAACATTTACATGCAAATGTAGATTTAATCCAAAACTGTGTTAACTAGACAGCCACAGTATAGCTAGTGCTACTGTCGTCTACGAAATTGAAAAGATTTTCCAGTAAATTATATTAACCCATTAGCACCTCCAATAATTATATTTGTCCGAAAATCCCAAATCCTCTTTATCAGAACTCAGATTGAATTTCATTGTTTTGATCTATTTAATCTCTGATTTATGAAGCATTAATATTCTTACAAACTGACCTCCTGAACCTCAATATTAATAACTCCCATCTGTGTTCTCCCATCTTCGTTAACAGCTGGATTCTATTCCTGTTCTATGTATATTTTTTATTTATTTATATTTAGAGTGATTTATGATTTTGGCCCTGTCCCAAATGGAACCCTAAGCACTCGCGGTCTTCCTCTGAGTCCGCACTTTCGCGACGTAACGCCGCTTTGAATGTCGGGAAGAAGTCTGCTGTGGAGTCCGCATCAGCGCGGGCTCGGCAAAAGAGCGATCTCATTGGAACTCAGTTGAGACAGTTGAAGCCCACTTTTAGCGATTTTTGAGAACTTCCGTTCCTGACGCGCAGACTCAGACCGACTCAAACTAAGCTTGATGACGTGAGCAACCTGTCTGACAGACGTTACTCTTCTGGTAGCTGTGCGTGAAAACTGCCAACGTTAATCTTGCAGAGACGGGGAACTTGAGCAAAGAGTTCTTTGGCGTGAGTGAGCAGGAGTAAGTATTCCGTTGCTTTTATGGACTCATTATCTATGGGCTTCTCCCTTGACGGGGCGTCCCCCCGATTGCCTGCCAGCTTCTCCTCCTGTCTGTACGGTAACTTCTGTACAGCGCGACAGAGAGTCGAGTGGTTATGACGCAATCGTTAGCCTATTTTTACTAAATCTGTTTCTACGGGGCCATAGTGTAACATAGAAGGTAATGGAGCCCTTTATACATTGTCGTGTTTCTTTAGAAATAAATAATGACAAATGGAGTCTTTAAACGCCTCAGATGTAAAGTTATTCGCTGTCAAAGTGACGCAAAAATGAATGGGAGTCAATGGAAATGCTAACGCAAGTGAAGTTCTGCTACAACATGGCGGCACCCGGCCGGCTTCAACTTCCGGTCGATGGATTACCCCCTTGGCAAAAGTGCGCATCAAGGGCGCAAATCGACCGCAGAGGGGGCGCTCGCGAGCACCCTTCTGAGATCTAAAAATGACAAATGGGACACACTGCGGTCTCACGGACTTAACGGACACGCGCACGCGGCAGCCATTGTAAGTCCACAAGACCGAAAGTGCACATGAAGTGTGCCATTTGGGATTGGGCCTTATTAAACACACCGATTGTACTAAGTGACTCTTATTCTGAAATGACGACGGCCCGGTTTATGCAGGGATTTGATTAATCGCTGTATATATTTAATTAAATTTTATTTGGATTATCATTATTATTATTTGAATTGATAGTCTACTTTATTGTCTTTGTTGTTATTTTACTTGACATGTACCGCTTCATGACAGATCTGAGGTGGTGGGTGTGGACGGGGACTCTTATTTTGAAGTGTTTCTGTGGGCGCTAGTCTGATAGCGGAAGTTCGTGCCTCTGGAAGCTGCAGTTCAGGCGGATCCCGTCAGTGTCTAAGCACAAACTTTCTGTCAAACCCGAAAAACACAAGCAATCCGGTGAGTGAACCACTGAGACACTTCATACAGCCGTTAAACACTCGGGGGACATGAAATAACACCCGCAGCGCAGGCGCGAGCCAGTTTAGGAGCGCAGGCCTATGATACTGTGTGTGTGTGTGTGTGTGTGTGTGTGTGTTTTCAGGTGACATGGGGGATAAGGAGTTGATGTGGGCCCTGAAAAACGGAGATCTGGATGAGGTTAAGACTCTCCTGGTTAAGGTGAGAAACACACACACACACACACACGTTTCATCTTTTCACATACATTCATAATCGAGTTCAAACAGGTCTGACAGCTCGTCAAGGTTTATAAACCCTTACAAAACAGTATTGTGATGGTACCATGGTTTCTGATCTATATCATGACACTGATTGATTCCCATTTAGCATGTCAAGCCGTATTACTGTGATACAGAACCAGGTTATCATGTTATGCTCCAGAAACCATAGTACTATTATGGTACTTAGCAGTAAAAGCAACACGTGGATGTTTTCTAACAACAGATTTTCGATCTAAAGCTGATTTGGTTTCAGTAAAAAAAGCAGCAGGTTTTTTTTTTTTTTTCAACATTAAACAATAAGTTTGCTTTGCATCCCATTTTATTTGATTAATTTGATGCATTTATTAGTGAACCAGCTACTAACTAGCTGACTAGTTTTTCTATTTTTGTATTTTTTTCTCTTTAAAGCATTATTTCAGCATTGTTATTTCTCCTGAAAGATTTTCTAATAGGAAATGAGGCACTGATGATGTCAGCCATAAAGGAAAGTCGTTTCAGAAGTGGAGCACGATTGTACTTGTTATGGACAGAAATAGTTTACCAGAAAACTATAACGACAAAATAGCATCAGGAGATAGTGACGTGTTCTTTCTCATGGTGATGTTTTTCTGATGTATGTGTGTGTGTGTGTGAGAGAGAAAGAGAGAGAGAGTGAGAGTGAGTGAGTGTGTGTGTGTGTGTGTGTGTGTGTGTGTGTGTGTCAGAAAACTATAAGGACAAAATAGCATCAGTAGATAGTGAAGTGTTTTTCCTGATGATAATACACTGGTTTTCTTGGTATTCTAAAGTGTGAAGTAAATACCTCAGTGTGTAAATCTAGTGATCGTTTATTACCAGAGTGGGTTTGTTCATTACTGTGGTTGTGTTAATGGTTTAAAGACGTTCAGCTGGTGTCTGACCTCTCTCTCTCTCTCTCTCTCTCTCTCTCTCTCTCTCTCTCTCTCTCTCTCTCTCTCTCTCTCTCTCTCTCTCTCTCTCTCTCTCTCTCTCTCTCTCTCTCTCTCTCTCTCTCTCATCTGTTAAGTGTGTATCCTGTGTCACAATATCACATCACCTCCATGTGTAACTATATACACTCTTCACACACACACACACACACACACACACAGACAGAAGCGGCTTGCAGACCCCAGAGGAGTGCTGAATTGAGTGAGTGTGTCTGAGAGAGAGTGTGTGTGAGTGTGTGAGAGAGAGAGACTGTGAGTGTGTGTGTGTGTGGTTTGAGGATGTGGGCAGGAGACCGCAGGTGTTTTAAACAGTACCTGTATGGAGAGGTTGTGTGTGGTTTAGTTCGTCACTTACAGCCTCAGAATATCTGGTGTTTTATCCTCATATGAGTGTGTGTGAGCGTCCGGTCAGCGCTGAAGATCTGCCGTCCGTCAGTAGATGTTCAGTGTTTCGTCATGGAGGCGTTCTGTGTTCTCGTGTGGTCGTGATATATTTAGCTCAGCGGTTGACCACGGTTCACACACACAGCAGGTTCACATGATGAAGAGAAGCAGCAGTAAAATAAATGTATTTTAAAGAAATAAATGTCATCGGACTAATAGATGAGTTCAGATGATCTGCTGATAAACATCTATTTATGTCTATTTTTGGGGTGAAATCCAGTAAATTAAACCGCTTCACATTATAAAACACTTAAGCAAAAGATAAAATAATGTTTATATTGATTTCTATATAAATATTTTATATTATTATTATTTTCATATAATATATATATAATTATCACATATTATACAATGCATAACATTATTATTATTATAAGTAATATATTAAATATTTGTATTATTATTATTAAATAATAACAAACTATTAAAAATATTTTTATTGAATAATGTAATATTTAATACTAAATATCATTATATTTATGATTAAAGTATCCTAATATTTTATATAATTATTGTCATGCTCATATAATATAATAAGACTATGTATGTCTGGTATATAATATGTGATAATCATATAATAATAATGTATCATTTATATTAAAATCATATTAAACAGAATATGACTTAATAATTAAATATGTATTTAATAATAAATATGATTAAATAATAACATACTATTAAATATAAACAATATTATTATAATTAATAATAATATATTATTATTATTAATAATAATAATACCATATTATTATTATTATAATTAATAATAATATATTATAATTAATAATAATATTATTATAATTAATAATAATATAATATTAATATAAATATATATGAATAATATATTTAATATTAAACATATTTATAATGATTAAAGTATATAATATGATCTGATTGTAATAATGTTTTAGAATGGTGATATATTAGTAATAGTGTGTGTGTGTGTGTGTGTGTGTGTGTGTGTGTGTGTGCAGGCGGAGGATGTGAACCGGACTCTGGAGGGAGGCCGAAAGCCTCTTCATTACGCTGCAGACTGTGGTCAGAACGAGATGCTCGAGTTTCTGCTGTCGAAAGGAGCCGATGTCAACGTAACACACACACACACACACCAGCTCAAGTCTGTGTTTAGATCAATATCTGCTCGAGTATGTAAATGTTTAGCATGTGGAGATATTAGACCCGCACACTCGGCTGATACCATCAGAGCACAGTCAGACTTCTGCTAAATTACAATATTCAAATAGAAAACTGTTATTGTAATTTGTAATAAGAGCCCATTTCTATTCCAATGTTCCTGTTTTTACTTTATTTGGTGAGCAGAAGAAACGAAATTAAATAGACAGTGTTATTTTAGTACATTTGTGTTCGTTGAAATAAAGCTGTAACAAAAAAATAAATATTAATATATAATGCAATATGATATAATAATTTATAATCTAAATATAAATATTAGTTGAAAACGTAATTAAGATGTAGAAATGTTGTCTTGGCAATAAACTCAAGTTGTTGAACTAAAATAATTACCTGGAAATAAATTAAATTGAAAACTGAAATAAAAATAAATTAAATAGCAATATTAAAAAAAAAAAAAAAAAACGAATAAAATGACAAAATAAACTTGAAAACTAAAAATAATAAAAATAAAAGCTAATTCAAAAATGTTAATATAAAACTAAAATAACCCCGATTAGATTTATATTTTCATATGTGTTAGTTTTAGTCATTTTATTGTGTGCTTTTAAATTTTATATAATTTTTCCAAATAAAAACTAAACATTTTATTATTATTTTTTATATATATAAATAGTTTTTATTAGGGCTGTCAGTTAAACGCGTTATTAACGGCGTTAACGCAAACCCATTTTAACGGCGTTAATTTTTTTATCGCGCGATTAACGATCTTTTTGGCCTAGCAAACTTTGTAGGTTTTTTTTCACATGCTTTTGCAACAGGACGGCATGCGGGCCGCTGCGCTATGAAACCCATTCATTTCAATGGTTTGCGGCACGCGAGGACGTTTTGAAAGCGCAAGCGGATCTAGCTAGACCGGAAACAAAACAACAGGCACGCCGCCCACACTCGTTTGGGCTTGCGAGCCGGATGCGCGAGCGCGAATCTCTCTGCTCGCGCGCGGAATATAATGTGCCGAGCACGAATCTCTCTGCTCGAGTCGCGCGCGCTCTCAGATACACGCTGCTCTTGTAAGAATTTTCTCTGGGCTCACTCAGAGAATATGCCTGCACTTAAAACGTGTTCAGTGCAATCGCGAATCTCTCCTCTTCCCCAGCTAACAATTTTAGGTTATAAGAATGTTTTTTATAACGTTCCCATTAAGTTATAAAAACTTTATTTCTGAATGTTATAGGAACGTTCAAAACGTCCAGTTTTGAGTGGATGACGAGCGCGAGACGCCGAAATGGATGCCAATAAGATTCTGAATGGAAAGTTTACTTTTAAAAAGTTTCCAAATGGTCCCATTGACGAGACCAAAGTGATCTGTGTGTTTTGTCGTTGTGAACTGAGCTATCATCATCGCAGCACGTCCAGTCTGAAACACCACTTGATGATGGCCAAGCACACACACACACACACACACACACACACACACACACAGCTGATGCGAATTCTCCGCCCCCTCGTCAATATCAGGACCTCGTCAGTATTTCTTTCACCCTTTTATTGATGGACAGTGTAACATTGTGTGAGAGATTATTTGCTCCAAGTGAGAATGTTAGTGTGAAATTGAACACAGTGTACGCTTGTGTTGTTTTCAATAAAAAACATTTGCACAAAGCAAGCCGATCCACTTTTCCATGTTGATAAGAGCATTAAAATGAGAAAAAAATAATGGGACAAAAAGAAATCAAGAGACATTTAGAATAGATAAAAATGTGCGATTAAATGCGATTAATCGCGAGTTAACTATGACATTAATGCGATTAATCGCGATTAAATATTTTAATCGTTTGACAGCACTAGTTTTTATTCATTTTTTTTTTTTTTTTTTACATCAGGTCAAGCTAAAATGAATGAGAAATGTTGAAAAAGCTGCAATTCTCCTCCAGAACATGCACAGGTCCTCGATCTCTGTCCCATCGTGAGCACTCGTGTACAGCGAGAGACCGCTTTCGCCTGATTACCCAGCATGCATCTCTCTCGGTCTAATTCATACAGATGGTGATTTTGCGGATAATTGTGGTGTTTTTTCCTTGCAGGCTCCGGATAAACACGGCATCACCCCGCTGCTGTCCGCCACTTACGAGGGTCACATGACCTGCGTCAAGATTCTTCTAGAAAAGGTACTGATGCGTTCGCATCGTCCCGGCGTGATATAATATGTAACAATAATGATATATATCTTTGTCATTGTTTGTTTGTTTTTTTACCCCCTGGAAATTCAACAAAAAAATCATTAGAAAACAGCTTCACATTATAAGACACTTGAGTTCAAAACAGTGAATTATTAATAATAAATCATTAAAATGATTAAAAAATATGATATTTACAGTAAGGTTCCATTAGTTACCATTGGTTGATGCATTAACTAACACTAAGCAATACATTTGTTACAGTATTTATTCATCTTTGTTAACATTATTTAAAAAAACACAACTGTTCAAAGTTCAGCTCACGTCTATTAAATAATATTAACAGAAACATCTTTTGATTTTAATAATGTGTTAATAAATGTTAAAATTAACATCAACTAAGATTAATAAATGCTTTAGAAGTATTTTTATTGTTAGTTCATGCTAACTAATGGAACCTTATTGTAAAGTGTTGTATTAATTCAAATTATATAGTTATTTTTATATATAAAAAAATAGAGCTTAATATAAATGTTTCACATGCAATGTAACTTAGTAATGTAATATATAAAAAGGTAAGTTTAAACTCAAGTCTGATTGGATGAGACATTTAATATAAACACATCAGTTGAAATTCATATTAATGCAACAAGTTTTTTAATGTTGAAACGAACTAAATTCCACTGCATATATACACAATGTTGGTTATATAGCAATAATAGTATTACACATACACTAATGCGATATATCACGATAATGAACGTGCACGGTATTGTTATCGTTTGCACTTAAAAATACTCCGAATAATTAATTATGGAGTGTTTATGGAGCAGCAGAAGTGCAGACGTAACCCCGTAAACAAAGAAAGCGGATGCCAGGGTTCCCAACGGGTCCTTTAAATCCTTGAAAAGTTTGTGAATCTGAATTTTTCTCATGCATAGATACTTGCATAGATAGATGCATAGATTAATGCATTTACATTTCATGCATAGATACTTGAAAGTGCTTGAATTTATTTTGTGCAAGAAGTTTTCTGGAAAAAAGTCGATATTATTCCCTCCGGTCCGCTAATGTGTTATTTCTCCTATGCACACTAGCTTGCTTGTTTTACGCTAGTCTCGCGCATTTTCGCGTTACGTCGTGTTTCCCGCGTGAGGTACGTACTTTGTGTTGTACGTTGCCATGACGTGATCAAGAAAATATGATCATATTACACCGATTCTATCATCACTTCATTGGTTACCTATAAAGTTCCGTATTAATTACAAGGTGTTGCTTTTGACTTATAAAGCTCTGAATGGTTTAGCTCCAGTCTATTTAACGGATCTTCTATCGCCCTATAATCCATCGCGCTCTTTAAGATCACTAAATCCGAGGCTTCTGGTCATTCCTAGGATATCCAGATCCACCAAAGGAGGGAGAGCATTTTCACATTTAGCTCCGAAGCTCTGGAATAGCCTTCCTGATATTGTTCGTTGCTCAGACTCGCTCTCCCAGTTTAAAACTAGACTAAAGACGCATCTATTTAGCCAGGCATTCATATACATTTTTTATCTTACAGTTACTGTAAATTCGGCCTCTACTTCATAAACGCCAGAGGAGAACTGGCCCCGACTGAGCCTGGGTTCTCCCAAGGTTTTTTTTTCTCCGTCGGGTCATCTGATGGAGTTCTAGGACACCATCGGGTCACTTGATGGAGTTTTTCGGTTCCTTGCCACTGTTGCCTTTGGCTTGCTCAGTTGGGGATATTCAAATTAAATGACCCATCATACCACTGATCAGCTCTACCAAACTTGGATGTCTTTTCCAGTAATAAACAAACACTGTTAAGTTGTTTTGATTGATACTGTGTGAAGCAGCTTTGATACAATCTGTATTGTGAAAAGCGCTATATAAATATATTTGACTTGACGTTCATGCGCACACAAAACTACTACGATGATGTCTTTGTTGTCGGACACGTCAAATGTGTTCCCGCATTAAGACCTTGAATGTGAGGGTATTGGACCTGGAAAGTGCTTGAGTTTGAAGTTAGCTGCGCTAGTTTCTGTTTCTGAACTGCGTTGAACTGTTTCAAACAGCCATTCAGATTTTGTATTTGCAATAGTGTTGACTGAAAATGTTCTGATTCTTTATTACTGTTCGGTAATGCTTTACAATAAGGCTCTATTAGTTAGTTACATCTATCGCTATGGAGTAAATCCAATATAACAATTACTACAGTACAGTAGTTACATATAGGTGAAACTCGAAAAACTAGAATATCATGCAAAAGTTCATTTATTTCAGTAATTCAACTTAAAAGGTGAAACTAATATATAGACTCATTACATGCAAAGTGAGATATTTCAAGCCTTTATTTGTTATAATTGTGATGATTATGGCTTACAGCTTATGAAAACCTTTTCACAATATTCTAATTTTGAATTTGGGGTTTTCATATCTGTAAGCCATAATCATCACAATTATAACTAATAAAGGCTTGAAATATCTCACTTTGCATGTAATGAGTCTATATAATATATTAGTTTCACCTTTTAAGTTGAATTACTGAAATAAATGAACTTTTGCACGATATTCTAGTTTTACCTGTATTATAATCTTACTTAAATTATTGAAATCTATATTATTGTGACAAGTTTCTCAATGTTTCTCAGCATTTGCACACAAGTAAACTCCTGTTGTTATTGTGCCGGACGTCTTTGACACGCTGTGCTCTGTGTGTTCACTCTTCACCATATTTACTCGTGTGAATGTCCACGCTGATGTGTCTAGCTCAGTATAACTGCTCATAATCTCTGCTGGCTGGCACATTTCTACTGTTGTGTGGTGTGTGTTGTGGCAGCGTCCAGCTCTGGTGAGAGAAAGAGCTTTTGTTTGTGGATTTAAAGCTGAAAGCGTCTGAACGGAGGCTGTAAACAGTGGCATCCGCAGGGTCACACGGGGTTATAATGCAGTTATGTCAGGCTGCACAGCACTGCACATTCTCCAGTGAGAGATCCCGTCTGAGATTACACAACACACACACACACACGTGTGCTCTGATGTCCCACCGGGGCCCGTATCGCTGATCCGAGGGCCCTTCATCTCCTCAGACGCTCTGTGTTTCCGATGCTTCTGCAGGAGCTGATCATGCATTTTTGGCTGTTGCTCGGGAATATTTCAGGCTTGAATCCCCATTGGATCACTTGAGGAGTGCAGTTGTTCTGAAACAAGAAGTTGGGCTGTAACATTGTTTAAAGCCTGGGGAGCTATTCTGCCCTTTTAAAAAGCCGTGATGTTGTTTTCAGACTCTACTAGAACAGGTTTTCCTGCTTGAATGTTGATTATTTTTAGGGATGTCCCGATCAGATTTTTTTGCCCTCGAGTCCGAGTCATTTGATTTTGAGTATCTACCGATACCGAGTCCCGATCCGATACTTATATAATACATAAAAAAAGAATAAAGAAGAGCGAAAAAACAGATCCAGGATGTTCCTTATTTTTTTTATTTAATTCACCTTATTTTAACATTCAACAACTGTTAACAAACAGAGCACTTCTGTGAGGTAGCTTGAACAATCAAGTAATAAATAACATAAAATCTTCACTTTTGGACTTTTGTGCAACAGTAAATATAGAAAAAGTCTAATATAAAAACAATAGCACCTCAACTTAAAATACCCGGCAGGCATGTAAACAAAAAATAAAAATGTTTTAAAAGTGTATAAAAAATAATGAGAATATATATATATATATATATATATATATATATATATATATATATATATATATATATATACATTAGGGGTGTAACAGTTTACAAAATTTGCGGTACGATACAGCAAAAAGAAAGAAATGCCAGAGAAATTTCCTATTTATTAAAAGAAAAACTATTTTTAAATAAGTTTGAGTTTTCCTACATCTTGAAACTTTCAGGTTTATAAATGGGGGTAATCTTTGAAGGATGAACAAATAATATTTGGTAATCACACTAAAAATAACATTTAAATATATATTTACATAATATTTGAGTTTTGAAGTGCAACATTAACTCCATGTTCATTCACGGCACAGTGTTTCTCCTGGTGTCCACGTCAGCGCTGTTTGATCTAATAGAGATCTACGGTTAATAACAGAGAAATGTGAACGCTTCTCACTAGATCTCGCAGCGATGTTATTACTTCAGTGGCGAATTCAAATGTTTTCTTCACTGGATCTCTTAGCACAGTGTCGCTTGATCTCGCGCTGCACAGATGTTGCTGGTCCGAACTGATAATGGTCCGTGAAGCACAATATAATGAGTAGCGCAGTTTCGTTCCGCTTTCATTACGTTTGCCATTTGATGTTGCGCAGCGTTGTGGTGATCGCGCCAGCGCTGATTTTGTCTGCAGGAAAAATGGTCCTAGGAATTGTTCGGTTTGTATGCGTACCGACCCGGAAGCCTCGTACCGAAACGGTTCAATAATTACGAATACATGTACCGTTACACCCCTAATTTACATATATCCGAGTCCTGATCGGGAGGTAACAGTCCGATTCCGATCGAGTCTGAAACCACGTGATCGGGCCCGATTTCCGATCGCGTGATCGGATCGGGACATCCCTAATTATTTTCCTCATATTCTCCATTGTTGCGGCTCCTCTTTTCCCAGTCTGTCAGTAACGCTCTGTTTACTTCCTGTCTCTATGAAGCCCCGCCTTCTGAAAAGCACACTGTGCTCTGATTGGTCGGCTGGAGCAGTGTGTTGTGATTGGTCGAGCGCTTCGAGTATGTTTGGGAAATGTCCCGCCCCTTCCCATAACCGCCAGTTTAACACACTACTAACTAACTCAACCAGGCCCCGCCCCTTTATTCTGCGTATTAATTATTATAATGAGGAATATTGTGACGTGTTCGTTCCCGGAAGAAACTCAAGACTACAATGGAGGTGTTTCAGGAGTTCAGAAACAGTGCTTATAATTAAAACAGTGCTTATAATTAATTATCTGCGTTGATTACTAATGGTTCCAAAAAGCAACTCTCGGTTTTCAGTAAAAAATAAACGCAGATGGTTTTATAGTTTTCCAAACATTTCTCCGTTCTTACAAAGTAACTTTAAAAATCCCTTTTTTCTCTCTCCATTTCTTGTAGATTATTTATATATTTCATATGACAATAAAAAATGTATAAAAGCATTAGAAGCTTAGCTATTTGGTTACACTTTACAATAAGGTTATTTCTACATGAAAATGACTTATTCTTAATGTTGCATCATTAGCAAATAGCACCTTATGTTTTTAAATTGATCTTAATATACAATATTCTCATGGTTAAGTCATTATTGTTAATTCTCAAATAAAGTTCTTCACTATTTTCCATTAATTTCGTTCGTATTATACGATATCGGTTATTGGTCATATTTTCTTGATCGTTTATGATTGTGGAAGTAAAACTGCAGCTTTTCTTTTGAATTCTCCCCTCAAAGGATTGTGGGTGTTTGGTTCACAGCACAGACTGATGCAGTTCACACCCAGACTACAGTGTGAATCTGAAGAGCGTCTCAGTGGCTCTTCAACAAACCGTGCAGTGTTTGTCCAGTGCTCTTATTTGTATTTGTATCTCAATCCAGCACTATATATTTGAAGATGATTGTGGATTAAATGTATAAAGATGTTTGTGAATGATGGATTTGGTAACGTAAGATCCATATAAATGTGTTCTGGATCTAGTCTCATATTTCTACTTAAGAAATATGATATTTCATAAGAAATATGGTATTTCCTACTAAAGCAAGGTTGTATTTGACTCTGGTGGGCGTGGCCTTAGACGGCGACTTGCCCAGTGCATTATGGGTGTTGAAGTTTTCCTATGCATTTTGCAAAAGGCCGTTTTCTCTAGTCAGGTATCATCGATTTTAAAACATTTTGGCAGCCATGTTTTATTGAAAGCTCGTTTTACTAGCAGTGATGTACCTCTTTAAATATCTTATATAGTTTCTATTTTAAATTTGAATAACTCAAATATGGTAAAATAGCCTGAGAAGCTAGCATGGCGTTTTGTCTTGCTATCTCTGTGTTGCTATCTCTGTGTTGCTATCTCTGTGTTGCCCTCCATCACGTATCCACACTCATGGCCATAAATACGGCGGGCGAGAAGAAACGCCACATGGCTGACACGCATGAATGAGAGATCGAAGAGCACTTCCTCTTTTTTCTGTTGTCAAATGCTCTGAATGGGAAGTTAAACTTCCATAATTACCAATTAACTTCAGATATTTACATTTTAAACATTATTTCGAACGCCTTTTATCTAGCTATCAGGATCACACAGGGCCGGATTATCCATAGACGGGATTGGGCGAGTGCCCTGGGGCACCAGCCAAAAGGGGGGCACCAAATGATTAAGAGAATGACTAAACCTTTAAAATAGTTTTCATGTTTTGTATATATATTATTTTGCTGGAAGAGATGGAGATATAAAATTAACAATTAATGATAACATTTACAGAGAGAATATAAAATATGCATATAAAGAATTGCGATTGGGTCAGGTCACAGTGCCTATTTCTTCGAAATTAAGAAAAGACAGAGACATCGATCGGCATCAACAGCAGAAGCCACTAGCAGCGAAAAATGCCTCAACCAAAACTCAAGCAGCTGCTAATGTTGTGAGCAAAGGCGGTAGCCTAACACAAAGTCTAGAGAAAGTTGTTTTGCTAAAGGTAGGCTAAGGCTTATTTTCCATTATTTCTGGGCAAATAGGCTACTGAGTGTGACGCTGTTGTCGATTTGAAATTTGGAACGGTTTTCTCTTATAGCTGGTTGCTTAGTTAGAGATGCTTATTACATGCATAACTTTTGTTTCAATCGGACTGAATTCATTCCGATTGATGAATCTGAATGTAGTGTACATGAACGCTAAACGTGATCGGGTTGATGTGCGCGTTTATACGCAAGCTTAAAATCGGAAGAGGTAACGTTAGTATGCTGAATATACAGATTTTCCAGCTGTTTGTGCATAATACCCATCTCCTACATTGGTTCTTTATTTGTTTTAAACAGCAGGCTTAATATTTATGCATATCTGGTCATAATTTGGGGACAATGAGCACATGAACCGTTGTTGTACCGTGTTGCTTATATTTATCAGTAAAATGCCCCTCCCTTCTCGCGTCCAAAACCAGTCGTCTCTGGGTTATAATCCGAAAAATGACTGGTTGGTCCTGCTCCACTTCACAGACGCTGAGTGAAAGGAGAATTTGAAAATGACGGGACACTTGATTTTATGACACTTTATTCAACAGGAAGAACATTCCGAGGGTCATACGTCATTACGCTATTTCAACGTCATTGCACATGTACGCAGTCCTTTCAGTTTCGGTTTTTAATCCGATCAAGTGTTTACATGTTCTCTCGATCGGATTAGAAAAGGAAAAAAACACCCCTTTCAATCCGATCGAAATTTGATTCCGATCGAGCTCAATCGGATCAATAAAGGTTGAATAAAAGCTTTTCAGTTCTATTGAGCCGTCAATCCGATTACTAATGGATTTGGTTGCATTTAAATGTTTTGCTGCTGTGCGTCTCTGTGGTGCTGAATTTAGCTGATTCTTGGGCTTGCTTATTTGGTATATGATTTTTTTAGACAAAAGGTTTTGCATGTAGTCCTCATACATGCCATTTATTATGGAAATAAAGATATTTAGTATGACATGTTCATGTTGCACTAGCATGTGAGTTGTATGGGGTGGGGGTGGGGGGCACTTAAAATGTGGTCACCCTAGGGCACTACACTGTGTTAATTCGGGCCTGGGATCACAGTATCAGTTTAATTCTTTAAGGGCCAATATTTTAAATTTAGTTGCATGTTTAGTAATTTCATTGTGTTTTTGTTATTTTTTGTTTTAATATTCCTATTTTTGGTTTAATTTATTTTTATTCCAATTTAATTGGCTTTTATTTTAGTATGTGTTTTTTTTCATGTTCATTTTAGTTTAATTTTTAGTATTTATTTTTTTATTTTTTGTAATTCTGTAAAAATGTAGTAATTTTTCATTTTATTGTATTTTTTTATATATATTTTTTTTATATAGCTATTTAGGTTTAATATATTTTTATTTCAGTTTTGGTTATTTATTTCCAGGTATTTGCCAAGGAAACATTTCCACTTTTCGTTTAGTTTAAGTTTTTTAAATAATATTTTGTGCTTTAAACTATTAAAAACACAAGAGAGTAGTGTGTGTGAGAGAGTAGTGTGTGTGAGAGAGTAGTGTTCAGAGTAAACCGGAGACTTACTCAAACTCACACACACACACACACTGAGGATCATTAAAGCGCATCGACCGGCGCGGAGGATAACATTAGTGTAAAGCCCCGAGGGTCCGGCTCACGCTAGATTATGCATGAGGTCCTGTACTCAATAATCAGCTCTGATTGGTCAGGTGGAAGCGTGATCTACTGTAAATTGTTCTTTTATTTCTTGAATAATGTTGGGTCGTGTGTAATGAGCAGAACGTCCACTAATGCTGGGACGTTAGTTGCTCTGTTTGTCGAAGGACCATCAGATGTCAATATTGTAATGTCCCTTCACTGTAAAACTTGCCCAGTGTTTATTAATGTCATTAGACTTCAAATCTGGAGAAACTTTGAAGGACTTTGAAAAAAAAAAAGGGCCCAGAAAAACCTTTACAATTTTTATCACAAATATAATTAAATTAGTTATTTATATATATCAGATGTTGTGTTTATTGAAAGCTAAAACCAGGGTTAGTATCATTTAATTAAAACTAAAATAATTAAAACGTTTCTGTTAATTGAAATAAAGCTGGGGGGAAAAATTTAAAATAAAGTAAAACTAAAACTGAAATAAAAATAAAGAATGGTTTTACTGTAGATTTATTAATTGTATTTTTGAATTTCATGTTAATTAGTCATTTTGTTATGTGCTTTTGTCATTTTATTAGATTTGCTGTTTAGGTTTAATTTATTTTTATTTGAGTTTTAGTTTTTATTTATTTGTGCTTCAACTATTATTTCAGGTTTTCTAGTTTTTAGTTTCGGTTTTTCAACTAATATTAATATTTTATTTTTATGTCAGCCTTATTTCAATGAATAGAAATGTTTTTAACAGTTTGTTAATGATAAAAACCCTGGTATAAGTGTGTCTCAATCTCATTATTTCTTTCCTTTCCTGCTGCCGGTCTTTTGTTTAATCGTGTGTGTGTGTGTGTGTGTTCCTCCCTCCAGGGTGCTGATAAGGAACGTAAAGGTCCGGATGGTCTCAGCGCGTTCGAGGCGGCCGAAAGCGAGGCCATTAAAGCTCTACTGAAGTGAGACGAACGCTACCGGCAGCGAGAGGTTCTGACCACAACCACTGGATCCACACACACACACACACACACACACACACACACGCACCTCTCTGTCTCTGCCCGCTGGCTGCATCAGCTCCTCTAGGTTTCCTTTTGTTTTGTTTTTCTTCATGACCTATATTATGTTATTTTAGGGGAGGTGCTTAATTGCCCCTTTAGTTTATCGGCGTCAGCCATTGGCTGATGGACCTGTCACTCAAGCCTACGGACCAATGGGAACGCCTGTCTAACACCACTAAACACGGACCTTAGAGTTCAGACTACAGCGCAGACTCTGCGAGTGTATGATGATGATGATGATGATGATGATGTGTACATTTATTTTTCAGACTGTTGTGATTGCAGTTAGAAGCGAGTGGGTTGTATAGTTAACTCTGAAAATGTTGGAAAAATACTAGCTGATGAATTTCCCTGCACTCCATTCCCACGTTTCCCTCCTTCAGCTTAACGACATTCCCACGGCCGTCGCATTAGCTGTTCAAAGAACAAATAACACACCTCAGACGCTTGACTCGTTCTGCTGACCTGCACATTTTTTGCTTTGTGCCCCTTTGAATTTGTGTTGTTGTGGCAAAAATAAATGAATTCTCAGCTTCTGTGTGCTTGTAGAGTTAAACAGGTTTGATCAGATGAGGGATCATCATCTCTCTCTCTCTCTCTCTCTCTCTCTCTCTCTCTCTCTCTCTCTCTCTCTCTCTCTCTCTCTCTCTCTCTCTCTCTCTCTCTCTCTCTCTCTCTCTCTCTCTCTCTCTCTCTCTCTCTCTCTCTCTCACTCTCTCTCACTCTCTCTCTCTCTCTCTCTCTCTCTCTCTCTCTCTCTCTCTCTGCATGATGGTGTTTTTTAGCTTTTCAAGACAGTCTTAAACAAAAATTTACATCGATTAGCGAATGAACATTTCGAAGATCCATATCTGGCATTGTTGTGAAAAAGTCCGTTTGAAAACAAAACAAAAAAAAAACAAATAAAACTATTTGAAATGATTAGTTTGATTTTTGTCACATTTGTAAAGTATTGACTGATGGAGAGTGTTTGTTTATCAGGGGCGTTTTCTCCAATGATCCGATGGGAATATAATCCATATTACAAATATGACATTAAAAAGTGTATAAATCAGTTTTTTTCTAAAGTAACGCTGTCCGACAGCAACGGGTAAAGGTTAATGCTTAAAACACTAACTTGATGAGATTTATACTTTTTTTTTAAATAAAAAGAAACTTTAAATTGTTAATGTAATTATTAGGTTTCTTTTATTTTATTTTTCTCTTTTATTTTTTTTAATGTAAAGTAATGGTTACTAGTAATGTAAGGGAAATGTGACATTAAGTGTGACTGGGACATGAATTTACAATAATAATAATTCTACAGCATCTTGTGTGTGTGTGTGAGAGAGAGAGTGAGTGAGTGAGTGCGTGTGTGTGTGAGAGAGAGAGAGAGAGAGTGTGAGTGCATGTGTGTGTGTGTAAGAGAGAGAGAGAGAGTGAGTATGTGAGTGTGTGTGTGTGTGTGTGTGAGAGAGAGAGAGAGAGTGAGTGAGTGCGTGTGTGTGTGTGAGAGAGAGAGAGAGAGAGAGAGAGTGAGTGCGTGTGAGTGTGTGTGTGTGTGTGTGTGTGAGAGAGAGAGAGAGAGAGAGAGTGAGTGAGTGCGTGTGTGTGTGTGTGAGAGAGAGAGTGTATGTGTGTGTGTGAGAGAGAGAGAGAGTGAGTGAGTGAGTGAGTGCGTGTGTATGTGAGTGTGTGAGAGAGAGAGAGAGAGAGAGTGAGTGAGTGCGTGTGTATGTGAGTGTGTGTGTGTGTGAGAGAGAGAGAGAGAGAGTGAGTGAGTGCGTGTGTATGTGAGTGTGTGTGTGTGAGAGAGAGAGAGTGTGTGTGTGTGAGAGAGAGAGAGAGAGAGTGAGTGAGTGAGTGCGTGTGTATGTGAGTGTGTGTGTGAGAGAGAGAGAGAGAGAGAGAGTGAGTGAGTGCGTGTGTGTGTGAGAGAGAGAGAGTGTGTGTGTGTGAGAGAGAGAGAGAGAGAGAGAGAGTGAGTGAGTGAGTGCGTGTGTATGTGAGTGTGTGTCACAGTGTTTTTTTTTTCTTTAATTAAGTGCTTTTGTTAATTGCCGATCCACCGGCGAGTCTCAGACCTTTGTCACTGTCACAACACAAAGAAATCCATTATTCAGGTGCTGCACAACTCACTGATAAAGTGTAATGGCCCGTCAGCCGCTTCTCGGAGCCTTTCACTGACGGCCTGTGAATATAAAACAGCTCGTCTCCGTCAGACCGCTGAACGCGCTCCATATGACGGGAGCAACTCTTGAAGACAACATGAGATCTGAATAACCGTGTTTAACTTTAATGTCTTAACCCTTTAAGGTACGCACCATGAAAAAACCAAAGGAAAAATTATTTCTTTGCATTTTTTATTCAATTATGATAACAATAACAACAATCAAAAAAAAAAAAATTTAATTAGACCCTACAGTATTTTAGATACAATCCTCTACCAAACGGTTGAGACGTCTGTTCATAATAAAAGAACAAAATTCAAAACAAGTCATATTAAGTGCATTTTCTTGACCAATAAAAAATCTGATGGCTGCTATTGATGGCTCTTACAATGCTAGTCATATAGTAATACACAAACATAGTCAATTTTAAATTATGAAATTAATAGTAACACCAGAATTGGTATTAATTCTTCAAAGGTATTTTTGATATTTACCATAATACAGTACAGAAATGGTGAAAAAATGATATTGATCAAATATTTTTCATCAAATATGTAATTGAATAATATTAAAATTAATCATTTTAACAACACTAACCCTTTTGTTCATTGTAAATAGCTAATTTTACCAACATTGTTGTGTGAGCTGTGTTGTGTTGTGTTGTGTGAGCTGTGTTGTGTGTGTGTTGTGTTGTGTGTTGTGTTGTGTGAGCTGTGTTGTGTGAGCTGTGTTGTGTTGTGTTGTGTGTGTGTTGTGTTGTGTGAGCTGTGTTGTGTGAGCTGTGTTGTGTGTGTGTTGTGTTGTGTGTGTTGTGTGAGCTGTGTTGTGTTGTGTGAGCTGTGGTGTGTTGTGTTGTGTGAGCTGTGTTGTGTTGTGTTGTGTGAGCTGTGTTGTGTTGTGTGAGCTGTGGTGTGTTGTGTTGTGTGAGCTGTGTTGTGTTGTGTGAGCTGTGTTGTGTTGTGTGTGTGTGTGTTGTGTGTGTGTTGTGTTGTGTGAGCTGTGTTGTGTTGTGTTGTGTGAGCTGTGTTGTGTGAGCTGTGTTGTGTTGTGTGTGTGTGTTGTGTGTGTGTTGTGTTGTGTGTGTTGTGTTGTGTGAGCTGTGTTGTGTTGTGTTGTGTGAGCTGTGTTGTGTGTGTTGTGTTGTGTGTGTTGTGTGTTGTGTGTGTGTGTTGTGTGTGTTGTGTTGTGTGAGCTGTGTTGTGTGTTGTGTTGTGTGTGTTGTGTTGTGTGTGTGTGTTGTGTTGTGTGTGTTGTGTTGTGTTGTGTGAGATGTGTTGTGTTGTGTTGTGTGAGCTGTGTTGTGTGTGTTGTGTGAGCTGTGTTGTGTGAGTTGTGTTGTGTGAGCTTTGTTGTGTGTTGTGTTGTGTGAGCTGTGTTGTGTTGTGTGAGCTGTGTTGTGTGTTGTGTTGTGTGTGTTGTGTGTGTGTGTGTTGTGTTGTGTGTGTTGTGTGTGTGTTGTTTCGTGTTGTGTTGTGTGTGTTGTGTTGTTTCGTGTTGTGTGTGTGTGTTCAGTGTTGTGTTGTGTGTGTTGTGTTGTTTCGTGTTGTGTGTGTGTGTTGTGTGTGTGTGTTGTGTGTGTGTTGTGTTGTGTGTGTTGTTCTGTGTGTTGTTTCGTGTTGTGTTGTGTGTGTTGTGTTGTTTCGTGTTGTGTGTGTGTGTTCAGTGTTGTGTTGTGTGTGTTGTGTTGTTTCGTGTTGTGTGTGTGTGTTCAGTGTTGTGTTGTGTGTGTTGTGTTGTTTCGTGTTGTGTGTCTGTGTTCAGTGTTGTGTTGTGTGTGTTGTGTTGTTTCGTGTTGTGTGTGTGTGTGTTCAGTGTTGTGTTGTGTGTGTTGTGTTGTTTCGTGTTGTGTGTGTGTTCAGTGTTGTGTTGTGTGTGTTGTGTTGTTTCGTGTTGTGTGTGTGTGTGTTCAGTGTTGTGTTGTGTGTGTTGTGTTGTTTCGTGTTGTGTGTGTGTGTTCAGTGTGTGTTCAGTGTGTGTGTGTGTTCAGTGTTGTGTTGTGTGTTGTGTTGTTTCGTGTTGTGTGTGTGTGTGTGTTCAGTGTTGTGTTGTGTTTGTTGTGTTGTTTCGTGTTGTGTGTGTGTGTTCAGTGTTGTGTTGTGTGTGTTGTGTTGTTTCGTGTTGTGTGTGTGTGTTCAGTGTTGTGTTGTGTTGTGTGTGTTGTGTTGTTTCGTGTTGTGTGTGTGTGTTCAGTGTTGTGTTGTGTGTGTTGTGTTGTTTCGTGTTGTGTGTGTGTGTTCAGTGTGTGTGTGTGTGTGTGTGTTCAGTGTTGCTTCACGAGTGTTCACAGGTGTCCGTCTGAACTCCTCTGTCTTCTCTCCTCCTACACTGATGTTATGTAACGTCTCGCTTCTCTCTGCTTCTTGCGGGCGACCTCTCGAGCTGCAGACCTCCTGAGTCACACACACAGCGCCACCTGATGGCTGACTCTCCTCCTGCGCTCATCGTGTGTGTGTGTGTGTGTGTGTGTCTCATACAGGTAAATAAGGGCTTTATTTGTGCAGTAACACCGGCCGGATGTACATTATCCAGATTATTACACGGTTACATGCCATATAAGTAATTCCACAGCTTGCAAAAGTTCCTCTTATGAAATCGTTATTTCTGAAAGTTCCGTTTTTTTAAATGTTTACTGAACATTCCATTTTTGAACATTATAGTGATGTTACATTTCAATGTTCTTTGAACATTCTAAAACATTTTTTTTTTTTTTTTACAAAATGTAACAAACTAAAACTAAAAAACGTT